>NW_008236769.1:14657380-14710660 GCF_000691975.1 Corvus brachyrhynchos | reverse complement strand
CCTCCCCAGCCACTGGCCAGTGTGGCTGAGTGCTGCACACACATGATAAGCCAGCAGGACCTTGGTGGCTTAGGGGCATTGCAGATCTGCTCCATCAAGCTGTGAAATTTGAGGGCGAGCAGGACATTGGTCAGCCACTGTGCTGTGATGCTGCAAAGCCTCAAATCTCACCGTTCATCAGAAAAATAGTTAGTGTTGTTTAAATGCTAAATGATGAATGTGTCTGATAGATTTCCACTCATGTCTGTCACAGGGAATGTGGTCCTGCAGGGATTCACGGGGCTTTGTACTATTACTGCACAATTAAGTGCCAGAAGGGCTCTACCTGTCAGATCACCTTCAGGCTTTGGGAGAAGATTTTATAAACTGGTTCTGAGGAACCCTGAATCTCGTAAAAAACCCACTTTGTTCCTTTGTTCTGTCTTCATTTAATCCATTTTTCCTTGCCTGTCAGTGAAAGAAGGAAAGCAGGATTTATTCTGAGACCCTGTCTCTTTATTCTGAGACAAAGGTGATGTTTGTTCTCCCAGTCAGCTCAGTGGACATGGGACATGCCTAGTTCCCACACAAAATCCAGGATGACAGTATTGATCTTCCTCCCCAGCAGACTCAGGGACCTGTGGCTCTTGGGGAAGCATCGTCACTGAAATGTTTTTCCGCACTGGAATAGAAATTTTCCCAGCTGTAGGTCCCCAAATCCTGCTACATTCATTCACTCAGCAGCAACAATCTGCCCACAGATGGCTCCACCGTTCACTCAATGTCTCTTGTTCCTGCGCAGGGCTCCCTGAGGACCAGATCCAGAAGGGCAAGGACCTCAAGAGCATCTCAGAAATTGTGCAGGATGGGAAAAAGTTCAAGGTTACTGTGACCACTGGCACAAAAGTGATGAAAAACGAGTTCACCATTGGGGAGGAGAGTGAGTTAGAGATGCTGAATGGAGAGAAAGTGAAGGTGAGTGAGCAGCCCCTCCTCTTCCAGGGCTGTGGGGGCTCAGGGACATTACATTTCCTTTCCAGCCATTCCCTCTGCATATGAGCAAAGGGACTGACCATACCACAGGTATTAATTAATGTACTGCACTTCCTGCAGAAGAAGCCTTGCATTTCTAAAACTATTTTAGTAGTCACTTTGGAAAGCACTGGGAGCCAGTGTTTTAATATCCCATTTGGAAAAGGGGGATAGAGATGCTTTGGTAAATTTTTTTTTACAGGAAGAGTTCTGAAAGATTTGAGGGGGAAAAAGATTGTGTCTTTTTGCAACACAAAACATACCTCTGCCTCCATTTTGTTGACTCAAAAGTAGTGCAGGAAAATCAGACAATCAGTCATAAACCAATAAATCTCTCAAATTTTAAGTCCCAGTAGCTGTTAACTTCTCTGCTAGCCTTTCCCACTGATTCAGGTTATGCTGGGTGAGACGATTTGGCAAGGTGAGGAGTTATCACCCTTGGACTTGGGGCAGCTCCTGTTCCTGGATATTAGTTTCCAGTGGTTCACAGAACGTCAAGGCAGCACCACTGGCAAATACGGCCTCTCACCTCTACCTCAGGAGAAGATGGTATTGCAGGGACTTTTGAAAGCAGGAGGGTGATCAGCAAAGAAATGCCCCGTGAATGGGGCTCTGAGAGCTGTCACGATTTCCAGCATCACTTTGGCATAAACCAGGGGGAAACAGTTATTAGAAGAGTTTTACACTCTGCGTAAAGAGTTTTGCATCAGCAGCTCAAGGGCAAATGAACACATCTTATAGCTGGGCAAGACAGATAAACAGAAATAGGCTTTGCTGGCTTATTTATTTGTTTAATTTCATTGATCAGTGATAGCTGCCCTGGGACAGCTATCTGTAGCCTTTTTAGATGTGCAGCTCCCAGGGGGCAGAGACTCAGCAGATGTGCCTGTCCCTTGATGAACTTTCCACCGATGTCTGAGTTTCTGAAAGCTCCTTAAATAGTTTCCCACCTTGACTGAGACTTGCTCCAGCCCCTTACTGTCATCCAGCTCCCAGACACCTCACCCCAAAGGAGGCTGCTGCAGCAGTGTGCAGTAGGTGGGTGGTGCAGAGGAGATGTCGTGACACACCCTGGCCCAGCTCAGCTGGCTCTGCAGTCCCCTCCTACTGAAGCAGGGGAAGGACAAAATGCAGGGGTCGAGGTGGTCTCCAGCAATAACATGAATGCTCTGTCTTCCACCAGGCTGTTGTGCAGATGGAGGGTGACAACAAGCTGGTCACACAGGTGAAAGGGATGAAATCTGTCACAGAGCTCAACGGAGACACCATCACCCACGTAAGTGCAGAAGGGCAATGGCTGGAATAACAGAGCTGCCTTCAGGGGCCTGGCCCTAGGAAACTACAGAGGTGCTGGGCACCTTGGGGAGGTGCTGGAGCAGAGCATGTGCTTGCACACAGGCTCTGCAGCCAGGCACTGAAGGCAGTTTCTCATTAGAGTATAATCCAAAAAGTACTTTTAAGACCCCAGTTTAGGCAGAGCTGATCAAAGATTCAGGTAATGAGGGCATGTTCTCACTCACCCAGAGGAACAGGAATGTGCCAGGGCTTGGCACTCTTAGAGAAGAGAGGTGAGGCAAACTGATCCCAGCTGAGGGATGCCAGATAATCCCTACCTGCTTTGGGGTATCCATGAAAAAAATCCAAAGCTTTAAAAATTCAGTTTATAAGAGATAGGCTGGGGATCAGTCCTGTTTTGATTTGCAAGACCACATCCTAAGCACAGTTTGGAGCTAAAAACAATGATGATCCTTATTTGTCCCTTCCAACTTGAGATATTCAATGACTCTACAAATTCATAAAAAGCTAACACCTTCCATTTCTTTTTCAGACAATGACCCTGGGTGACCTCACCTTCAAGAGAGTCAGCAAGAGAATCTAGAAACCTTACACATGCCAATCTTTTTACCATGTAAAATGTGTCCATTAAAATAAAATTTTATTGAAGCTCTTCATTGTGATCAACCTCTTCTCTGCTGCTATAAATAGACACAAGCCTCCAAAGCTCATGGAAGCAATGGTAGAAATTGGGAAACAAACTGAGCTAAGGGTGTGCTGAGGTTGGGGAATGGAGTTGAGGCAGGGCACAGGCTCAGAGCTACTCACCATGCTGATGAGTGTTCTTCCAGCCCTTTCCTGGGGACAGGTGCCAGCATCCTGCTGGGGATGTCCCAGTAGGTCCTGTACCCATGGCTGATCTGGCTGGGGAGCACTGGGCAGGAAAAGGACTCTGTTCCCTTTCCTTACAGACATGGCCAAGGTGACCAGAGTAACCAGCAGGGCCAAAGAATGGGGTGGTTTAGGTGGAGTCAAGGAAGTGCCAGTGCTCCTGTTTGGAGAGCTGCCTTGAGGAAGCACCCAGCATGGGCTAGCAGCTGCAGTCTTCATCCTCACACCTCTGAAGTAGGATCCATCCCTATAGGCTCTGGCCACCCCATCCTCATCTCCTCCTCACCCCTTCCCACCAGCAGGAGGGCCACAAACTCCCTTCAGGTGTCCAGTGTGTGTTTCACCCCAAGCTGCTCCTGATAAATTGGGTTGAACTGCAATCAAACACTTCTTCCAGGGTGAAATACAGATTTTTGTCTCCTGGCAGGAGATGGGCTGGTTGTTCTCAGTGTAGACAGAGGGAGCAAACTCATCTCCCATGCTCTTGCTTGGCACTTCAGGCCAAATGGAGATGCAGTTTTCTGCTGCACACAGGAAAGAAAACTCTTCCCTCTTATCTGCCTTTTCCAAGGCTGGTGCTTGGGTGATGATAGGGAATTGTCACTGGGAAATGAATACATGGCTGCGTGATACATCTAGCTGGGATGATGTTCTTACAACCTCTCAAAGCTGATCAGGATGTTAGGAAAACACCACAAGTGCTCCCCCCACCTCCTTCTGAAACCCCAACACATGCCACCAAAGGACCAATTTGTTCTCACATGCATCTCTGCCAGGACTCCTCTCTGCCCAGGAAAGGTTTTCATATCACAGATCAACATTGATCCTCAGGCCAAGAACTGAACCAGTATGGATTGTCACACAGGGCAGCAGAGAGGCACCTCACAGACAGATGGAAGGGCTTAGCTGAACAGTGCCTAAAAAGCAGATGTTGGTTTTTAGTGAACTCAGATCTGGAGAAACATCAGCAAAATCACTGAGAAACATCAGAGAAGAAAAGCCCTGGTTTTGTTTTCTTTCTACGCTGCTGAAGAGCAAGTAGGGGATTCTTGAATAAACCTTTTCTTCTCCTGGATGTCACTGAAAGTCTGCAGGAAATTAGCAGGATTTTGAGACAGATGGTGAGACAGCAAATCCCTTTTTCATCTAGAAATCCAGCTTTAGTCATTAGACTTCTCCTTAGTTCTGTTGGCTGTACACTGGCAGCTGATCTATGGACTATCCCTTTTTCCTCAGTTTTTTGTTGATTAGGCACCTAAGTCTAAAGGCAGGTGCTGAAATGCATCAGAGCCCCCAGCTCACCCTGAAGGTGAGAAAAGGTAGATGCCCTCCTTGGAAACTGCTTGCCCAGTTAGAGCAATACACACAGCCAGTGCATCAAACCACAGCAAGTGGCTTCTGGCACGGCCCCATGTCCATCACTGCAGACATTTTCTGATTTGTAACTAAGGAGAATAATTTATCCCAATTAACTTATCTTGATGTCAGAATTCCACTTAGTCTCACTTGCAAAGAGCCTACAGTTTGATGTTGCACCTGTGCCAGCTGCAGAATCATTTTCCAGCAGTTTTTCATCAGAAAAATATCATTTAACACAAAACACCACCTTGGGTGGGTCTTGTTCAGTTTGCATTCATTGCCCACAGGTGTACACAACACTTCTTGGAACTGGCTTCCCACTTCTACCATCCCATGGACACTACTGGAAAGAAATTATATCATCCCAAGGAAGTGATAAAACCCCTTAGGAAAAAATCAATTAAAATGTAACAAAAAGAATTCAGAATACGGGCTAGAGAGAAACAGGCTTCCAATAAAAATGTAAATAATTTTATAACAGGGTTTTTTGCTTTGATTTTTAATGCATTAGTGATAGAAAAAGAGTGTTGTTTCTGCCAGGACCTCTTCTGCTTTAAGCCCTCTGAAGATTTTTCAGGATGCTCCCCCAGCAGGTCCATGCTGTCAGATTTGTGCCATTGGAAACAGTCCTTATGGATATATCACACTGTTGTATCATATTCCCAATGTTTGGAAGTGCCACAGGTGATGTTACCCAGCAGGCATGAATTGGTGTCAAGCTCAGGGTTTATTCCTTTTTGTGGAAGAGGCTTGGTGCATTCTCATTGCTGGGTTCAGGCATGACCTGGATCTTCTGGTTTTTGAGGGCAGCTTCCCTCATCTTGTAATACATGAACTCATTCTGCTGGAACATGCGCAGCTCCATCTCCGTCTGGACACGCATGACCTGAGGGACACAGCAGGTTACAAACCCTGTGATGCAGGGGGCCTCGAAGCAAGTGAATAAAACATTGCCAGAAAACAGGCACTGTCCCCAGGGGATGTCCTAGGCCATGCAATGACTGAGGCACCGTGCCCTCGGTGTCCTACCAGCAGGACCAAAGCTGACTGGACACAGATATTCTGTTCTTTCTCCAACCCCATTTGCCTGTGTACTGAGGAAGGCATCAACCTTTCCTGCATGCAGCTTTTCCACAGGCTACTGGGAAGCCTCATGCTCCCAAAACCGATGCAGAACCTAGAGGTGATGCTGTGCAGAGCCAGGGAGTGAGTGCAGTTCCCATCCACACCCTGGGCCTGGCTCATAACCAGGGTGGGGGTCACCTCAGGTGGGAGGAGAGGGATGCTCAGTCCCACAGCTGCACCCTTTACACCCCAGGATTCGTCATCACCAGAGTCATTCCTAGTGCTGCATTACAGCAGAGGATCAGAAGGGGTTTTAGGATACATTTTTACACCCCTCTGTGCATTTATTCAACCCTTTGTTTAGGAGCACAGAGATAAGCATGTGCCTTATATCCACTATTTTCCTCCTAAAGTGTGAAAGGAAACACAGAAATGGAGGTGCTGTGTCTCATCCTTTGCTACACATATGGAAACAGTGAACAGATTGGCTTGAGGTAGTAGATATTAATTTTTCTGAAGATATAAAATTGCACTAATAAAGGTTATAGCTCTGCTATATGGGGACTAAGACATCAATAAAGGATTTCATCTGGTATCCTATAATTTTTCGGGAGTAATAAAGGAGAATGCTATAAAACCAACAGGTCACATCAAGTGAATTAAAGGCTAAAGAAATGATAGACTCCCAGCTGAAATTGTAAGTAATTCCTCACATCTGAGCAGATGTAATTCCCTGGGATCTCAAGATCTTGACTCTAAGCTAGGAAATGCAGCCATCAGTCATCTGAGGAAAAAATACACTGCTGCTTAGGAGGAATGGGGAGTGGTAAATAAAGAAGAGTGGACACCAGTAAAGAAAATCAGGTGGTAAACATCCACCATATGTAATTTGATGTACTCAAATTGCAATGTCATCCATCTGAGAGCAGTGAAATCGGGCTGTTGAAAGAATAGGAGGCTCTGTCTTTGGGCACAGCAGTTTCAAAGAAGAGTCAGGGGCTCAGCTGCCATTTCTCATGTATGTTCTGGTGCAGAAAAAGAGGTATTTTTCAGGGAAGAAAATTTCCAATAAGAAAGGACATGCATTTCCCAGCAGAATATAACATAATCTAGATAAAGCCACAGCACCAGTATGAAGCAGTCAGCACTTAATACATCTCTCAGCCCTTACGGATGATTGTTTCCACAGCTTGATTCTAATCTTGTCCAGATAGAGAACAGAGATGACAGGAGATGACACCTACCTCCAGGTCTTTGGTAATTGGGTGGGAAGGTCCATGGGTTATCAGGAGAATGGCATAGGCTTTACAGATCAAGCCATGGCCAGCTTCAATGAGGCCAGCATGCCAGTGAGTCACTCCTGCCCGCATCACGGCCATCCCCAGCTGCGCATTGTTGGGATGGTATATTTTCCTGGAAAAACGTTGGGTAATTTTAGTTCAGGAGAAATCTGGGTTCCCAAAAGTGTCATTGACATGATATGCTTGCCAAAGAGCAGATAGTTTACTCAGGTGAAGAGCCTGTTGCAGCCTTTTCCCCTGAAATGTTCCCTTCTTAGAAAGGGTCAGGGACACATTACTCAAGGACAGAGCTGTACAGGGGCACAAGTTGTGAAAGATGGGATGTGAACTGGGAAAGTTCAACATCTGGCTTGCAGAAAGCCAAGGTCTGTCATCTTATGCCAAGAGAATACCAATCTCTGTCATTATTTTGGCACAAACAGAACCCAGATCTGACCCCACAGCTCAGGTGGCACCAACTTAACTTGACACACTTGGAGCAGTGAAAATGCAAAAATCACCAGTTTCTCATTCAAAGTGGGAAGAGAAACAGGTGGTTCCAGAAACTCCAGAAATGTTCATCTCACCCTCTGCAGCTGCATCCCTACACCTGGGAATTGTCAGTGCCTAAGGTGGGAAGACTGAAACCACTCCTCTGCATCCAACTTTAAAAGCTGAAGCAGAGTTAGAAGCTGATTGGACTTAGCTGAAAACCTGCCCTCAAGGGCTTATTTGGCATTTTGAATTGGCACTTAAAGCAAGAAAGGAAACTACCGTGGCCTGAGAAACTGAGGAACACGGAGGGGAAGGAATTTCCTCTGTGTCAGTCAATTAGTTCAGTGCCAGGGCTGGGACATGAAGTTGCTTGTCAGGCCTGCAAGCCAGGGAGGTGACTCTGTCACCCCTCTGCAAAAGAACAAAATATCACAGGCTTTTTGGAGTAGAACTGACCAAAAAGACAAGCAATGAGTGTGAGATGGTCTCAGCAGGAGAGTGAATGATACGATGAATTGGGCTTTTCTCTCTTCTCTACAGTTTCCATTATTTTTCTTCTTTTCCTGCTAAATACTCATCATTCCTGTCATAAAACCTCAGTAATAATAAAGCACATAATTTTTAATGTGAGATTTACCCTGGATCTATGTGAACTAAATCTGAATTTCTTTATTCTCACTGAGCTTTTAGCACAGGACTATAGAATTAGCCAAGACAAAACCCATGTACTATTCAAGAGTGAGGGAATGTCTTGAGTGACAGCCATTTGACATGGCTTCTCTTTCCTCTTTGACCTCTCCTTCCTGCAGGGTGCAGGGAACAGGCCATCTCCTGCAGTCACAGCCTCTCTGTCCTGCACCGAGGCTCTGTGTCTTGCTATCAGGGCAGCCTTGAGATGCTTCTGAGACCAAACAAAAAGGCTAAAGAAAGATGTTCCTAAACCATTTGCCAGTTCCAGTTTAGTACATCAAGGTGTTTGGGAGCTCTTGTGCATTTAAGAAGGGGTCTCTGTCTGTCTGGTGGTACAAAAAAGTCCCCATCTGAATTTCATCACCACTGCCTTGATGGGAGTAGATTAAGAAAATTATTCCTGTAACACACAGCTTAACATTGCGTGAGCACAGAGAGCTGCCAGAAGTAGGGCACAGACGCACAGGTAGCCATCCACCATCCTCTTGGCGTAGTCAGCTGCTTCCTCAAACATCTGGAGGTAGGAGAGCACCTCGGAGGCAATGCTGAGGATCCTCAGCAGGTAGATGTTCGTGTCCCCCAGCACAGGCTCCTGTTTTGCCAGGCAGTCACGGCACAGCTTCACAACCTGAGCGTGGAGGAAGCAGGGAGAGGAAGGGTAAGTCCAAGCAACTTTGGGCCTGAAGCTGCCACACCAAAGCCCTGTGGTTTGGACAGTCCTTACCAGTCCCAGAGGCCAAGTCAGCCTCTGTGAAGGCTGGGGAAGAGAGGATGTGCTTTGATTTGTTAAGAAACATCAGCCGAGCAAAATGATTGGCACTCAAAGCTTTCTCTCCAAGGTTACACTCGTAAAACTGGTGAGGAAAACGTGATGTCTTCTGCTCAGAAGAAAGACTCCAGGAGGCTGGGTACTGTCAGGTACCAAGTGCCTACAGGACTCTTACACCCCAGTGCCATCCACCCAGCCTCCTGAAAGCACTTGGTGACAGGAATACTCTCAGTGACCCCCTGGGGCTGGAGACACAGAGCTGCACTGTTCCATGCCTGACCTAGCCGTGATTCAGTGTCCTGATTTCTGCTCTAGGCTTCAGCCTTTTCCCAAAGACAGTTAAAACCCAGAGGTTGTTACTCAACCTGGAGTGCTCTCTGAGGAGAACAATTAAATATTTCCTGGGTGAGCAAAAGAGGGAGAAAAAAAGAAATTACTTGAGCTCTGTCACCCATTGCCTTTGTTGCCCCAGATGGGACATGTTTCTACCAAACCACACACCTATTCTCAGCACCTGACAAATGAGCAACACAAGGTGCTGAAGTGATCAACACAGGCAAAGACCCCTGACAGTCTTGTCCCGCTCTCAAACCCACTGTCCTTCTTTTTGTGAGGCTACCTGGCAGAGCTGACTTCTTACACCTGCCCTGTAACTCATGATTTTCACCAGGAGGCCCTTGGTTCAGCACCCGTGTCAGTCAGAGGTTCTTGAAGTCACCTGAATCTCCTTGTGTCATCACTACAAAAGAAGTTAGTCTGGGATGTCTCAGACACGGTTGTCCTTTACAGAGGGCAGAAACCAGTGTCAGCTTCTTCAATTTGAGCTTCCAGGAGGGCAGGAAGCACATGGGGATATTCAGGTTGCAGCAATGGGGAGGTTGTTTCATCCATAAATCCCAAATGTAGAGGGGGACAAGGCCTGCTTTCCTGGGCAGTGTGTGTGCAGCAAGAGAGCAAAAGGACCAGGACTCACCTCGTGGTAATGTCCCTCCATGCGGGCCTTGTTGATCTTCTCCAGCGTGTCCTTGGAGAGCTGGATCACCTCCTTCACCGTGTCTGCAGAGGGCTGGGGACAACATTAGGAAAACCAATGAGGAAAACACACTGCCTCACACTTCCAAAATATATTGGTTGAAAGCGTGCTTGGCCCCAATCAGCTTAGTGGGATGTCTCCCACATCACCCAATTCCTACTGCTGGATGAAAGTGCCAGCGTGTCCCTCAGACCTGCCCAAGGCTGAAATGAGCTGAAATGGGTCCTGCTGACTTCAGCGAGAGTGTTGCCCATCCGGGTAGTGGCCATGTCTCTGACAAGTGTGACTGGGCTCCTCAACTCTCCCTGCCACTCCTCCCCTCTGGAAATTCACCCTGCCACTGAGAGGTCTTGTTAGATACCAAAGAGGCTGTGAAAGCCACCAGCTGGTGAGTATCAGGTGTTCCTAGTACAGCTGCTTGAGAGAAATGAGGCTCTTGAGTCAGAGATGGGTGGAATAGGAAAGATCCCTGAATTTTACCTACCCTGAGAATTGCTGTCATTAGTTCCAAACACCCTAAGATGGCTGAGCTCAGATTCCAGCTGCACCCAGAGAGGGAAATATGTTTTCCTGCACACCTCAAAGAAATTTGTGTTTCACCATGCATTTAGAGAGGTGAAGCACATTTAGGAACACCTGTCAAAACACTAATGAGCTCATAATTAGCTGCCTCTTCTTTCTTGCTTTAATACTGAAATATAACATAATATCCAGCACAACCATTCATCTTCTGCTTCTCTGAGCCCTTCAAGTTTGCATTTTCCATCTATTCTAGCTATCATGACCTTCCTTTTCACAAATGAGACACCTGAAATCAGCCCACAATCACGTGACTCCAGGAATTTTTGGGAAGAGCCTGGTGTGGAGACACACAGCAGAGCCAGCAGCCAGGAAGGACCTCTGGGTGTAGATCAAAAGCAGAGACCCAACATTGCAATGAAGGATGCAAAGATTGTAGGACTATAGGACTCTCCTGTTGTCTTTTTTCCTACACCTGGTCAATTAGACTTTTGAGGAATCTGAAATGCATCTAGTTGGGAAATCCTCTTCAAAGTTTAGTATTGAGGGAAAACCAGTAGTTTTCAGAGCCATTTTCCTCCCATCTATTTATGGATATGTTTGCGTTATGATTTATTTTTCTATAGTCTTATACTGAAGCTATTGTAGCTAATCAGATTTGGGCAGCTGTCTGAGCAGCACACAGGGTACCCTGGGGCACAGAGTACATCCAAAGGCAATGTTAACATCAGTGCTGGGCTGTCTGAGTCAAGACTCCCAGAATAGGGACCTTAAACAGCATTTCCATGGTGGCTTTGTCTAATAAAAATCCTCCCTTGCCTTTACTGGACTTGTAAGTCTGTTACCATTATAAACAATGGGAACTTTGCTACTCTTTGGAAGAGGTGAAGGACTGGAGGTCGGAGCAGCTGTTGAGGATGGAAGCTGTCAATCTCCCGTGTATTCCTAGCACTTTTTCCAAGCAGCTGTGAGCGCTGCTGCTCCCAGGCAAGCATGCCTGCATTCAGGAAATGCGACCCAGCCGACGTGCTCTGTGGGTGAGGTCAGCCTGGATCCTTATTGTCTGTGGATGGGGTGTATTTTTAATAGCTGAAATCATGCACCTTGCATGCTAACAGGCTTTTTCTGCACAAGCACTTCAGGTTGTGGAGGACATTCCCCCAGAAGCATGTGTTTTCCTGCTGTGTGGCACACAGCACCTCTAATGCTCACCAAAAGGGGATGGTGCATCCCTAGTGGAAGGTGTCCCTGCCCATGGCAGGGCAGACAGAAGGAGATGGTCTAAAAGGTCCCTTCCAGCCCAAATCGTTCTGTGATTTATGGTTTCACTGTTCAGTCAAGGCTTGATAGCAGGTGTTGAATGAGAGTTGGAATCTTTTTGTGCTGTCTACTGGGGAATGTGTTCAAAAATATTTCTGCAGAAAGCCAGAAAAAAATCCTTCTGCATCAGAGAACTGAGCTCTGGGACAGCTTTATATTGTAAGTGGAGAAGTACAGTAGCCAGGATTAGCTGTAAGATGAAGCTTGATAATTTAAAATGGAGTTATAAAGCAGGGTCTTTTGCACTAGAGAACTTGACCCAGCAAGGAAAGGGTGTCCTCTATCCCATGTCCTATCTCCCATAAGGGAGCTCCCTTATATCAGCTTGATAATATTTCTCTAAACCTTTCTCAAGGAGAGATTTACACTCTGCAATAATCAGCCTTTCCTGGCTGCCATCTCTCTGAAAGAAGAGTTCCAAGACTGAGCTTGGCTTCCTGGCACCTCCTGAGCGGGAGGCTGAGGGTTCTGTGCTCCTTTCCAGGAAGGTGCCTCTCACTGGGCCTCTCCTGGTGGCACTGCTGGTCTGAGGTCACATTTCCTCATCCCACCTTTTCTGTTTGGTTTCCCACCTGCTCCACATCATTCCCTGGGCTGCACTGTGATTCGTGGTGTGACTGCTCAACAGTGCAGATCAATGACTTGATGATATATTTAATTGCCCTGCCTCGCTTTCCCTTCCCTTATTCACTTTATAAGGCTTGCAGGAGGAAAACCCCCCAAGCTAACACTGCCAGAGAGCACAAAACTATGAGCAATTATATCCTTGGGTAGAGGAACTAAAAAGAAGCTCCTAGAGCTGCCAGCACACTCATAAACTGGAGCAGTTGACCAAGGAGCACTTCCCACTGCCAACAGCAAGACGCAGCCTTATACCCTCCTGCTCGATGACTTGTGAGACCTCCCAGGAAAAGAGAGATTACTTAAAAATGAGCACTTAAACATGTTAATTCCTCACAGTCAATCTGCCCACAGCAACCACACAGAAACGTCAAGCGATGGTGCAAACTCCCTGTGACAGGCCTTTGCAAAGAGGGACTGGATGTTCAGGCTTCCCACATTCCTGGAGCTGGTGTGATGGTACAAACCACAGAGCTTCAGCAGCAAACAGTCCTGTCACCACAATCACCTGCAACACATTTCTCTTTCTGCTGCTCAAAATGTAGATTCCCTTGCAGTTTCTCAGAAAACAAACAAACAAACAAACAAAAACAACAAAAACACCACCCAACCACGATCTAAATGCCAGCATTTTTCTTAGCTCTAGACCTAATTTTCCAGTATTTTTGCATTCTGTCTATTGATGGACTTTTAGGTTAAAGGCACCTTCTGGGGGCTTTTTTAAATTAAAAACTGCACTTATCTTGCATAGTAAGGATTAAGCTGGCCTTGCATGGTGGGCTTGAATTGGTGGTGTGTCCAATCAAAGTTTAGTTCTGTTCTCATTTTACCTATTGTCATTAGTCATGCCCTTGCCAAAATCTGACTCTGTTCCTATAGTGTCCCCGTGCTGAGAAACCACAGTCCTGGAGACCTGCAGACACCTTGGTGGAGGAGATGCAGCCACCACTGGCTTTGGACACAGCAGGACAAACCATACCTTGCTTTCCCCCACCTTCACTGCCAGCATCAGGTCATCCTTGAGCTGTTTCTTGCAGTGCTCGCACGTGCAGTCGAAGTAATATTGCTTCTTCAGCTGCTTCCGCCGCTCCTCGCTCAGGTTGAGGAAATCCACATAGGAAACAGTGAGCTCATCCCCTGGAGAAATCTTGCTCAGAGCCCGCAGCTCGATCCTGAGGGCAGAGGAGGTGGGATGTGCACTTGGAGAAGCAGCAGAAGCAGAAGTGGAGCCACGGAGCCATCAGGAACAAATCCTGTGTCCTGCCCTGCCTTGCAGAGGTGAGCCCTCGCCCTAAGGCACTGCTTTAAGTCTTCAGGGAGGCAGTGCAGAGGTGAACAGCAGTCTGGTTGACTGAATACAGAGCAAGAACACACTCACACCAGTTTTTCCTGCCCCTCTGCAAGTCCCTGGCAGGGATGTGTAAAGGTCTGAGCTATAAACAGGTTATGGCTTCATTAATTTATCCAGATGGGGGCTGAACCTAGACATCAACTTTTATTTTGTTGCAGGAGATGTCACCAGAAAAAAACCTCACTGAGATCAGAAATACACACCAAAATGCTCAGTTTGGATTTGGGGTCTTTTTTTAAGTACTGCTTTGCATGCTACCCACACACCCCTGGCTATACTCCCAGATCCTGAGCTGTGCTGCCTTCGGTATTGTTTTCACTTTGAAAAGTTAAGACAAATTCCCCCTGGGTGCTGCATAAGAGATGCTTTCACCATGTTCATGCATTTCCACATAAAAGCTTAGAAATAATTATCTGGAAAGAGTCTATTTTCAAATAGCTCATTTGACCTATTACCACAATTCAATTGCCAGTCTCTTACTGAAATCCACGGCAAGCCCCTGATGACAGGATTTGGAAAGCCAGACCTTTGTACCTGCCTTTCTCTCATGTCATTCCCTGCAAAAGGTCTTAAATAATGTGGGCACTCAGAACTATTCCTGTGCTGTTTCACTCTACACACTGAATCTCCCAGTTACTCTGGGCCATCTCTCAGCTGCAGGGACTAAACATGCTGGAGAATTTGGCCAGAATTGGGAAAAAATCCATCAAATACAAACTGTGAGGTGGTTCTTCTGTGTCCATCTCCTCTCCCAACTACTAGTGAGCTCAACAATGTGTTTAATGTCCATGTCTGCCCTGAGATGGACCTCAGGGGGACCTGCTGGCTCCCATCTGAACATGAGGTGCTTTAGGTGGAACCCAACAAAAGCCTCACTAAAGGCAGAGGTGGCAGAGGACTCACAGGTGTCACCAGGTGCATTAAAAGTAAGTATTTTGGGGAGGACATGACTTATTCTCTGTGATCATGATTTTGCAAAGGGGTTGTAGTTCTCCTGTAATTCCCTTTTATTTCCCTTGGAATCCCTGTTACAGGCTCTCAGCACCATGGGTGTTGCTCTCAGTCTTCCAGCTCTGCTAAAGCTGCTGTCAAAATTCCTCTCCTCGGCTGGTCTTGACCTTCTCTGGGTGTTGTCATAACAGCAACATATTTTGTACAAAATTTATCACTAAACATGCCATTGTCACAAAGAGCAGCTATTAGTCATGTCACAACCACGGGAAAATGCCAGACAGAGAGAGGTGCAACCTGCTCCTCCAGGAGGAAGTGCATAAAAAAGAGCAATTCCCATCCTAAAGGTTTACACTATAAACATTCTTGTTCACACTTAACAGGATGCTCGTTGAAGTGAGTCATGCAACCAGAGAAGCAAAAGCAAGCCTCTGACTTTCATGATGCCCCTGATAGCCCAAGCACTGTAGGACTATTTTAAGCAGCCATCCCTTGTGCGGAGGGGATTGATTGCCTTTGGGGTAAGCCAGGAAACACATGGCATATTTTAAATACTGTAGTTAAAGAGCCACTGTCAGCCAGGAGCACACCACTGAGCTTGTCCAGGGCTCTTTCCCCAGTGTCTGCCATGAGCAGCAGGGACCTTGATAGCTGCAAGCACAGGCACAGCGAGTGCCTGATAGCTCAAAACTCAAATTGCCCCAAATAGCAATGCTAATCAGAAGTGAAACTTTTGCCCCATTTTTTATGGCCCTATCTATAACGTACTGAATAAGATTCAATTGTGAAGAAGAGCACTTCAAATGTATTTCACATCTTCTTTGGGGAAACTCCATGCCCACTTGAAATTAAATTTTAAAACACAACAGTGTCCCCTTAAGAACACTGATTATAATATACCAAATGCCATGAGTTAAGCAGAGACATTTTTTTGCACATATTTTTGTGATTTATTTAGTTCGGATCAGGTAACAGTGGCATCATTAAAAGGTGGAACATTAATCATGGATTATGATAAAAAGGAATTGAAACCTACATCTCATGGTACTGCTACTGTAGGCAACGCATTCCTCGGGCACAGTTTGTTGCAGAAGAAACGTGGAGTATTTAGTGTGTCAGTAGCACAGTCATTTCTCATCTCCTAATATGCAAGGTTTTATTTTGGGCTGCACAAGATTAGTGAGACCTTGTTCTGATTTTGATGCTCTTGCCATGGTCAGGGGAGGAGAAATGAGGAGTGGAGAGGGGAAATACTGACAGAGAGGAAGCCAAGGGAGAGGGTGGGAAGGCAGACAGGGAATTCACCCTGGGGAAAACAGTCATAGTATTACCACTATCATTCTAATTTACTACAAAATGCAGAGTTAAGTGAGGTTTGGGTTTAGTGGGGCTTTACACAGGGGAGGAGGGAAGTTTAGAAAACAGGGAAAGTGAAATTTGGTGCAAACAGAGGGAGCCCCTTGGGGTCTTTGCATCTTTTCCATTAAACACAGGGCATGAGGGGCACAGGGAGGAGAATGATGCTTTCAAGACCAACCCACCTCATCTGTGTGTGGAACATTGATCTTACAGCCTCATGACTGAAAGACAAAACAAACACCTGCGGTTTACACACATACAACAACGAATAAAATGGGTACATGGCATAGCACTGGACATTGTACTGACAGGAGACAAGGGAGCTCCCTGTTCCTGGCTCCTGCAGCACTGCGTGAGAACTTCCCTTTTGCTATGCAGCTGCCAGGACCAAACTGTCCATCACTGGGCCATAGAGAACTTGATGAAGAGCTGCCCTGGCACTGTGAGTTTAGGAGTGGTCTAGGTCAGGGAATGTGCAAAACCTGCTCCTGACATTTGGCAGGAACTAAATCTCCTGCACAGAAAGGTCTCCACTGACATCAGCAGTTGTGCTCTCTAGAACAGAGCTTGAAATGGAAATCAGACTGGGATATCAGCCACAATTTACCTGGCCAATAACCAGATGGTCAAGTTCAAAGTCAATAACCAGATACATGTGGGAGCTTTGACAAGCTGCCAGGCAAATAAATGCCATTCGTGTACTTACCCAGAAAGTCAGGGTTGTTATCACTGCTGGTTACCTGCCCCACTGCTGGAAGTTGTTTGGAGTGGCTCTCCCACCACCCCACTATGGATCCAATCCAGGGCAACTGGATATCACAGTACAGACTCCAACCTGACTTTGGATCAGACCGTATTTCCCACCAAGGTAATAATCCTAATGCAGTTTTGTTTTCTCTTGGCTCATTTACCAGCTGCTGGTGTAGTTTTATCAGGGAAAACCAGCAGTGATAACTGGAGTGGAGAAGCAATGTGTTAGTCAAAAAAGGAGAGGCTGGGGATGGGGGGGTTAAATTAGAGCACTAAAGTTTAGTAAAGACAGGTAGCTGTAAAATCACGGTGGAAAGTTCAGAGGAAATCCTGTGGCTGTGCAGTTTCTGGCAAGCAATTTCCCACAGTTAATGTCTTGCACACACTGCAACTTTCTGAATCAACAGCAGTTTATACCTGCCATGGCTTGGAAACTGGGAAGGGCAGAGCACTCCTCTTGTGGGCTACCTCCACTCCCAGCTCTGCTGAAACATCCCTGCATTTCCCACTGAATGTTATTCCATCTCACTTGTCCTGCAGAGGTTTTCTTACAGGACTTGGGTGGGAATGGGGAATGCCCAGAGGCTGAGAGCATCCTGCACTCGCAGGTGACTCTGCTTGCAGATAACAAACACTTCTGTCATTAAGGTCTCATTGCTAAAGAGTTAATCAGTGATTAGTTGGGATGGTACAGTCTCACCAGATGGGGACTGTGTTAGGAATGGTTATAAACACACCAGCAGATACTGATACACAGCTGATTGCAAGCTTCGGTTATGAGAAACTCTTGGACTGTGGACTTAGAATAATTCTTAATAATTTACTCCATGGAATTACTCCTTAACTATCTATAAATGAAGCTTCAATATGAGGGGTGAGTTAAACAGCTACTCACTACTTTATCTACCTATTTTGAGTCTAATTACAAAACTGATAAGAAACCAGGGAAAAATTCTTTGCTGGTTGCTGGATTTGGGGCCAAATCTGGTGTATTTGTCAGTGTATCAGATGATAATTTTTTAAATAACAAGGAGAGAAACCAGGTTGTCTTTAGCAAGAAAATACTGTTCAGGCTTTTTTTCCTGAGCTAGAGAAGGAAATAAGAAAGAATAGATTTTCTGGGGCAGGGACCTGACTCTGGGGGTGACAGAGCCTGCTGAGTTGCCTGTTAGGATGCATGCCTGCTGCACCAAACGAAAGAAATCCACTCACTTGCCATTGTTGAAGACAACAGTGCAGTTGGGCCAGCAGTCGTGGTTGGCCTGGCAGAGGTTGGGGAAGATTCCCACACCAACAGCCTGCAGTCCTCTTTGGTCACTGAGGGTAAAGCCATTGCAGCTGATCTAGTCCCAAAACACAGGCAGGAAGAAGCATTAAAGGAGAAAAAGCTGAAACACTCCAGTCAGGATAAAACATCAAGAGAAGCAAAGCAGGACTCATGCAGAAGGACCAGCCCAAGGCAGAGCTGAGTAAACATTATGGAGTATTTGCTGTCAGTGTTCACCTGGGAGGTCTAAGATAAATTTGGTTTGGTCGTGCATCGATTTCCATATATTTGGTTCCTGTAAATAATTCAGAAAAAGGTCACAGGAAAATGATTTTGAGGCAATTCCAGCAGAAAGCAAAGTTCACACTCATGAAAATAGGTATCAGTTAGAAATTAACCTTTACTGCTGCATTCAACCTGGTCATCAGTCATGTTTGCTGGGTTGCCCTCAAAGCTCATAAAAAGCAGCTACTAGTCTTTGCTGTGAATTTTCAGAATGATGACTTTTGCATGACATATATTCCAAGACTGAATTATTTTACTTTCCTATATAATACACTATTATCACATAGGAACAGAACAGTTTTCAGTCACAAGCATAAACAATATCTGCAAAGAGAAAATGTGATAGAATAAACCAAAGGAAATAATTAACTCAGTCACTGATTATTTTACCCGGTTAATAGTTTTATTTCCTTTGTGAACTGATTCTGTAGATTTTCGGTACTTCCTTGCTTCTCCACAGAGAAGCTGTGTTGGTCACTAGCACATAGGGTCTCCCTGTGTCCAGTGGACTGGATTTTCTTTGTGGTGTGGGTACCAAAGGATGCTGTGTCCTCTCCCTATACTGGGACTGGCAAAGGCCAGCTTGTCTTGCACAGCAGCCCCTGCAGAGGGGTGAGCAGAGCATGTGTCTCCTCTTGGCAGTGTTGGGAGCTGAGGGGATAGTGCAGGGACACCCAGGGCTGGGAGCAGAGCAACTCAGCCTTAACTGGAATTTCCCTCCCTGCTACACTGAGAACAAAACTTTGTAGTTAACAAGTTAGTAATGGATATTATTAAATATATTGAGTATTTTTTACTGATTTTATTATATATTACGGCTATGCAAAAAATTGAATGCACACAGTATCAATAGATATTAATGTATTTACTAAAACAGATCTGCTATATTCAAATATATTCTAGATTTATTTACTAAAAAACATATTTAGATTTTCTCAGCTCTCCCAGGTGCAGAGAGATGCCCAGTGGGACTTGTGATGAAAATGCAGCACCTATGATTCAGCAAACAATTTGTCTGCATGTTTAGACAGCCAAAATGTTTCAGCCCTTGCCATGCCTCAGTTTCCCAGTGTCAGTGCAGAGGAGAAGCAGGTGGGGAATGGGATGAAGTCACCCATCCTCAAATCAGACCTGCTGGAGAGTTCCTCCCAAAAGCTGGCATTACAAACCCTCCCCCATCTGCACTCCCACCCTTCTAACATACCACTCCGAATATGTGGGAGATGAACTGCATCCCAAACTGCTGGCAGTGGGGTGGCCAGAACTCCAGGAAACTCTCCACGTCCATGCGCAGCTCCTTCTTCTCCTCCTCGCCAAAGCTGTCCACGTGGTTCTGCAGCTCATCAATGGACACCAGGCAGCCCTCGGACAGCCCACTGCCCTCCCTCTCAATCTTCCACAGGATGCGGGCAGCCAGCCTGGCCAGGAGACAGCCACAGGTGTTACAGCACCACCACCACAAGGAGAGAACAAAGGACCATCAAAATTCATCTCCTGGAGCGGGAAAGGGTGTGCAGGCAGACTGACTGAGACAGGCTCAGCATCAGATGGGTGATGGATGGTCACCATCCCCAGCCTTCTGAAGGAAAGGGAGATATGCAGGGTTTTGTCCCGGCACCTGTGTTCTCACCTGGAGAAGTGCAACAGACCCCCAGGTCCCAAGCCCTCCACAAATGCTCCCATTTCCTTGAGGATCCCTCTCATTTTCTTATGGTAGGGCCAGAACGTGAAGACAAATTAATGTATCCTATAGGCAACTTGGGGAAGAGCCCATCTCCTCTTTCACTTTTCCACCTACTCCCCAGTTTCCCACACCTTCTAAACTATCCAGGGTGGGTTTGCCTCACCATGTTCAGAGTTTTTGGGGCACAGAACTGAGAAAAAAATAGCACATCCTTTGCACCATTGATGCTCCTCCAGGTCCCTATCCCTTCAACTCAAGCATGCTCTTGGACTTTCCTAAACCTTCTCCCACCTCCACCCTGCTCAAATCAGGCCACCCAGCTCTTCCTTGCCACGGGATGCCCTGTCCTCTCCCGGGCTGCCGGGGCCAGCTCTCACCTGATGTTTTCGGTGGGTGCCTTGCCGTGCCTCTTGATGGCAGAGCACTCATTTTTGTGGTTGAGCCAGGCCGCTCTCTGGCAGGTCCTGTCGCAGTAATAGGCAAACTTGCACTGCCCGCAGCGGTGGAGCCTCTCCTGCCGCTTGAAGCAGGTGTGACAGATGACGTGTATCAGGCTGGAAGGACAGAAGGACACGTTGGATCAGCGAGGGCCAGCTCTGCCCAGCAAAGATCCCGCCAGCTTTGCACCCCTGGGCTCCCTGCAGCCACTAAAACGGACTCTTCATGATTTTTGGGGAGGATGGAGAAACATCCTACCCAGCTTAATCCTTGTGTTCTTGCCCAGTGCTGTTGCTGTAAGTTAAATGGTCATGGAGTAACTGGGACTCCTTCAAAAGGGATATTTCATCTTTGGGGGATTCAAAAGAGGATTTCAATTGTATGCATGTAACTATAACCCAGACCCAGGGAGGGGTGCGTCAGAGGATACTGCTGAAGAAATCTGACCTCACATCCTCCCTCTGAGAGTGTCCAGGGTCCCAGACTGAGGGAAAACCTCCCCCATAAGCCCCTTCACATGTCCAGCTGTTGCTCCTAGAACTTAATTCACTGAGAAGGAGGAGGAGACACTTTCGTCTCCTGTCCAAAAAATTTTGGGACTTTCCCCTTGCTGCTAGAGAAGGCTTTTCACTGCCTGATTTGGTGTCTCCAGCTGTCTGCTTCTCCAGGCAACCGCCCACTTCTTCTGGGCCTCCAGCCAGGCTTGACAGTACAGGAGAATTCAAATTCCCATCACTCAGCCACTGCTGGTGCCAGAAGGGAGCTTCTCCTCACTGCAAAAAGCTCAGGGACCTCAGAGGCTTCATGGTCTAGGGCACATTTATCATTGTTCGTAACACAGACTGGGGAAACTGAGGCACGAGGAAATAAAAAAATTATTGATGATCCCATAAGGAGGATAAGTCACAAGCAGGAATCAGACTCACAGTCCCTGAGAATGCAACCCAAAGACTGTCCTGCCTCTCTACTATACCCATAGATATATATATATACACACATATATATGCATATTTACATCACAGTCCATTTAAAATGCATTTTCTTTTCTGTGAAAATATGTGAGCTGCTGACATAATCTACCGTGTGCCTTGGCTCTTGCAGGATAAAGAGGGCCACTGATTTAAAAGCAGGATGACCCCCAGCAGACAAAACCATGTGCAAAAATGAGGTTTGGAAAATGAGATTTAGGCAAGTGAGCAGTGCTGGAGGGCGCCCAATGCAAGGCAAGCACCTGGGATGGGGCAGGGGGAAGCATGTCTGGGAAGGGGGATGCAGCCAACTCTGCTTTGTCAAATGGAAAAGCTGAGAGCTCGTGAGAAATGTGAGGCTGTGCTCTGTCAGCTGTCAGGTCAGGGGGACAGAGAGGTGCAAGAGAGATTACACTCCTTGTAAGGCAAAGCAGAGCCAGAGAGCTGATAAAACCCACATGGTTACGTCGTACCAGGAAGCACAGGGAGATATCTCACATGGGGAATGGGGGTCCCTCCTGCCACTGGGGTGTTTTAAGGGCAGTCAGAAAGCAAAAAAAAAAAGAAGTTTCCTTGCAGAGAGGAATGACAGGTTGGAAGGGAGCATGGTGCAGAAAAACCCAAGTCCTCCAACAGGTGCTTCTCTCCCCTCAGTTTGCTCCCTGAGAACCAAAAAATACTGAAATGCTGGCTTTGCATTTTGCTGTTTATTGCACAGGGTGTCCAGATTTTCCAAAGCAAACCTGGCTGGCAGAACCTACCATGAGCTCTGGAAATCCCTCATTTCTGAGGAGATGCAGAAATGCACTAAAAAAGTTATACAAGACTTTCTGAGAAAGCAAAGGAACAGCCCATGTGGTATTGAAACTGCAGAGACAATTACTCATGGCTAATCTGACTGGCAGGTGTAAGAAATACTGCATCTCTTACAAAACCATTATGGGATCCTCCGTGCCCCAAAATGGTGTCAAACAAGACTGGATTTATTGATACAGTGTGTTACCAGGACTCCAGAGACCTGGGCTCAACTCTTGGAACAGTAAAAGAGTCAGGAGACACAAGTATTTGAGATCTGTTGCCTAAATCTTCAACTAACATCGCTTAAGCATTTGCAAGCACCTAAATCCCCCAGGTGCCCCTTGGCAGTTGTGCAAACTCCTGCTGTGTCAGAGGAGCTCAGAGCTGGATGGCCCAAAAGGGAATGGCAGAGTGGGGATCTCCCTTGGCTGGGTTCTGATACCATCTGTCCTGGAGACAGACAGCACCCAGACACCGAAGGCTCGCAGTGTTCACAGCCTCCTCTCTCTGCAGCGTTAAGGTTCTCCGAGTGAAGCAGCCTGAGATTAAATTTAAGTCTCTCAGCCTGTGGAAATCATTGGTCTGTAAAACCTCTGTCTGGTCTAGAAAGTGTTTAACACAACCCAAAATGGCTTCAGGTATCCCAGACCTCTCCTCCCAGTACAGAGAGCAGCCCACATCCACACGTCAGGATGCTGCATGGCCAGGCAGCCTCAAAGCTCCTGGGGAGAACCCTGGGGCAGTGACTTCTGCTGTGGCACCTACCCAGGAACCCTGGAGGTTTGAAGCCCCTGGCTCTTGCTGCTCAGCTTCCCTTGCTTTACCACACAACAACACAATTGCTTTCTGCTGTGTCTGTGCACGCCGTGGCCTCTGAGGTGATCACTGCCCTCTTCCACATATAGTGAGAACTGCTTCTCACCCTGCCCAAAAGCAGGATCTTCCTTACTACAGTGATGCCTCCAGCCCATCACAAGCTTGCCAGGTCAGGGATTTGGGACTGACTTAGAGGGCAGATGCCACTGACAGATTCACTGAATGACTTTCTGGGGAGACTCAGGTTTCCTTGGCCTCCCACCCAAGCATCAGCCGAGCTGAACTCTGAAGGGCTCACGTTCTCTGGAGTTACATAGATGAGAGGCGCAGCCACGGCTAATCCTGAGTGTAGCAGGATTAAAGGACAAAAGCAGTGATTCAGTGTGCCAGCCAACAAATACAAGAGGTAACAGCACTGACAACTAAACCATGGCTCCTGCAAGCACGGCTCACAGTGAAAGCAGAAGAAGCAAATATCTCTTGTGACTGCTTGGACTGGATTCAGACAGATTAAGGTCTGTTGGACCTGCCAGGACAGAGGGCTGAGCACTGTCACAGGAAATGTATTAGCCTCATCTCTGAAACATGCACAACCCAAACATTTGCCATCCAGCACCCACAACATCTCATTCATTGGCCTGGAAAAGCCAGGTGAGATGGCTTTAGGGCAAAGAACAGAGGAGGATTTCATTGAGTAGCTGATGGACACAGTGAGTAGCTCACAAACTATTTAACATGGGTTCATGCTATTCTGTGCATCACAGGTGATACACACAGATGGCCTAACTCACACCTAAGTCCTACTTATTATTGCTTGGCAGGGCAACTCTCTCCTCAGTCTGCTACAGAGAACAGCATAAGAACAGCTTAAGATGTAGGCAAAGTCTCCTTGGCTTTCAAAGCAGGGGCTGTAACACTTCATTAAAAACAACAGCCTAAGGAAATGCACCTGCTACCTAAAGATTAATTATTAGCATAAGAATGGGTTTGCTACTTTAAAAAGGGTTTGACCTTAGTATTTTCTCCTTTAAAATGTCAGGGATGACATATCCTAGTTTTTCTGATTTGAGTGGAGGATTTATTTTAGAATAAATTGTGACTATTTTATTTTTAGTCTTTCATTACAAGATTTCCCAGCCTCTTCTTAGAGGTGTGGGGGAGGTTTTCTTTAAAAAAAGCTAGGTTTTCTCCCAGGTTTTATTTAAAGTTTTGAACAAGTGAGATAATGATAAAGAAATCAAACCCCAGAACATTTTTTAAAATGTGAATATGATCACATTAGCTCTCAGTTTTTATCAGTATCAACTCAGCGAATTTGTTCCCACAATCTTTTCAGTCATGCTGTTATGGAAAATTTTGGATTTCTTATATCTCTAGGTCATTTCAACTACAATAACAGAGCTCCCCATGTTTTCTCGGAAAATGTTTTCAGCCTCTTTCATACATCAAAAAGAAGTGCAAAAATTGCATGATGTCAGTTTTTAGCAATTTGCAGATCACTCATCCAGCAGATCTTCAGATGATCTTGGCTTTCCACAACACGACACTGTTTTCCTTGACTACTGTCCCTCAAACCCCGCGGGTTAAAGAGCAAACCTTCTCTTGGCAAAGGCTGACAGAGACATATGAGGCATCCCCTTGCTTATAGGAAATGTAAGCTCCTACAGGCTTGAGAGCCAACTGATGTGTCAGAGGAGAAGGTCCCATACAGTACATTGAGCCCAGGCACTGGGAATGCTGTCACCATGAAGGTGACAGAGGAAAGGAGACCTGGGTTCTTCAAGGAGACAGCAAAGAGGGAGGAAGGATTAGAGAAAGTTTCAGTGAGAGGCTCAGAGGCTTTGCAAGTTGAAAAATTACCGCAACAAAAGCAAAAAATTGCTTGAGATGTATTTCCAGCTTTCTGCTTCTACTTCAGAGCAAAGCAGGCCTGACAGTGGTGTTTTCAGAGTAGTATTTCAGCTGATAACAGCAAGGCTGAATCAAACAGAGATCAGGCTGTGTCTACGCTTTATCCTGGAAATCACACAGAGTTCTGCACCCCCTTTTAATCAGTATTCACCATCTCTTTAAGCAGCCTCCTCTCATTCAGGTAGAAGCAACAGGCTTGATACAGGAGTCAACATCCAGTAAACACTGGGTTAAGGGACAAAGTTATAGAATCATAAAATAAGAATGGTTTGGGTTGGAAGGGACCTTTAAAGGTCATCTAGTCCAACCCCCCCTCCAATGACCAGGGTTAGCCTAGTGAGTCATACCCTGGCCTTAAAATCTAACTATGAGCTGACTGATGTTTATAGGAACCTCATTTTTCTTTGAGTTTTATGTACTTCTAGATTAAAACTCTCTGACACTGTGTAAGAAACTGCTGCTCAGATGACCATCATTGGTCTGAAGAGTACAAGCCCTCACCAGCCTTAACGACTTTAGGGACTTCCAGGGTCCCTGTGACCTTCAGGGGCTTTCCAGAGTGGGATGCAGCCTGTAGATTTAGACACCTAGATGTGCTCATGTGTACCCCCTGTGTCAGAGTAGAGGTAACACCACCACACTCAGTTCAAAGGTAGATTCATTCATTCAGCTCAAACGTAGATGTCTGTGCTCACTGCACATTATAGGGTTCCATTGATTATGTCAGCATTTAGTGTTGGATTCACTTGTCTGGACACAGGAGTCCAGTGTCAGGCTCTGCAGGGACATCTGATGATAGAGTTTTGTCAAAGAAAACATTTCTCCTTTTCCTAGCAAAATAAAATCTCCACACCTTCTCAAACTCAGCCTCCTACTGGAAGACAGACACCTATAAAGTGCAGTGGGGTGACAACCTCAGGTCCAAATTGGTTCAACAGCTCCTTGCATCTCTCTGTGCATCTATCTCTATCTACATACATAAGTCAGGCTGAAGTCTGTGCTGTGATATCCAGTTGCCCTGGAAGAGCCTCTCCAAGCAGCTTCCAGCAGTGACAGCAACCCTGAGGTCTGACTTTCTGGGCAGTAAGTACAGATATCACATTTTATTTGCCTGGCAGCTTGTCAAAGCTCCCACGTGTAACTTGTTGCTGACTTTAAACTTGACCACCTGGTTATTGGCCAGGTAAATTGTGGCTGATATCCCAGCCTGATTTCCATTTCAAGCTGTGTTTTAGAGAGCACAACTGTGTTGTATCTCTGTAGGGCTGCTCCTGCTAATCTCAAAATGACCTTTGCTTTGCCTGCATGTCCTATGCAGCCACACAGAAGATCACTGACTGGAAAATAGGGTCACATATTTGGTAGGACCTGAGCCAAACACTTAAACCCAGCAATCATTCATAGTTGAATCCCTTTTCCATAGTACACATACACAGTGCTTTCAGCAAGACATGGGAGATACTGAGTCAAGTTAGGATGAGGGACTCTGGATTTTGGGTTTGCCTGTGCAGGCTGAGGCCCTTTTTAATAGACACCAATTTTAGGACCTATACATGTGTGTTTGAGGACAAGGAAAAGCACATGCCTCTTCCCTGAACTCTTCATCCATGCAGAGACAACAGCAGTTCTTTCAGGGTAAAATCAGCTGCCATGGCCAGGTGTGGATTTATTCTTGCAGGAATAAAGAATACTAGGATGCAGGCAACCCTTCTTTGACAGAAATCAATTCAATGAGGCTTGATGCAATTGAATACCCTGGGACAGCAGGAGGAGGTACCTTTAAAACCAAAGCCCTGGGTGTGTAAGAAAAGCATCAGGGTGATTTCCACAAGAAAAATGTATGTTTCCATTACATCTCAGGCCCAGGCTATGCCATGCCAAGCACTAATCAACAAGCATTTCTTCTCTTTCGGAGATTTTGGGACTGCGTTTCACCACTGACCTATACTCAGTGCTTTGGGGTGAAATGTGTCACAGGAGGGTATGAATCCATTATTATTGCACAACAGTTGCAGAGAAGGGTTGTGTTTACCTTGACTCCTTGCTGCTCAACATCTAGACCTGCCCTCTGGGAGCTAAACAAGCCCAGCATGGGGAGGAAGGGAGGGAAGCAGGGAAACACATCTCCCCCCATCTGAGGTTTTCTGTTGGAAACCTCAGCCTAAAACACAGTCTGCAGTCTAAGAGCTGATGCAGTGATAACTTCTGCCCTTATCTCATGTTACATAAGTGACATTTGAAAAAGCAGCAAAGCTCTAGCTCCTCAGCATGGGCAGCTCTGCTCTATGCATGATGCAATATTTCACACAGAACAAAAAATGTTTTTAACCCACCATCAAAAGTCTAAATGTTTCAGTGGTTTAAGAAAAAAAAGTATTTTTAATAAGGCATATGAGAGAAATAATTGTCCATAGGCACTTCTGAAGAAAATCGCCACAAAATTCCAGCTAGTGGCACGAGTGAAACTGAAGTACGAGATCTAAAAGGACACATCAAGGAGAAATGATTTTGTCACCAACTCCTGTAATTGAGCTCAGGGTGAAGACTTCAAGAACTCAACATTTTAAAGTGAAAAATGACATTTTTAATGTGAGCTCTTGCAATGACATATTAAAATAAAAACTAAAGGTGTCATTCTTGCTATGGCAAAGATTCATAATCATGTTCACCCACTGACAGTTAAAGGACAAGGAAACAGTGAAAGACACAAAAAACTTATTTCTTGCTCTCTCCATTTAATACCCAATTCTCTGCTACTGTCAGATCACACAGTGGCACTGATCAGCTTCAGCTGCAAGATGACCGGGGTTAAAACAGCAGCACGACCTCTGCTTGTGTCCCAGACTTCGCTAACAGAGCTGATTTAATCAGAGAAAACTCAGTTAAACAGAATTGCTCACAGCCCTGCTTAGTGTACAGGGTATTTACTAAAGTTTCTGGCTGTTTGGGACTAAAAATTCAGTCTCAGGACTCACCATGATGCCCTTGAAGAACACTTACAACTTTCCTAAGCTCAGAATGAAACCTTCAGCTGCCATCCAAGTCCTCAGTTTAAAAATTCAG
The DNA here is from genome assembly GCF_000691975.1 of Corvus brachyrhynchos. Taxonomy (NCBI): domain Eukaryota; kingdom Metazoa; phylum Chordata; class Aves; order Passeriformes; family Corvidae; genus Corvus; species Corvus brachyrhynchos. The sequence continues at coordinate 14,682,691 of NW_008236769.1, read as the reverse complement.
GCCACATTCTATTCTCAGTTAGCATGCTATAATGCTGAACAAATTCCGTTTGTGTCAGAGGCTTTAATTTAGATTTAGCCCAAAGGAGATCAACATAGAAATTGGTTCTTTGCATCTTTTCTCTTCCAGGTTATTTAAGTGAATCCTACTAATTCAAAGAGCAGAAGTGGGCACCTACCAGCCACACCAGCAGCGCAGGTTGAGTGAATGCTGTGATTAAAAAAAGCAGCAGAAAAGAAAAATATCCTTGCACCAGAACTTAGTGTGTGGCTACATCAGTGTGAACATAAATTTAAAACCAGTCTCTTGAAAGAGCAAAAGCAGACACTTGTCTCCAGTTAGCTCAGCCAGCAGTAAATACTAAATCTCTGTAACAGAAACAGAGTCACTTGCTGACCCCCACCACCTCCTAGCTGGAGGGCAGCAGATGATGAAGCTGCAAGTGCAGCTGGGGATGGCACACGTGAGCAGAGCACAATGGAACTCATTTTTATCATGTATTTCCCATCAGAGACTTCAGCAAAGTCAGTCTGAGATTCCTGTGCACCTGAATTACACTAACTCCCAGCAGTTCACTGCAGTGCAGCATGGGGCTGGTTTTGTGAGGCACTGAATACATGCAACTTTCACTGCATTTCTAAAAGCTTACCAAGCGCCTCACAAGGTCACGCCCTGGAAACAAACTGCACCATACGAAAAGTGAAAAAGCTGATCTGAGCCCCGGGAAGGACATTCACTACAAGCTGTGAATGTGTCTTTAGAGAAGTGCTTCTGACTTCCCTCCGATCCCTTCTCTGATGTCATCCAGACACCTCCAAACTTTTATACAACCAGTCGGATGAAATTTTGCAGTGAGATTACTTTCCCTCTGAGTTTTACAAGCGCTTTTCTCTTACCTGTCAAAAACCACGGCTGCATAGGCTGGCTCTGCAAAGATGACATCCCCAGGCAAGAATTCCTTCTGGGCTTTCAAACCCCTGCCTTTGCCTTCAGTTGTGAACACTTCCACTGACTCCATTCCTCCTTTGGTCATCCCAGGGGACCCCAAGGCTTGGGAGGTGGGTATCTTGGAGCAAGCCAAATCTCCCGTCACTCCTATCAACTTGGACGTGCTGCAAGGCCACGCTTATAAGAGGAGGGCTGGTCTCCCCCCACCCCTGGCCACATCAATTCCCATAGGAGGGCAAGGGGGTGGGAGCAGAGGAGGCAGGAGCCGGAGATCCTCTGCACAATATCGCCGACCTATGCGGGGATGGGACACGGCTGGGATTTCTGCTTCATTAGGAAAACCCTCTCCAAAACGTTGGGAAAAGTTTCTCCCAACCACAAGAAGTTGTATATATTACAACTCGGCTTAATTTATCCTCTCCCATTGGAGGGAGAGTGTATTCTCTTTGCAGGGTATTTTTAGCGACCACATGCTTCTGTCTCTCAGGAAGCAACAGCTGAGACAGTGGGATGGGGAGGGCTGGGATGCCTCTTTCTGACCCCTGCACTGTTGTCTGGCTTTTTCCAGAAATCAAATAAAGCTGCTTTATTTTTACCCTCAAAGAGATGGACAGGGTGTTTAGAGGCAGGGATAACAGAGAAACACGTGCCTTGACATTCCCAGCATCCTGTCACCACCAGGAAAAGAGGAATTCACTTCCCAAATGCCAGTGGCAGCACATGTACAGAGCAGTGTGGAAGGAGCTGGAAGGACACCAACAGTTCAGCACAAACTGCAGGAACAAGCAGGACATCTTAGATCCTCTCACCATCTTGGATGCACTAAACCTGTTTGAAACAGCACCTGAGAGCTGTCCCCACCTCCAGTGCTCAGCTGTGGAAGAGCATCTGAGCCACCTGAGTGGAAAAGGAGGGTCCACCAGAGAGACTAAAGTCACAAGCAGCAAGGCCCTGGCTTTACTCTCTGTTCCAGTGCAAGTTCAGAGAGACACAAGAAAAGGCCATCATATGTAAGAATGAACCTCACTGTGAAAGCTGAACCCAGCCCAGATTGCCATTCAGCACTTTGTTATCATTTAGTAGGACTTCACTGGGCTAGTTGCTGATAATCTCACCCTCCACCTCAAGGAAACCTGATGCTGTTTCCTCCTCCATCTCTAAGCACTGTGCAGATAAGAATGATTGCAAACCTCTTCCCACATCTCTGTGCTGCATAGAAAAATCTGCCTGGTTAACAGCAAAAGTGAGATGCGGAGAAATAAAGAGGGTAAATCCTGTACATCCTGTGGCAGTAAAATAAATCCTTTACATTTCCAAGGCAGTGGGAAGTACCACTAGGCTCTTCAAGACACAGAACTGCTCAGCACCTTTTGCTAAAAGCCTCTGGCAATGCTCCTTGCCTGCAAATTAAGTCTGGTATCATAACAAATACCCTGTCTTACAGCCTGCCCGCGTGTGCCAAGCACAAACAGTATCAATCCACAGCTCCATAAATTCGGGGTGATCTGGCTGTTCATGTGATTATGAGCAGTATCTTCCACAAACAGCCAGACACCTCCACTCCTCCTGAGGAAGGCCAGAGCTGTCCCAGAGCCATCAGCATGAGCCTCCCAGCTCACACTGAGCAGCCTTGAAAAGTCACTACAGGCAATTAACTCCTACAAGCAATTACAATTTTAGCTGCAATGCTCTACATGTGTGAAAGGTGATGTCAGAATGCTCTGGTCTCATCTGTTATTCACGAGTTACTCCCTTGGCTGTAGGCATCTTTTAGAAATTGCCAGAAGGACTTTAGCACCTCAAAATCAGTGCTGATTGGTTTTTTCCTCTCAAACTCACATGACTTGGAGTGTGGCTATATTGAGCTGAGTCATTAATCACACTAAGCACTGTTTCTGGTTCCCAGATAACAAATAATACAGAATAGAATAGAATAACAGAACAAACAGTATAATTATATCAAATAATCTATTTTTTCAAAGTAGGTCCAGGATATCAGGGATTCCTTCTTTTTCTATCTGTATTTAGAGCAGTGAACCTACTTTGAGCCCCGTGAAAAAACACTGAATTTCAAAGCCAGCTGGAGAAAAATGCCAATTTGGGAGCATGGAGGAAGGCTGACCCCTCAGCAGGAGATTATTCTGTGCTTTGGGGCTGTCTGGATTCGGGGCTTGAGGGGTGAGTAGCCCTATCCTCCCAACAGGAGAACTAACAGCACCCTCTGCTGCCCTCTAAAAATTACCCAAAGCACGATTTTATCAAATGTAACGGCAGCAGCCTTGGGACTGTTGTGAGCAGATCTCAGACAAGTCACAAATCAGAGAGGAAAAAAAGGGGAAAAAAATCCCTGTGCCAAGCAGGAGCTCCTCAGACTCATCCTGTTACTGCAATCCAGCTTTAACCACCCAATGCGACCCCTCACAGGATGAGGGGATGCCCTGATCTGGATGAAGCCCCTGCTTTGGGGCAACAGCAGGGACAGCTGGGGGGGAAATTACTCAGCTCATTCTCCTGGGGATGGAAAGAATGGGGGCTGAGGGGAATTGGGCCCTGAAGAGGGGTAGATCAATGGGGTGATGAAGAGAAGGGCTGTTATCAGGCCTAGTATTTACTAGGCAGTTACAAGGCAGTTACTAGTAATTATTAGGCAGGTATTAAGTAGCTACTAGCAGCTGTTAGGCAGACACTAGGCAGTAACTATGATTTACTAGGGAGCTACAAGGCAGTAATTAGTAATTTAGTAATGGTTATGCAGATAATAGGGAGCTACAGAGTCATTAGTAGCAGTTCTTAGGTACTAAGATGTTACTGGTGGTTACCACACAGTTATTGCAGCGTTGCTAGACTCTTCCTAGTAGTCACTGAGAGGCTCTTATTGTAGTTACTGAGCAGTTACTAGGGGCTTACTAGCTCTAGGAGTTTCTAGGAATTACTAGACAGGTGTTACTTGTTGTGAGGCAATTACAAGGCAGTTACTAACTAGTCACTAGCAGCCATTGAATGGCTTTGGTCAGTGCTTTATAAGTACTGACTGATCAGTTGTATAATGAAAATCAAGTTAAAAAACAAAAAAACCACACACTTAGCAATGCATAACTGTGGGCTTTATTTAAAATATGTGAAGCATCCATTAGCAGCAGTTTTCCCCATTGTCAGTTAAATTTAGTAGTACTCTTGGAAGCAGAAATAACTCCGGTGGAATTAATCACTCCCTTTAGAAAGCTACAGCTATTTTAAGCAGTCAGCTTTCTGGAGGAAAGTATGCATGCTCTTCAAAGGAATGTACTTGGGGAAAGTTGCAATATGGTCTTACTATGTTTAGGTTTAAATTCTGGTTTTCTCACATATTTCCCAAATTGAATTGTCATGTTTCTGAACTCCAAGATGCGCTTTGGTACATTAACAACTTCAGAAGTACTTTGATGTCCTGGAAATTTCAAGGGGATTTAAGAGTCCGAGGGTAGTGTTTTTTAAATCCTCAGTGTTTAGAGGTAGCTCACACCCTTATTTTTAGTGCAGAGCTGGTACAGGTTTTGCCATGAGCCAGACACAGCAAGGATTGTTGGCTGTGTTTGTCAGTTCATACAAGCCAAACAAGCTATGGAACTGCGTATTATGGGTACTTTCTGGTCTGATGATCTGTGAGAACAGAGGGTATCCTTTTCTTCAGTGCAAAATCAGCAGTAACTTTCAACTTTGGAAAGACTCAATGGCACAATTCTTTGTAAGTTTATCACACAACTCACACATGCTCCCCTTGGGGTTTTTGTTTGTTCTAGTGTAAGGAGTTTCTTTTGACTCAGTGGTAACAAGATAAAAGCCCTTGTAGGAACGTAGGACCTGTAGGAATGTAGTTAATCTGTAGTTACAACCATGCATCCTTTTCTAAGACTCAGTAAATAGCTCTCATATGTTATAAATTCTTAATTTCCCCCTTTCCATCCTTCAGCACATCTTATTCACTTACTGGAGAGGAGAAAGAGTTTGGGTACCAATTTACTGATCATGTTTCTCACCCAATATTCCACAAACCCATCTTAAATAGCACTGGGAGCAGGCTGAAAACTAACATTGCACAAACTGCTCTCTCACAATCACATGGGAGATGTCAGAAAAGAGCTGGGCAGAAGGACAAGTGCCTTGTCTTAACCTGCCCCAGAGAGGCTGCAAAGCGAGGGTTGGGAGGTGTATTTCTTACTGTGTTCTTAAGGCACAAGGAGGACTAAAACAGGACAGTGTGGAAAGGGAAGAGTCTATTATCCTAAGGATTCTTCTTTGGAAGAAATCAACCACTCAGCATAGACTGAATCAGCTTTCTGTTGCACCCTAGTCAAGTTTTGATGGTGTGTTTCAAGAAGCAAAGCACAGTTGGTTCAAACCATGCTCACAGAAATCGAAACAAATATTTGTTTTCTGAAATCCTGAGCTATTTGTTGCAGTAAAAATTATTTGACACTTTAAATAAGTGCAGCTTTTTTTCTGATAAAAGCAGAATAGCTGATTTCTGTCTGCTGCAGCATTGACAGGCTGCCCAGCTCTCGTGGGTGTGATAGGAAGGAGGAAGCAGAGGACAAGCATAGCCATGTGTTGTAGCCAGATTAGTGATAATTTAGTGTTCAAGGACACATATAAAAGCTTGTAACTTAACTTTTGTTACAGTATCCTGTGGGGAAAAATTCTTAGGCTTTGAGTGATGAAACTCGTTTATGGAAACATGCAGTGCCAGCATTAACAGCATTTATTTCCAAGCAGAATCCAGTTTGGTGTTTAATTTTTTTACATTCCCATGAGCTTTGAAAACAAAACAAAAATCACTCAAAATATATCCAGTGAGTAAACTCACTGAGAAAATGAAAATTTAATGCTACTATAATATTGTTTCCTCGGAGAAAAGTCTTTCACCTAACTGTAGAAATGGAAATCTCACTGGTTGAGCCTCCCTTCCTCATGTAGGAATACAGTGCTGTAATACCACAGCCCAGGGTATTTGATAGGGGATTTAAAGGCTGTTACCCTTGTCTGCCCCTTCTAAGTTGAATTTTTGTGGATATCTGAGTGTATTTCTAAGCTTGTTGTCTGTACAGTGACTGTGCTTCCTGCTGCCCCACAGCCAAAAGGGACTGGATTTCAGCGCTGCTCTTTGCCTGCAGTTGGAGACACCTGATATTCTCATCATCCAAGCTTTTGTTCATCTTTCCTCCCCTGATGGAGCAGGAATACGATGGCCTGACTACAAGCAACAGAGTTTGAACATCACGTAGAGCTGCAACCAGTCAGCTGAGCCAAATGACTGCGTGCAGGCGCCTGCCTTTCCTGCTTGCAGAGCGAAACAAATTAATGTGGTGCACGTGATGCTAATTAACCTGTTCTGCTGTGCCGCTGGGACAGGCTTGAGCATGCACACCGACAGTGCGGCTGACAGGTGGTCCTGGCGAGGTGTGTAAGCCCGTGGCTTGTGAGGATGTGCCTCGCAGCCAGCCATGTGAGAGGGCTCATAAACTGAGAAAAGGTGTGAGTCAGCGTTTGCTCTTGAGGAACTGCAGTTGCTGTACCTGATTCCTCATTAAAATGCCTACTCCTCATTAAAATGCCGTGTTTGCTGCTGGCATTTGAAGGTACAATTTGGCTGCGTCATTTTGTGGGTTTAACACCTTGAACTTGAAACTGTATGTCTTTGCCTTAAGGGGTTTGTCTAGCCTAGACATTTTCTTTACTCCATTATTCTACTTTCTGTCTTCTTTGCCCTGAAGAATTGGGAAAGAAAAGTTAATAATAGGCTAAAGCTGGGAGCGTTTCCTTTTTAATCAAGTGGTAGAAAATCCTGGGGTGAACAGAGTTTTTTAAATTACCTGGTTTTTGATATTTTAATTAATGTTACCATTTTTCCTACCACGTTTATATTACCCCCAGGGAATGCTTTTTTCCCTGTCTTTCCTACATAGAATTCTTCTACAATTAATGCAGCAAAAATAAGAAAACAGACAACGAAGCTTTAAAGTTGGAAAGACATTCGCAAATTTCTCTCAAATAGTAAAATATGTAAGTATAATACTCTTAAAATGTCCTTAAGCCTTCTCACATCGGTGGCTTTATGGAATTGCTGTGCCAATGAGGGAAAAAAAATAATTTTTAAAAAAGCTGGGTGTGATTCTAAGATCACAATGGAGAATAGAGAAGCAGTAAGCAAATTATATTTCAATTCACACAGTAAGAGTTTGATTCATTATTATTAGGCAACTTGTTTGGTTTCAGATTTCCAAAATCCACCTCAATTATTTTTTTTCTTCTAATTTATTTGAAGTGCTTCAGGTTTTTTGTTAAGAGAGCCTGAAGTTCCCATTGCCTTCTCAATGCCCATGATATCCATGTCTGAATACTGAAGCAATGAAGTTGTTCTCTGGCTTCACTGTTATTCACTATTCTCTCAGACTGCTTTTAATTTCACTTTGTCTGATGTATTAGCTGCTGTGGCTTCTCTCAGAATGCACAAGTCAGAAGACTACACCAATAAATAGTATGCTGGGTTTCAAGCTCGCACTTATTGTTGATTTATTCTGCTTTATTAACAGTTTCTTTCTATTTATTCATGCCGCTTTTAAGTCACATTGGAGATAAGAATGAGAAGTCATTTTTATGAGAGCAAAAGTGGATGTGTTTAGGGAACACTTCATGCACCAGTCTTTGTAAAGTTTGAGTGGTTTTTGGTAATTAATAAATTTTCAGTGATCCATGGCTTGTCTTACGCTGGAGAATTTGTAAGAATGAGACCAACTCACTAAAACATTAGTTTTGAATAAAATTATTACCTTATAAACCTCTATCTCAAGCTTTTAAAGTGGTATCATAAAAAGTGAAATGATGAAGCAGAACTCCAAGTGTGACTTAAGGTGAACATTGACTCAGAAGGAACAGTGATGCAGCAAATACACTGACTGTCTTTGTTCAAAGGAGTTGCTTACAAAAGCACGTGGTTTGAAACACCTGTTTTCTGATGAAACCAGGGAATTCAAGAAAAGATTGTTCACACCCTGAAAACAGTCATTTAAAGTGATGCTGTTTATGCTGGTTCTGCTGTTTAGGATAATACTGAAAGGTCCCATCGAAGTTACATTCTTAAGAATTAAGTTTTAACTCATCCCTTTGCAGTAAGTAACTTATTTCTCCTGTGCTACCATTGCAGGATTCAGAGATGCACAGAAATAAAAGCCAGATTTCAAACTTAAAAGCCTAAATACAAATGTACTTTCATGTGAGAATTTATATTTAGGGGTGTTGATCTAGTCTTGTCCCCTGTCTCTGTGCAGAGGCATAAGCCAGCTTTCCAGCCTACTTCTTTCTCACCTCCTCCCACCTCTGTCTTTCTTCTCTGTTAGGGCTCCATAGCCTCTGGAGCATGTTTGGAATTTAAGTCTGATTGTAAAGCAGCCCTTTATTAAAATGCCCAAGTATTTCAAATTACTACTATAAATGAATAGTGTTACAAACCCAAGAAGGAATACAGAGAGACTTTTTTGTGCATGTGTTTTGCTTTTTTAGCACTTTGCAGGCATTTTGATTGATAAAATCTTTTTGGCACCGATTCTGTGCCCTAGACTTTAAGTTCTTGAATCATCATAAGAGCTGAAGTAATCAGAAGAAATATTATACAACTGCTGAGAGTTAGTAGCCAAAAGAGTCGTGTCACTGTGGGTAGCAGTAGTCTCCAGCATCTGCTTTCTTTGGCCTTGACAATCCAACAACAATAATATTTTGTTTTTCTTGGCACAAATATCTGCTATTTAAAGAACAGCTTTTAGGTAGTACATTCATGGAAGTCTAGGCTGTATTGCACATTTACTTTCTGGACCCACAAGCGAAGTGTGACAGAACAGGAAGATGTTGCCAGTTTTATTGCTGGATTTTCCTTTTATGCCTGGATGGTGCCTGAACACTCATTTCCTATTCTGCCTAATGAGCTTTGACAGGTGCTTTTCACAGCCCAGTTCCCTCTGAAAAGAAGTGTTTCTGTAGTGCTTGGGAAGGGTGATGGGGCAAAGCAAATGGAACAGGTGTGGCAGATGGTGTGTTGTGAAACTGAAAACAGGGCCATAACTGCAGAGGTACCAACCTGCTCAGTGAGATTTCTCACCCCAGAAGCCAGAGAGAATTTTTACAGTGCTCCACACTTCCCATGAGCATGGAATTAAATCTTTGAGGGATCTTTGTACTTCTTTTAATGGGACCTTGTGGGTACCTGAGGCTAAATGTCTTGTGCTAAAATCACTTGCCAAGCTCTTCTTACCATTCCAGTAGGATCAGATTCATACTCTGATTTCCAGAAACTCCTCAGGTGTGCTGCTTCTCTTGTGCATTCTTTTAGATACTTAAACTGCTGTTAATGTTTACTGTGGCTATGGTATGTCAGTGAACTTCACAAGCCATGAGCTCTCACAGCATGTCCGTGGCACTGCCAGGTGTCACAGGTTCCAAAATACAGCTGAGGAATCTGTGGCAAGGGCAGACCATAAGACCTACCAAGAATCACATGAGAAGATACTGCCATTGGTTCATAGTAAATCGGAGATGTGGGCTGGATTCATGTCTCCAGCCCAGAAATGTGGTTTTCCCTCCAAAGTTTGGCTGCTGACAAACTGTTTAGACTAAAAATTAAGGGAAAACAACACTGAAAATTACTGGTTGACTTCATCATGTAGTATGAATGCTTGTATCTTTTATTAAAAAAAAAACCAACTAAAATAGTCTTGTATTTGTTAAACATTTTCATCAATATCTTTTTATTAAGGAGCAGTACCTTTGTGACAAACAGTAGTTGCCCTGCTCTGTGGTGAACTATTTCCTAATGTCTGAAAGTTGAGCCACTCCAAATTCACAACATCAGCCCCATTGAATATTTTGGAGGCATATAAATGACAAGGTCAGTCTGGCAGTTCTTCAAGGCCACAGCTTTTGATTGAATCTCTGAAAAGTTTCTGGTGTCATGGTTACAAACTGTCAGGTAGCTTTTTAAAGAAGTTTTTCTTATTTCCCGGGAAACACATCTTGTGAATCTGAAAGCTAAAGACCTCAAGTTCAGCTTCATATTTATAGAACTGGTTGCACACGGGCAGGGGGAGCATCGATCTCCCCATGCTCTGTCAATTTTTGTGTGACAAATAGCCTTGAGGCAGAGTTAGAAGGAGAAAGGTCAGACTTGTTTGTGACCCCTCTCTGGGAGTGAGCAGGGACATGTCATTTAGCAGCTGAGGATGTGGGTGGTGGCCTTGGGAAGGAGCCTGCAGTGTCCCAGACCAAACTGAAGACCATTTGCAACTCACTGGTTAGGATTTAAGTGAGAGACACATCTGTTTATTCCTGAGCTTGCCTCCATGCAGCTTCTCAGAATACCATCTATGAATACACTGCCCAACATTACATATATATACACACATATATATGCCTAAAAGTGCAGTAACTAGACAGAAATAAAAAGAAACAGGCTATGCATATTTGTACATTTTTTTATGTGGTTTGAAGCTGAAATTATACCAGATCAGGGTTTTTAAAAGTGGTTACCCAGCACTTCTGAAGTTGCCATGCTTCCAACCCACCTCAGCAGCAGCTGCTGCCTCAGTTTGTGGATCAGGATGTTCTGGCCTTGTTTGGGCTCAGGGAAGCAGGCGAGGCTGTGCTGTGCTTGGCTGTGTGACACTGGCAGAGCTGGAGCTGAGCTCCTGTGCTATTTGTCAATGTAACAGCAGGGGAGTGCCAGGAGCTGCATTACAGCGGGTGACATTGCCATGCTCGTGGTGCTGCTCTGCCTTCCCCAGCCAAGATATTGCTTGGGAGCCCTGCCTGTTTTATGTCAAATGCGTTAATCATCCTGTGACCACGCAGAAAACCTGAGCAGAGCAAATCATTAAGGTTCCAAAACGGAGACAAACGTTTTGAATCCTGTGTCTTTATTTTTGAGGGTATTTCTCTCTTGGGGCAAAGGAATTACTGGGTTTAACAGCACTACAAGTGTTAGACCGAGGTAAGAGGTTATTGTAGCTCTGCATTCATCACTGCTGACTCAGTGACATTTTTATTGTTTATATTGACGTTATATTGTTTATATTGACAAAGGCTGAGCCCAAACAGAGGAACTACATCGTTAAGAGGTGGGAAATTGGCTTAATGAGGAAAAGACAATAATATGAAAAGAGAAATAAGATGTGATGAATTTACAAAGAAGAAAGAATCTTAACTCCTGTCAGCCTTTTTACAATATTGAGGAATGAAAATGGATCTTGCAATAACAAAGAAGAGCAATATTTGAAGCTGTCCCTAGAATATATTTCAGTGCAATTCATCAGCTACTGTAAAATATTGAGGATAAGGACACAGCAGGGTTCAGGATGGCTCCAGGAGGCACAATAGATGTTACTTGGCCAACCAGACTTTTACTCCCTGTAATCCAATCTTTTCACTACAGTGGTCAGAAAAAAAAAGGTGAACGAAACCTCATTTTACATTTTACATTATAAAGTTTTTAGGGGTTTTTTTTGTAGTCTGCACTTGGTTGGGTTTTGTCTGCCAAGAAGGCTGTGCAGTTCACTGCTAATTCAAGGAAAATACACATAAAGTATGGTCCTTAACTCATTTAAAGAAGTCTGTCTTTGAAACAAATATATGTTTTCCAGTGAGAAGCTGTGCAAATTGAAGTAGAGTGGACACTGCCCATGATAGTAACATTTCCTAGACTTGTGCCTAGCTGCTGTGGAATTGGCCTTTTTTTAAACTGGGTGGGAGGTTTTTTAAGAGAGAATACTCTTCCATCTATCATTCTATCTAAAAACTGCTCTAGGTAGCTCTTTTTACAGTTTAGTACATTTGAGCAAACTGGTGCAATTTTCCTCTGTAAATGCCTTTTCTGCTACAAACACTGGCAATTCATATATTTTGTGTGCAAGAAGGGCTTTCATCTAATGGTCAGAACCAAGTAATTGGATTTTCTTGTGTGAATCCACTCAAGTTATTGTGTCCATCTTACACTCCTCTGCTTGAAGGGGTTAAGCTGCATAAATCAGTAACAGTAGAATATCGAACTTTTTTGGATGCCTTACACCACAGCATACAGAATCTCTAAAGGATGAGCCACCTGGCCCATTGTATGTCATAAAAATAAAGTTTTTATTAGAAAGTTAATTCCTGTATTGGAAACTGATGGCACACCATGCCAGTCAGCAGCATTTTGATACCCAGTCTGGCATTCCTTGTTGGGGCTGCACTCCTGGGGATGATACTGTCTCACATAACACTTAAACTGACCTTATTTTAATTAAATCTGGACTGACAAGATTGGTACCTGTTGGTGCTTGCTTTGGGTCAAGTATCTATAATAATATTTGATTTTTCAGAATGGTTTATTCTCACCAGCACTTGACAACAGGTTACTGGAATTATCCTGCATTGCTAGAGACATCAGAAATACTCTGTGATAATGTTTAAGCCATGGTTACATAGCAACTGTACACCTTACCAGCTACCTTCATAAATACTGGTGTAAAATTCATCAATTCTCGTGTAAAACTGCAGCAGAGACTCTTATTATCTATAAATGCTGTTTATGTCATTATATCAGGACCCTTGTATGGGATGGGATCATAGTGTACTTTGAGTTTTGCCCCTCTTTTGCAGTCTCTAACCTACAGGTTCCTTTTCTTCAGCAGCTGGGGCTGGTTATGACCTGTGCCCTGTCTGTAATACCACGCTTACTTCCAGAGTGAGTCCATTCCATAACTCCATTCTCGCATGAAAGGAAGTAAGCACCAGATGAAGAAAGTCAAAAGGTCTTCTGTTACTATTCCTCTGTAGTTTGTACTTTCAGACTTTTTCATGAGCCCTGTTGTCTGCTGTTAAGTGATTTTAGTAAGTTTATGGGGTTTTTTGGTTTTGGGTTGTTGTTTTGTTGTTTGGTTTACTGGTTTTAAGGTGTACTGTCCACTTAAACTGAGATTCTGTCCTAGAGTTCTCATAGTTGCATCTTCATTGACAACCCCAGGGAAGGTCCTTAAATCTTTGCAGTTTTCCCACTTATTTTGCTCTCTGGGGGTAGCAGCACCTATTTTGGCACAGCATCTGCAGTGCTCAATCTAGAATTTTGCCACTGCCTGAACTTAAATATTCCCTTTGACAAGGCAAAGAGGACCTAAATCCTGAGAAGTGCCAGGTCTGCATCAATTGTGTTGCTTTCAGGATTCATCAACATTCATCTCACATTTGGCTTAAGATATTTATGGGATAGATGGTAGCTCTTGTACTTTCCCTTTTACCCAGGAGAAGGCTGCCAGGTGTCAGTTGCAGAATGGATTTTGTGGTGATTTCAGATATACTTCTTAGAGAGTTCTCTTCAATTAGGCTAGGTATCAAAATTGCTTACATATTAATCATTTTGATAAGACATTTTATAGAATTGCTAAGGTTGAAAAGACTTCTAAGATCATCAAGTCTGGCCATTAAAAATTTTTACGTGAAGGCACAATAATAATAAACCCACAAAAAACTGATGTAGAACTGATAGGATTTTAAATGTTTGCTTAGTGAACAGAATTAGAATCCCCAAAAATAGGAGTGTAGGAAACTGCTATAGGCCTATCTACAGTTTAACAAAATGATTCCAGATGTTGTTTGCTGTTGGGGTTTCAGTTTGGTTTGCTTTTTTGGTTACCAGTTCTAAGTGGAAAATGAGTCCATTAAACATGGAAATGGTTGCAAGGTATACATTGTCTAGTAGATTTTTCTCATTGCAATCCGGACTTTTAAGGAATGAGAGCAGCCATGCCAAGAAGGACTTGGAGATACTGGTGGATGAGAGGCTGGACATGACCTAACCATTTGCACAGGCAGCCCAGAAAGCCAAATGTGTCCTGGGCTGCATCACCAGCAGTGTGGGAAGGTGAAGGGAGGGGATTCTGCCTCTCTGCTCTGTTCTGGTGAGACCTCACCTCGAATAGTGCACCCAGCTCTGGGGTCCCCAACATAAGGATGTGAGTCTGCTGGAAAAAGCCCAGAGGAGGCCATAGAGATGCTCAGAGGGCTGGAGCACCTCTGCTATGGAGTCAGGCTGGGAGAGCTGGGTGCGTTCAGCCTGGAGAGGAGAAGGCTGCAGGAGACCTTCCAGCACCTTCCAGTGCCTAAAGGAGCTACAAGAGATCTGGAAAGGGACTTTGGACAAGGACCTGGAGTGACAGGTCAAGAGGGAATGGCTTTAAACAAGAGGGCAAGTTTAGATTGGATATTATGAAGAAAATTGTTCCCTGTGAGGATGGTGAGGCCCTGGCACAGGCTGCCCAGAGAAGGGGTGGATGTCCCATCCCTAGAAGTGCCCAAGGCCAGGTTGAACTGGGGCTTTGAGCAAAGTGATCTAGAGCACGGCGTTGGAACAGGTGACCTATAAAGGTCCCTTCCAACCCAAACTGTTCTGTGATTTTATGATTCCATAATGGTTTCAAGCTCTTGTGCTGCTCCCAGGACTCATGAGTGAGACCTTCAATAAGCCACAGACATTAGATACATCAGTCTCTGCAGGGTCTGGGATATCCAGGGAAAGGCAAGAGAAAGAGGAGAATTGCAAAGTCTGCCTGCAGTGTTGGGAGCACGGGTTGTGCAGAGGACCTGAAGCCTGTGTGACATCGCACCAAAAGCTGCTGGACTGAGTCAATACAGTGAAGTTCTGAAAACTGATCATTTAAAAGCGATTTCATAAGAGACTGTTTAGTGTCTTTCTCGTTGTCTTCAGGTCACAGGAAAGCTTCTGTAAGCCTTGATGTGGGATCTGAAAGCCATCACACTGTTGGTTTGCACCACGCCGACTGTGCTTCCCCCAGGGTGAGTCTGTTTGAAGAGCCACCTGTGCTGAGCTGCTGTGCTCAGTAAATCTGCCCAACTGAAGCTTTCTGTTGTGGGCTGTTGTGCTGTGGGATAGGGACCAGGGCCCTCAAAACCTTGAATTCTGTCTGATTTCTTTCAATTTTAGTTTTGTGAGTATAAGCGGTAGGTTGAAAAGCCCTGAAAAATAATGTAGTCTGCTTCTTCTTTCTTTCTTTTTTTTTTTAATTTGTATTTTGGGGTTGATTGCAATCTTGGCTCTAGATTTTTTCTGCTACTGCTAAATTATAAATCTGGGTAGTCAGAACCTGAGCTGTCAAATAGTTTAGTCCATCTTCTAACAGGCAAACTTAACTAAACAAAGCTGAGCAGGGACATGTAAGTGCCAGTAGCAATTCACTGGTCAGAAGTCCCAGGAACCTGAACCTGAGGTCCATGGGGATTCAGTTCAACATTCTAAGTGTACATGGGGTTCTTGTCCTTTCCTAATCTCTTCTGATCTTTATTTGAGACAGATAATGCCTCTGCTTTCTTCAGTGGTTCTCTTTTCCCACTCAGATCTGACCTTTCCACTGGATTTCTGGTACTCTGTCACAGAGTATTTGGCCAGTGTCATTTATTACTAGGGCACCCTTGCTCCATATGGTCACATTCCTTTTCTTAGGAAGTCAGTCTAAAAAAACTTAGAAAACTTTCCCAGCAGATGGAAGGGCCATGATGTAGTACTCCACTTGCACACCATGAACATACTAATTGAAGGGGAGTAAGTGCCAATCGACTCGCTTTTGAAAAAAGAGTTGCACTTTTGGAAGTCAGGAGGAGGAGATTGACATCTCTGAAAGTACTGAAAAGGCATGAGTTGGCAGAACAAGGAAATGGTTTTGGTTTGTTCAGTGATCATTCCCAAATGTGTACATGAGCTCCGTACTCTGCTCGCCCACCCACTGGAAAGTGGTTGCAGAAACTGTGTAGAATAGCTCTAAATAAAGGTTCTTGGTGTCAAACATGAAAGATAAGATCCCAAATGAAGTGTTCTTGCCATATTTCCATTAAAAATGATGAATCTATGATGTAAATGCTGCAAATGAGACATAGCAGATTCTCATCTAGCAGAAGTGACTTACAGCTCCAATTTAGGTAAGCAACAACCAATTTTCTATGGTCATAAATAATGGTTATTGTTCATGTGTTTCCTGATCTCCTTGTTCCTGGCCTTTCACATTTGTGCCAGTAGTTGTCTACATTTAGAGTACTAAGCACAGAGATTGATGATGTTATTTACTCTTTACTTAAAGACATCGTTTTTCACTTCTTAGAGACAAATGGCAGTAATGAAATCTAATTCTGCTCATCTGTTCCTCCCATTAAAGCTACCAAAGCATTACAATTCTGATTTGAGAAACAAATGGAGCCACAGATCTTTGTCACATCTGAGCAGAAAGTCTTTCAGATCTTCCTGGAGACCCCTTGGAGACAGCAGTGTCCTGGGCAGGTACAAGCATTCCTCTCTGAAGGCTCAGCAGCACTAAATGAGATCTGTCTCCTTGTTTGGAAAACTTGTGTGCCGCTTGGCTTTGTGAAAGAACTGCTCCCTATCTAAAGGACAACATAAAACTGTACATGTAGCAGAGCACAAAACTGAGGTTAAAGCTGCTGTTTAAAACCGAGTTCAAATGGAGGACTGCTGCATTTCAATTTTGGCTCTATTCCTGGTTCACCAGGTCACCTGGATTAAGTCACTCTTCCAAGGCCTCTTGTTTCAGCTACAAATGGTGCAGAAGGAGGTCCTGGCAGATTTCTCCTGCCCATGTTGTGCCCCTGAAGCAGATTGCTGCTGCTACTTTCCTTCCTTTCTCCTGAAGGTCACCATTCCTTGGACATCCTTGTGTCCCTGTGTCTGCTGCTTTCCCTCACTGGCAAACAGATCTGCTGAAACTCTCCATAAGGGCAGCCAATATTTGAGGGAGGTGGGACCACCCTTCTGAGGGAGCAGGGATAACAGGAAATGCCTGTAAGCAGTGGAATTGCTTGTTCAATGAATGCAGTGGAGCCCAGATACTCATCTCTGAATGCAGCTGTCACATTCACTGCCCTATGAAGACTGCCATGAATGTGCAAAATAGTGCCACTATTTTATAGTTTGTTTTTGCCTTTATGACTTTTTATACTCTGGTTTCATGCCTGGCTGCAGTATGTGAAAAATCTGTAGTGAGATCCTAGTGCAAGGTCTGCCTGAAAAAGGCCACAACTGAAACAGAACATCTCAGAGTGAAGTGAGCAACAAGTGGTTTCCACGGTGGAAGGTTCTCATCAAAGAAAGGGAGAACCACTGAATCACCTTGTGTGCCCTGAACTCGGGCTGTGGTTTCAGCGAGGCACACCAGGAGCCCCAACACCTGCCAAGTTAACCCCACATCTTGGCTTCTGAGCCATGGCCTTGTCACATCTAGCCTGATAACTTGCCCAAGCATGTTTCCATAAAGACTGAGAGACATTCAACCAAAATCACTACAAATCACCCAAATACGCCTTGAGCTGCATCTCAAATGTACCATTTATCTGTGGAATCAGATCACAGTGTAAAACAGTTGTTTAAGCAAGTCAGAGAACTATTACAGCTTAATTAAATTAAGGGCATTTTTCAGCATGGAGCTCTTGGCCAGCACTGCCATCCCTCAACACGGATGCTGACACTGTGCTTAGTAGCTGTGTGTATCTGTCAGAATACCAAGAGGAGAGCACCAGGGTGAGGCCTGGGAGATTTTTATTCTCTTTCCGGCCTTTTCACAAGCTTCTCCTGTGATTTACAACTTGCCACGATTGTGGCGCCAGATGATCTCTTCCAGCTGCAGCTTTTTCAACCATAACATGTTGTAGCTGCTGGTTCTTCGGGACATCCAGTGGTGGAAATGGCCTGAGGGAGGAGGTCAGAGCCCTGCCAGATCTGCTGGTGTCTCTCCAGCTATACCTGTTTCCTATCCTGCTTCTATTTTCAGAGCAAGGTGATGAGCAGCCAAAGCATGGTATCTTTTCAATCCTGTAACGGTTCTTGATTATACCCTAAAACAGGTGTCACAAAAATAGTCACAAAAACCCCCAATGAATAGGAAATTATAAATAAGTGCAGTGCCATAAATCTGTGGCACAGCTTCAGAAGAGGAGCACCAAGTGTTCCTCATCTCCCTTTCAGAGCTCGATTTACAGGTGAAAGCAAAGAAGTGCTATTTCCACCAGTTGTTTTTTTTTCTGGCAAAATGAGGGTTTAGGCATTGATTCCTATTGAATTTAGGAAAATTCTGCTTTGATTTCAGAGGGCTGCAGCAAACTGCCTGCCCAGCTTTGCTCCTAGGAGTGTGCTGTCAGTCACTTCTGCTCCAGGGTGGAACACTGAATGTGGGCATAAATTTAAATCAAAGTTTCCACAAGTGACTGACATATCCACAAGCCCTGAACACCTGAGGGAGCCCACCTTGCAGAGTGTGCTGGGTGCCACTTGTCTCACAGTTGGGCCTCACTGCAGAATTGATACTTAACAACACCTGGAAAAACCACAGATCGTCAGGTCACAGACCTTTTCTTCTTCCATTGATAGGCTCAGGCCTTTGCTGTTCCTGTACTTGAGATATGAAAGTTTGAAATAAAACCAGATTCTCAGTGGGGGGATTGTGAAAAAGTGGTACACTGTGGGTTTTTTCTCTGTGAGAGCTGTGGAGAAAACTGAAAACCTGTTTGTACAGGAGAGGGGAAATTTAAAAGATCCGACCTTTAAAGTAAAGTAGGATTTCTTAGAATTAAGAATGAAACAGTTCCCAGCAGTGTTCTGAGCACTAACTTAAAAAACAGTTGAAATGAAGTCGTTTTCCCCAAAGCTAAGTGCTAGAAGTTTCCAAACCATCTGCATTATGAATTCAAGCTCCACAGACTGAACCACAGTTATCAATAATACCATGGTGTGTGAGAAATACACTGGCTGTGATACCTCTTGCATATAGCAAAGTTTGCCCTCAAAATGTTTCTTTTGTAACTACATTATATCAGTCTACATGTGTAGCTTCTTTAGGTGATGGAAGGTGCTAGAAGGTCTCCCTAGAGCCTTCTCTTCTCCAGGCTGAACAACCCCAGCTCTCTCCAGAGCAGAGGTGCTCCAGCCCTCTGAGCATCTTCCTGGCCTCCTCTGGACTCACTCCAGCAGGTCCACATCCTTCTTATGCTGGGGGCATAGCCAACTGCTGTGCCTAAAAAAATATAACAAATCACTCTGCCTTGCTCACCTTCACCCCAGCAATGCTCCCTCTCTTGTCTTGCACTCCCCATGTCGCCGCAATGCCAGGAAACTGCATTTCTGTCTGGACAAGGGAGTCACTCAGTCTGGGCAAAGTGGTGTGTGACCACTGAAATGTGAGACTTCTCAGCAGCTGCAAGATTTGGCTCTTTTGCCCACTTCTTAGAGGCCAAGAGAAGTTTTGGTGGTGCAAGTCCACGTCGGGGCACCGTGTTGGATGCACTTGGCTCTCATAGGTTTTTCTCAGGCAGCACCTGGGCTCGCCTTCAGCAGCAACATCTGTGCAGGCACAGAGGTCCCTGGGCCCAGTAGCTCATGTCAGTGATCTGGGCACCATGTCAGTGGTGCCCATGCTGCAGAGACCTCTGGGCCCCTTGGGAAGGCACTTTTTTTCACCTGTATTGTGTGTAGTGCTCAAATTGGAGTGTGCATCAGCAGTTTCTTCACACAGGAGCTCCTTCTCTGCTCCACACTGTCATGTTCAGGGTGGAGGAGGATACCTGGGAAGCTGAGGTGAAATCAACTCATGATAGCAGAGTTGTATCCGGCAAAACAGCATCAGATCCCATCAGATTTAAATAAAGTCTGGATTTTGGCACCCTCTGTGAATGGCCAGCAGCTGGCATTGCTGGCATTTGTGTCTGTTCAAGCACTTACCCTTCTGTGATATTTTTTGAAAACTCTCAGGATGCATGTCTCTTCCCTGCTCAGTTATTCCATGTCATTCTCTGAGAGTGTCTGTACTCTCAGCCTAAACAAGGAGATAGACTCATTTCCTTAGAATTGCCCTTAAAATGAGGGGATTTTATGGAAGTGGCTCTGCTTTCAGGAAAATCCCACTCAAATCAGATGAAGAAGGTGATGCCAGCTGCTTCACTGCCTGCCTTTTGGTTTGTTTACAGCTCTTTTTATTCTCCTCTTTTTTTTTTTCTAGCTCAACAAGTGAAGAAATCGACCGCACACGTTCGGGGGTGCCGGCTGCCGACCCCGGCGCTGTGCCTGCGGTGGAGGTGTTTTGTCACCCAGCCCGAGCAGAGCCACCCTCTGCCTGCCCTGCAGCTGCAAGCAGGGGGATGCACACCCGTGCACAGCCTGCCTTTCATCTCTCCACTCTGTGCTCGAAGCAGCGAGAAGCACCAGCTGCAGAAGGAAAGGAGGCTGAGACAGCCCTCCCTAGCTGGTGTCCACCTCTACCTCGCTGTGTGGCCTCATCCGCTCTCCAATGCTCATCTCACAGCTACATCACCTTTCATTATGATTTTACTGCTCTGGCAGCTAACTGGGTTAAGATTACCAACAAGGGTTCTGCAAGCGTGAAGGAAGTGAGGACACACATACCACTGCTGTTGTGGTGATGCTTTCTTGTTCATTAGTGGGCGTGCTGTTAAAACAAATGAACCTTTGTTTCTTTCTTTTTTGTTTTGGCAGTGTTTTGTAGACATTCTGATACATTTGCTTAGGCAAACATAGGCAAGCAGGCACCTTCGTAGCCTTACTGCAACATTTGCTCATGAAGAGCAAGGATAACGCAAGGGTTTTTGAGAGGGATATTTTTCCCTTTATCTTCTAGCCTGCGCTTTTCCAAATAATTTCATGTCTTTCTATTCTCTTTCCAGGTGACTGTGACTCCCATCCACTGGTGAAGATGTTGAAAGCAGCTGGAGGAACGAGGGCATTTTGATTGTCCCATTCTGTAGAAGGCCTAATTCTTAATTACAGTTTTGTGTTAGCCTTGCCAAATTCAACAGTCACACTAACGAGAGATATCTCTCAAAATTGGGACTTGTTTCAATTATGTTTTATTTTTAAGAAGATGTGTAAACCCTCAAGAATTTCCTCTGCAGGATACATCTTCAGTCATTTCACCGTTCCTAAGAGTAAACTGACTCCCTGCTGAGTTATTCATGACCCTTCTCAGCCAGGCTGATGCATATCTGATCACTTCCTGAGGTTGTTGTGAGGAATAAATCAAGCATCTCCCTTCATGCTGAGTGCTGGCACATCACAGAATTTCTCTGAGACTCTATGAAAGAGAAAAAAATCAACACAAACCAGAATCTGTCCCACATCCCAGATGAGCTACCCAGCACTTTAGCTCTCAAACCAATTCTCCTCATTGTGCCTCTCAGTCCTGATGCTCTTCCTCATTCCTCTGCCTAAAGCTCATTTCTTCCATCATGCCCATATGTAACAAATTGTGATCAGCCAGGTTATATCACTGCACTTTTATCGCTGTCCCTGCTTTCTCCCTCCTGAAGGATGATCTGGAGTGACAGTCACTTTCAAGAAGCAAGAAAACTGGTGTTAAGGAAGGTGGAAAGCACCTGGTGCAGGAAGGGGCAAAAGCTGGGCATGGGAAAGAGGGAAGAGAGAGGAGGAAAGACTAGAAAAAGAAGAGCCATGGCCAAGCCTTGAGTCTAAAAACAAAGTTTACACTGGAGAGTGACTTTTGTCAAAATGCTGATGATGGATTTGAGAGGCAGCTCTGACAGAGGAATCTGCCCAGCTGGCCCTGCCCAGAGAGGTATGAAATGAACCTTGATGGTCTTTAGAGCTTCAGAGGCAGAACCCTGCTAAAAGCTCCAAGCTCTGTTGAACGATTTTGTGAACATACAATGCTGTTAATCTCTTTGGGGATGGGAAATCAAAGTCTGAGCTTTTTCTGAGCAACACACTCAGGTACAAGCCTAGCCAGGGAAAGACCCAAGTGCAAATTCCTTCTCCATTTGACTTGAGCCCATGTGGGATGTTTAGGTTCGGGGTAGCTGTTAGGTCCTTACCCCAGGGCTGACTCTGGAAGTGACCCTGTGCAGCCATGATCAGGTATCTCCACACAGCCACTCACCTGTGCTTTGGAGGAGATGGAGACTCCATGTCTGCTCAAATGGAGTGAGGACCTGCTGTGGCACCTCTGGGTGACTGCAGGGCACCTTCCAAAACCAGCAGGATCCTCTGCAGCAGCAGCAAATATCCATCAGGCCAAGTACACAGGAGAAAGAAGAGAAGTATCTCTGCGGTCTTGTGAGATATATCCAGAGATCAGCACTTACCTTGGGTTAAATTATGTGTTTGGTACTTTTCTGCCCCTTATGAGCGTTTTTTAGACTCTTCAGAGGACCCCAGCAGGTCTGGAGTTCCACTAAGGGTTCTTTGTACATCACTTGTTCAGGTTGAGTAAAAACTGCTTCTCAATAGCACCTTAACCCTTATTTTTCAGAACTTAATCTGAATTACTGCCATGGGGCCAGGTCAGTGGGCCTAGTGACCTGCTCACAGCCTGAAGCAGAGGCAGCCAGGCTGGGCTAGAGCTGAAAACTGCCTCTGATCTGCCTAGTTGGAGCTGAGGGAAACCAGAGCATAGTGGACGGGTTGGGGGCTTCCACAGGCCACAGCTTGCATGTACTGCACAGAGTCCCCTCTTTCCCAAAGCAGAGAGGATAGGGACAAAATAATAAATAAATAAACCAGGGAATAAATCCAGTTGTGTTATCCATTTGACTCAGAAGAGCAGGCAAGTTTGGGCAGAGTCTTTTCTGGGATCTACTGAAACTGCTGGAAAAGCGGACAAACCCTGAGGTCCTGCTCCTAAGCTGCAACCCCAAGTGTGTCACAGCCACAGCAATAGAGCTGCTACTGTGAAAACAGCCCTCCCTGGATTGTGGTGATGAACAAATGACAGTAAAGGGGGGGAAATTCATGGTTTTGTAAACTTTCCAAACCCACATGTACATGTGAGCCAACTGTGCAGAGGGAGCAGCTCGGTGCAGCTGCAGAGGACGCACGTGCAGGGGTCTGTGCTCAGCTAAAACCTGTGTGTAGGTGTAGGAACCCCTTTCCCTATGGCTATACCATCATCCCAGGGCTAATCCCTACTGGGCCACACTCACGGTGCATAGTTGGGACTGAAGAGTGGATAATGTGAATATTCTGTGGTTTCTTTCTCTGCTACAGAGTCCCAAAACAGGTTTAAGGGGTAAAAGCTTTGTATAAAAGCGTAATATTCACTGACAAATTAGTTCTCGTGAAACATGTGAGCTGCTAGCAAGTAAGAAAGGTGCTTTAAGCAAAATAATCATGTGTTTTCTGTGAGGCTTTGCGATGGGGAAACTGAAGGGAGCAGCACCAGGTACTAGGCCTTTCCCAGCCAGGTGGGAGGGCTGGAGGGAGAGTTCAGCCTCCCATCCCAAGGGTGAAGGGGGTGTATTTGTGGTTCTTAGCAAGGGAATAATGGTTTTCTGTGGGTTTGATCATGATTTGTTTATTTATATTTTCATGAGCTCAGTTATAATGTGTATTTTTAAGATGAAGTGTCTTTATCAAAGTTTTGCATTTCTTTAAAGCACCTGTGCTGCAGCAACACGACAGTTCTTTGCACTTCTCAGCCTGGTGATTGTGAAAAGTGAGTTTTAAATTAATTTCTCCATTTTTAGTCAGTTTCTGATAGGTTAAAGGACTTTATCTATCTATTTCAACCTGAATTGCAAAGGGCTTTTTGTCTGTGTAACCCCCACCCCCTGCCCCATTCTCAGAGAGTGCAGCACATCTGAGATGAAATTGAACATGGGCTGGAAATGAGGTGTTTCATCTAGTTTTTGAAACTGACAATGTTTTAAAATTATTTGAGACCCCTTATGTGTATTTTGAGGCTCTTTCTGTATTCAGAGGCAGGGGAGATATGCAGGTGGGGAGAGGCAGAGTGAGAGAGGCGAATGGGTTTGTGCACCAGCTCAGAGCTCCATTCTGCAGCCCAAGGCAGAAATCTTTGTGTTTGTGTGAACATGCTGCAGACAAAAAGCAAGTGAGGGATCTGGGCCTATAAAAGAGAAAAAAACACCACATCTTTCCTTTTTACCAGGATTTCACTTTACCAGTGTAGCCAAAGCTACAAGCCTGGGTAGAGAGAGAGGCGGGGATTGAACATCGAGGCCCATTCTCTAACAGACAGGTTTATTGAGTACGTGCACAACTAAGAGAAGCAAAGCAAAGCAGTGATGTCCAGGCTCCGAGAACAAGATCTCACCAATCCGCTGGCCAGACGTGCTGGGAGTCTTGGGAACCTGGAAGTGGTGCTGCAAAGGTCCATGTGGATTCAGCTCCTTAAAGTCCACGGTGATTTCAGGGTCTTCTGTTCTGTTCATCTTTTACCATCTTTCCTCAAGTCTTTGAGGCTGTTCACACCCGTGCTGTCTTCAATGGGTGCTTTTCCAAGTTTGGGTGTTTCTTTCCAAAGACACTGTCCTTGGCTTTCCTTACCCCCATCTCCTTGGCTTAAGGACTCTTAAATCACACAAGAGCAGCTTCTTAACATTAGCATTTAGGGATGGGAGATTCAAAAACAAGTTACTTATGCTAACTTTTGCTTCTTTACGATGAGGGTGATCAAACAATGAAACAGGTTTGCCCAGAGAGGTTGTGAAGTCTCCATCTGTGGAGATGGTCAAAGCCCAGCTGAACACAGTACTGGGCAATGCTCTAGCTGACCCCACTTGAGCAGGTGGGTTTGGACTAAATGAAACTGCTCAAGAGGTCCCTTCCAACCTCAACCATTCTGTGACTCATGCCACCTGCAGGCTGCTTGGCCTGTCCTCCCCTCCTGGATGGCCCTCTGGTAACAGAGAAGGCCATCCCTCTCATCAAGGTCTGGTATGGCGTGTGTCCCCACCGCTCAACGCCTACTGGGTTGCAGCCAACAGCGGAGCCAAAAGATCTTCTTGGTGGCAAACACAGAGGCCAACCCAGTCTTGCCCTTGACTATGGCAGGAGGCGCTTGGCCAGCTCCAGTCCTTTCACTTGGTTGTCAATGCAGAGCTTCACTTGCCTCATCCAGTAACAAGTGGCTACCATGGCAAAGCACACACAGATTTGCATTAGCAGTATAACTACAACGGGGTGCAGCAGCGCGTTGAAAATGCCAGTGGCCGTGGGGGACCAGCCAAAAAAAACTTCCCACCAGTGGTGTTCTCCCACCCTCTTAATTCGTTCCATTACCTGTTTTATAACTTTGCCATCATGGTGAACGGTTATTAGGATCTTTTTAGCTTCAGCCTTGGCATTTTCTAGCAGCTGCTGTAAATTTGCATGCTCTAACATTTCTTTTACAAGTGATAAATCCATACCAATGGGGGTTGGGGTTATACTACGATACAGGGTATAGTTTCTAATTAGCAACTGGCTGGTAAACACAGGTGGTTTATACACAAAAACACAGCCTCTAAAAGTAGCTACATTGCAAG
>NW_008236769.1:14656519-14657307 GCF_000691975.1 Corvus brachyrhynchos | reverse complement strand
ACTAACACGGTTTTGTTACTGCTCCGGGGGTTGATCTCAAAGTGACACACCCCTTCTTTGGTGTCAAAGCACACATCACTCGCCTTAAGGGCATCATCTTCACATATGAATCCCAGCCCCCTCTCCAAAATGCAGGCTTCCAAATCTACCGTCTGCCACTTCCCGTCAGACACCCTGGCCCACATGCGGTGGTCCAGGGGGTAGACCACGGACCCGTTTGTGTTTACCCCCAGGGCCACGATGGGGTAGACCTTTTCGATGCGAGCCTCCGCCACAGTGAGGACGTGGGCAATGACTGTGTTAAGGGCCTGGTCGTGGGTGAAGTTGACAAGCCTCCACCAGGCTTGGAGCTGCCGCTCCTTCTCTGTGGCTGCGTCCCACACGATCTTTCGGATCTCGGTGGGCAGGACGCCGTTGTCACCGTCTCTCAGGATACCTGCAATGACACTCTGCACCCACATCTGGGCCTGGATGCAGCTAAGAGCAAGAGAGACATTACTTTGTTCGATGCCCAGGGCTCGCAACAGCACCTGATGGTCTTTCTCACTTATTTGTTCCCAGGTGGGCAGCACCTCTGACACAAGCCACTGCCCCATCCCTAGGCTGGACAGGGATGAATTCAGGGGCTTGAGGAGGCCCTGCACACCTGAGGTGACAGTCTCCAGCTTGTTTGCCAAGACCTCAGCATTCATACTGTTGAGGACTCCCAGCCCGGCACCTCCTCCTCCCAGCGCTGTGGCCAGCAGGTCTCTCCTGGCCCGGGTGCCCTGCCTGGAGCGGCCGGGGGG
>NW_008236769.1:14584958-14656506 GCF_000691975.1 Corvus brachyrhynchos | reverse complement strand
CTGTGGAGCCCTGCCAGCCAGCCAGTGTGGAGAGTAGACAGGAAGGGGGCACAGTGTGGTCTGACAGAGGAAATATTAACAGTGGACAGAGACAGCACCACCTTCTTTAGTGACCGGACAGGCCCTGTCAGGAGCTCCTGGATGTGATTTTGCTTCACTACATAAGGACCTATTTTGGAAACAAAAGGGGGCAAGACAGCAATGATGGCAAATTCTTTTTTAAATCCTTCAGGGCCTCCTATCCACCACTTTCCTCCAAGCTCAGGGGACATTTCTACGCTCAGGTTTCCTCGACACCACACCTGGAGGGTTATGATCAGGTGTGGGCAGCGTCCATAATCCTGATTATACCATGAAGCCTCCGCATCTAATTCAGATCTATCAAGTGTTTTGCTCTCACGGAGACAACTCAATGGAATGATCCTCTTGTGGCCATTAGGGGTTGTGACAGTCACGGTGGTGCCATCAATTTGCATTGGGTCAGTTACACCTTCTTGGGAGTATTTAATTTCCAATTTTACCTGGCTGCCAATTTCAACATAAGGGGCTGCATGCCACGCCAAAAAATGGCACTTTGAGATCTTAATGGCAGCAAAGGAGGGTGCTGTGGTGCTGATCTTGAATTTAAAGGACAGCCCCATGCTATTGTGTGCCCACAGGCAGACCACAAAGACTGGCTGGACCAAAGTAAAATTGTACCAGCAGTCAAATTTTTCCACAGCACAGATCTTTTTCTGATTCTTCTTAGTTTTTACTTCAGTGACAGAGATTTGATTTACTCGCTGGTGAGTGGATCCATTAATCACCCTGCACCCCACCTTTATTTGCTGTCCCACTTTCCCCAGCAGCTGTGGAAGTCTGTTTGTGCTATCCCAGCCCCACTCATTTTCCAAGTACACCTCTGCCCCATGCATGACCACTGTTGACAAATTTAAGCCTTTGTTAGAATTTAATCCCATGATTCCCGTATGTTTTACGTAAGCTTGGGACCAGGGCCAATCAGTCCCAATTTTTGTGTGCCTCCTAACCCTGTGCTGGGCTGTGGCCTGTGTGTCAAGGTGCTTTTCTAAGTGAGAATGAATGACATTTTGTCCAAGGTGCTGATGAGTTGGTTGGACACATTGGGTGCTCAGCACTATGCACATACCAGAAAGCAAAGTAAATCCTGCAATCACAAATTTGAAAGCATTTTCCCCGCAGCACAAACAGGGCTGGTGATGCCACGAAGTTCGCCCTTCCCGCTGGTCACAATCGTCTTCCATTTTCCTTTATCTGCAAAACATAAGCAAGGCGGGCTCTCCAGCCCCGTTAGTTTCCCTTCCATGCTTTTAACTGTGAAGAATGGAACCATTTTTCCTCCCTTTTTGCCCCCTTTCTGATTTCTACCTGGTACACAGAGGGGCTGGCCTTGTTCACAACCCTAACAGGCCCCATCCACTGGGGCTCCAGCTCCTGGTTCTTCTCACTAACCCTTCGGTATATTACCAGGTCCCCCGTGTTCCACTCCACGGGGCGCAGTAGCACTCCCAGCTGCTTAACCATCTTGGGGATGTTGGTCTCCTGCACTGAGGCGAGTTGGTGATAGGTGGCTGACACCGTCCTCAGCATGTCCTGGACCCACCTGTCCATCAGCACACGGGGCTGCATTTCATCCGGGGGCTCCCCTCCTTGCCACCAGTGTTCCAGAATCTTCGGGTCTCTTGCAGGATGAAATTTCGGGGGAGGTGTTTGAGATGCCAGGGCACCCCGTAATGCCAGCAAGGTCAGTGGGAGCTTATGATCCCAGTCTTTCCTTTGCTGGCTCATGAGCTTCCTCAGTGCTGTCTTCAGTGGTTGGTTGGGACCCTCTGCTGAGTTGGGCTTCTGGAAATGTCCCATGATGTGAAGCTTTTGCTTGATTCCCAGGGCCTTGCACACCCCTTTTGTGACTTCCCCGATGAAGTGTTGGCCATGGTCTGAGTGGATCTCCTTTGGGATGCCCCACCGTGAGAAGATGTGCTCTACTAGGATCTTTGCGGTTGCACTGGGTGTGTTGTTTCTAGCTGGGAATGCTTCCACCCACTTGGTGAAGTTATCACTGACCACTAGGCAGTACTTGTTGCCTTGGGCTGTTTGGGGCAGAGGGCCAATAAACTCCATATGCAACTTGCTCCATGGCCCAGAAACCCTCTGGTGGCTCAGGACAGCTTTGGCTGTTTTGGCATCAGGATTGTTGGCTGCACACGTCAGGCAGTTGCTGACATACTTCTCCACATCCTCTCTCATTTCGGGCCACCACCCAGCGCCCTGCAGCCTCACCATGGTCTTGTCTGTCCCCAGATGCCCCTGCTCGTGAGCCAGGGCCACCAGCTCTGTCCGGACCAGTTCAGGCACCACCCAGACTGGGAAATCTTCCCCCTCCATGGTCTTGTCTGTCCCCAGATGCCCCTGCTCGTGAGCCAGGGCCACCAGCTCTGTCCGGACCAGTTCAGGCACCACCCAGACTGGGAAATCTGCCCCCTCCCCCCCCGCCAGGAGCAGCCCCGAGACATCCTTCCACACCTTGCACCCTTTGTACTCCCCGCCCCGTGCTAACTCCCAGAGCCTGGGGTCCTGTGCCTGCAAGCCCACCAGATCCACACTCTCCCACTGCCTGCTGGGAGCCACCAACACTGGGCCATTCTCATTCTTGCTGGCCTTCCACATCAGCCCTTCCTTTGCACCTAGCTTGGCTTTGGCATCTGCCTCCTTGTTCCACTTGGCTTCCTCTGTTCCCTTCTTGTGGGCCTTGACCTTAATGATCTGGGCTGGGCACGCCCTCTGCTCTGCCAGCCTGGCAAGGTACAGCAGCTTTTTGGCGTAGGTGACGGGCTTGCCATCAGCAGACTGCATGTCCCTCTCCCTCCAGAGGGGCAGCCACTCCAGCGCCACACGCACCACCCAACCCGAGTCTGAAAATATGGCCAGCGGCTGGTCTGCCGGCGTGTTTTCCAGGGCAGCCATCACGGCCACCAGCTCGGCAGCCTGGATGGAGTGCGGCAGGCACTTCCCCTTCACCACCTCCCCGGTGCCCCGGTTGACAGCAGCATAGCCCGTGTAGGGCACCCCTTCCTCGTGGTAGTTGGACCCATCTACGAACCACACAACGTAGCCTCTCTCCTTGGCCTCCTCCAGGCTGAGGCTGCTCTCAAACAGGGGTGCCCGCCCCGGCTTGGGGTCAGTAAGGGAGACTCCCTGCTCCTCCCCATCCCTCTCTCCACTGATTACCACCCTGTAGACACCAGGTGAGGGGTCCCTGGGGACCTCCTTGTTGGTCAATGCCAACGCCCAGTTGGCCATCCTGGGGCAGCGCAGGGGACCTTCATCCCCCTTTCCCAACAAGAGGTACCTCACCGGGGTGCAGGAGGTCCTCAACAGCACTGGGGCTGACCCCACCAGGTACTCCCAGTGCTGCAGGGCCCAGGTTAAGGTTAAAACCTCCCTCTCATAGTCACTGAATTGTTGCTCAACTGGCGTCAGCAGACGCGAGGCGTGGGCAACAGGGAGCAGGTTGGCACTGTGCTGCTGGCCCAGGGTGGCCTGCAGCCCCCTCCCCGTGCTGGCCAGCTGCAGAACATAGGGTCTGTCCCCCAGAGGATGTGCCAGCATGGGGGCTTGTGCCACACTCTCCTTTAAGGTCTTCACTGCCTCGTCCTGCTCTGGCCCCCATTCCCAGGGGGTGTTCTTTTTCAGGAGGTGGCAAAGGGGGGCTGCTTTCTCTGCATAGCCCTCAATGAACTCACGGCACAACCTCAGGAGAGCCAGGAAGGACCTCAGAGTGGAGACATCAGATGGTGCTGACATCTTCTGTATTAGCTCAACCCTCTGCTTTTCCAGTGAGCGCCCTTCCTCCCCCAGGGTCACCCCCACAAAGGAGACCTCCTTCCAGCACAGCTGGGCCTTTGTGGGGCTGATCCTGAAGCCTGTCTTCTGGACAGCCCCCAGCACCTCTGCTAGCACCTCCAGGTTTTTCTCCTTTGTATGGGTGTGGATGAGGACATCACCAGCACAGGACAGCACGCTCTCCCGGTGGCTGAGCTGCTCCCACATCCTCACCACGTGGGCATGGCAGATGGCAGGGGCATTGTGGAAACCCGGAGGGACTCTGGTGAAAGCAAATTGCCGTCCTCGAATTGTGAAAGCAAATTTGTGCCAGGACTCGGGGTGCAAGGGGATGGCAAATGATGGGCTGGTCAGGCTCAGCACTGAGAACCACTCGGACCCCCGGGAGATGGCTGCCAAGATGTTGGGATACTTGACCACTGTGGAGGTCTGCATTGGGGTGACTTGGTTCAGGATGCTGAAATCAACCGTCAGCTTCCACATTTTCCCATCAGCTTTCCTCAGGGGCCACACCGGGGAGTTGCTGATGCTCTGCTGCTCCACCAGCACGCCCTTGTCCAGCAAGGTTTTGACTGTGTCCCACAAGCTGTCCTCAGCCTCAGCCGGGTACCACGGCTGAAGCTGAGGAGGCGGATCCGGCCCTTTGATTGCCACAACAGCATCAATCTGCCCACAGTCCAGCTTGCTCCTTGCCCAGACCTGGGGGAACTGCTCTGTGACCCGTTTCACTCGGGGCTCCCACTCAGGGTGGACCAGGATCTCAGGGGCTTTCACTGACATTACCCTGTGGCTTGCTGGGATGACAGGCAAATCAATTTGTGGGCAGCGTAACAATGCTTGGTTTGCCAGGTCCACCACCACCTGCATCTTTGTCAGTGCAGAGATGGCTAAAATTCCTGGCTTTCCTTTCATTTCCATTTTACCAAATTTTTCAGACCCTTTGGCAGCCCCAATTTCAAAGGGTATGGGCCCTGTGAATGGCACTGAGGATTTCTGGCCATTTGGCCCTGTCAGTTCAATAATTTCAGAGGTTTGAAAGATCCCGGCTCTGCTGGGGGCCATATCCAGAATTGAATAAGAGGCACCAGTATCAATTAACATCACTTGTCCAAGCACCCCTCCTCCAATAGTTGTATCAACTATCAGGCGCCCCCAAAAATCGGTCTTAATCGGTGCCACAAAAAGGGGCGATGTGGGTGCCTGGCAGCCCTATTGCTGAGCCATAGACCCCGGGTCAATCGGGTGGGAGCTGCTGTGCTTTTTGGCCTCATGCAGGACCAGTTTTTGGAAGAGCTCCCCATCCGGCAAGCCATCAATGTCCTCCTGTTTCTCGTATTTTATCAAGCGCTTCCTCAGCTCAGCCCGCCAGGGGTTGGGCTTCTGAAACCTCAGCCCCTGCTGGTTCTCCTTCCCCAACCCCCCCTTACCATCAGGATCTTTTCGGTTGTCTCCTTGCATTTTTCTCATCCCTGCATTTTGGAAAGACATGGCTGATGTTTTCCCTTTCTTCCCCCCCAGCATGTACCCTGGGAATGCCTGCTTTTGCAGCTCAAAATTCTGGGTCAGGATCTGCTCCAGCTCCAACAGAGGCCTTTTGGCTGCATCCCCACCAGCAATCACCCGCAGTGGGGGTGTTAGCCCCACCACCAGTGGCTCCTTGAATTCAGGCCTGTCAAAATCGAGGGGGGACTCCTTTGAGCCTGGCAGCCCAGCTATCTGGTAGAGCATCTTTTTACGATTAACATAGGCATCGGGCCTCTCCTCAGGGTTTTGCTTCTCCTGGTGGAACAGCACTAAGGGGTTGACCTCTGGGAAGAACACCTTCAGCACGGCCAGCTGGACGTCCCCAATATCCTGTACATTGCCCATCTGCACATCCCCCGGCAGTGCTGCAAAATCATCTGGTTTCATGCACTTTCTCACAATGTCTATCAGGTCACTCACAAAGTTGCCACTCTGGCACTTGGGCAGACGCTGGACCCTGGACAGCCAGTTAATTGCTGTCTCCTTTGTCAATGGCCCCAGCATCTTCCCCACCGTCTTGAGCTGCTCAGGGGTAAAACAGAGCACAGTCCTGTTGGTGTCTATGGGTTGGAGTGGGGCGTGGCTGACTGGCTCATCGTGGGGGGCCTTTTTATCTTTGGAAGCCTCTACCTCCCCTACTTGCAGCTGGCACACCTCCTCCCGCAGAGGAGCATAGGGGGACGGCCTGGTGGGGCTGTTAGCACCCCACACATCATCCTCATAATCATAGTGGGGTGGGTGCGGGTCCAGGGAGTCCTCCCCCTCACCATTCCCAATTGGGGTCCTCTTGCCTTTGATGGCAGCCACAATGCCCCTTGACACCCCCAGCTCTGCCTCCAGCTCCTGGATCTTGGCATGGCATACCTTATGATCAGGGCCAGTGCCCCGATCCCTCTGGACGTCCTGCAGGACGGCCCGCACCGCGCTCTGCGCATCGTGGGTCTCCCCGATCCACTTGCCAACCTCCTTCTTCAGCTCCTCCGTTTTCAGCTTCTCATAGCCCAGCTTGCTTTCCAGCCGGGTGATCTCCACCGCACTCCGCAGAGAGTCCCCGCACAAACCCTGCACCTCTGCTTGCAGGTTGTCCACCTGCACTTTGAGCTCCTGCTTGGCCTGCTCCAAGGTCTGCACATTCTCAAGAGCCTCCTTCAGCAATCTGGACAACTCCCTGCCTACCATTAGCAAACCCTGCAAAGCCGCTCGCTTCTTACACTTATTTGTGGGTTTGGGCTTTTTGTTCTCCTCCGACCAGCTCTCCCACTGCTGGCACAGCTGCTGGTACGCATCTGGCCCCTGGAAGGACCCTGGCGACCAAACTGGGGGGAGACACTTCTGGAGCACAAACTGCTCCAGCTTCCAACTGCTAACGATGTCGCTCATCATAGTGAAGGGGACAAGATCTGAGAGAGCTCTGTCTCAGAGCAAAACTACCATAACACACCAGTACTGCCAACCCCTCCACAGAGCAAGGCTGCAGCCCCGCGACCTGCCCCTCCAAAAAGCCCCCCGGGGGGATACCGAACCTGGGCACAAGGGAAAAGGAAGGAAGGTGGGAAGGGGAGGCCACGGCCGAGCCGGCAGCTGCCGCAAGCCACCGGCTCCCGGGGAGGGAACGGGGAAGGGATGCGGGAGCGGGTGAAGCAAAGGAGAGACGGAGTAGGACCCCAATAATAAGATCTCACCAATCCTTGGCTGAATGTTCTGGCAGTCTCAGGAGCTTGAAGACAGTCTCTGCAGAGGACCAGCAGATCCGGCACCTTTCAGGTAAAGGTGGTCACGAAGTCTCAGCCCGGTGATTTTTATAGCCATGGCAGGTCGTTGTTTGGGGCTGATGAAACCTGTGTTTACTTCCTCGGTAGCTTTTCCTCCTCCGTGTGCTGCCTTCCCAAGGACACTTTCCTTGTCTTTCCTTATCCTCTTCAACACTGATTAGGGAAGCTGAGATCACATTGCAGCACCTGCACTGCCCCTTATCTGTTTGGGGAGGTCCAGGATTAGTCATGGTTCACACTAAACTTCTGTTTGCACCAAGTGTCCTGAAGAGGGAGAGCTGGAGCCTGTCCTCTGATCGTCCATCCTTCCAAATCCCCCCAAGGCCGCCTCATTTACTGCACACCCCATTAGCACCTGGGGTCTGGGTGAAGATCACCCATGGGGCTCGCACCTGACGCCTGTAACAAACACGGTCCTGCCAAACCACCCCCAAAGGACAGATCTGTTTGCCAGGGAGGGATGAAATGGCAGGAAAATTCACACAATTCATCCTTTATATCCATTTTGGCATGTGGTCTTTAAAAGCAGCATTTTTCCATGCCACAACCCAGCTCATCATACACTGACGTGGACCTTGGGGTTACCCAAGACATGTCAGGAGCCTCCACCGTGATATTGCATCAGCTGAATTACAGATGTAAATCTGCACCTGCAAAAGCAGATGGGGCCCCCCCTCCCCCCCAGCCTCACCCTACAAACCACATTATAGCTTGGAGCAGTTCAGAAAATTTGACCCACTTGTTGTGTTGTTTTTTTTTTTTTTTTGTACACTCAGAAAAGGGTACCAATCATCTTACTAAGTGAAAATGCTATCATTTTCATTACTGCTTTTACCTCCAATTAAATTCTCCAGAAGCTAAACCCTCCACTGGAATAAAACCATTTTAAAAAATTAAAAAGGAAAAAAAATGTTCACACATGGCTTCTTGAGCCCCGGGGAGTTTCTATCCTGCATCCCTTTGCCCCCAGAGCAGCCCTTATTTCTACATACTGCAGTACTGGCTGTGTTGGACTAGGCTTGAGCCTGAGTAGCCTTCCCTGACCCCCAAAATCAGTCTTTTTAGCCTCAAAAGCACAGAGAGAATGAATTTTCCCCTGTTTTTATGGTGGCTGTTTTCTCTAGCCTGGCATTTACAGCCCAGCTGCAATTACCTCCTCTGCAACATGGAGTTTAACAGAGATGAAACCCCAGCCAGGTCCTGCTTCTTGGCTGTAAACCCTGTTCTTCTACCCCAATGCTTTGCTCCAGCCCCCCAAAACAAACACCTTGCTGTAGGAAACTCATCACAAGGGGAAAAGAAAGAGTAAAAAATGCAAAAAAGCTGGTGAAAGCACCAGAAGTGAATCTCAGTGTGGTGAGGTGGGCAGGATGCAGGCTGGAAAAAAGTGGAGGGGCTGTTTCCCACTAGGATGGGCTCACAGGGAGTTGGCTGGGCTGGGAACAGGGATAGTTGTCTTTAATTTCAGAAAAAGAATAAAATTCCCCTAGAAACTGTGCAGCCAAATAGTACAAATATACCAAAATTTAGCGATTCCCCCCAGCATGGCTCAGCCGTGAGCCAAACACTCGTGATTAGGAGCTGCTGTTCCCCAGCAAGGTCACCAACAAATCTTGCTTGTGTGAACACAGAAGTTCATCTTACAGTCTTCTTTCCTCCCCTTTTTTCTTCCCAGGACATCAGCCCCAAACAATGTGGGGATGTTATAAACAGCAGCTGTCTCCTGCACCTTCGCACAGTGCTTTGATTTTTGTCGGCGATATGCTGCCAGACAAAGGTATCCCTCCTCCAAAATGTTTTCTCTTAGAAGCAACAGCCAGTCCTGAGAACAGCTTGGCCACTGGTAAACAGCTCCACTGTGTATAAACAGCAGTTTCAAAAAAAATTACATTTAATCCATGTTCCAGTACATTATGCTTTTACACTGCACATATTCCTTTTTCTTCCTCTAAAGCTGCTATAATGTCCTGTGGGAATCATCCCAGTGTAACATCCCCACATCCAAGGTTGTAATGATGGCAAAAGCCACCTCTGGGACAAATTCTTGTCCTGCACAGGAAGCCAGAAGTTGCTCCAGGTGACAGCAGCAGTGGGAAAAGAGGGACACAGCCATTGCAGCAGCTGGGGATGTTGGGCTCAGCTCACAGTCTTCACCACAGGGACAAAGGGAAAATACACTCGCAGTGGCGTTTCTCATGTCAAGCATTCCTTGCCCCTCCACATCAAAAAAAAAGAAGTGTTTCACCTCATTTTGGGGAGGCCCAAGTCTGGAGTGATGTGAAACAAAAGGGCAGGAGGTGAGGATGGCAGAGGCAAGTGTTGCTGCACCCCACATTGAGGGCTCAGCTTTGAAAACGAGAGCTTAAAAGCACTGAAGTGGGTTTGAAAACACTAAAATTGCCTTCTCCTGCCAGGAGAGAGTTAAGAAGCAATTCAGCCCACCCTAG
Source organism: Corvus brachyrhynchos (assembly GCF_000691975.1). NCBI lineage: Eukaryota > Metazoa > Chordata > Aves > Passeriformes > Corvidae > Corvus > Corvus brachyrhynchos. The sequence goes on along the minus strand of NW_008236769.1, from coordinate 14,646,902 downwards.
ATTTTAGCAGATGAAGCCTTTGTGGCAAGGCTTTTGCAGCTAGCAGCCTGCTTCAAGCAGGAAATTAATTTAAACAGAAATGGGGAGAGGATGTGTTACAGCAGCATGGAAAAATCTGGTACAAAATGGACCAAAAACCTACAGTCTACGAGATTCAATATTGTTTTTCCTATTCATCTGCCAGCTCAACCCTGAGGGAGGCTTCTCAGTGCCCCCACATGAGACTACCCTTGCTGGGGAGATGCTGGGGCATTGTAAGGACCACAAGTATCTGCATGAGGGTGCCATAAAAGAAAACTGAATCTTACTTGGCAGCCAAGAGGGCAGCAAATAAATAAAAATAATAAATCATTTATATTTTTTTCCCAAACTTGAAAATATTGAAGGCTGCTGACACCAGTTCATCTCTGTAATTTCACGTCGTGTACTTGTCTTTGAATCCTAAACCCCAAGTGCTTCAAACCTCTTCCTCACAGACATTTCAAAGTCATTCTGATATTTCATCATTTAAATATTTCTGCCTATGAGCTGTGTGCTGTCACAGCTACCAAAGCAGCACATGCTGTGAGGTGGGAAGCCCCAGCAGAATTTCCTCATTTTTGCGGTTTTTCGGCCACAAATTTGTTGCGGTTTCTTGCTCTTGACTTCAAAGTTTTCTGTGATGCCTCACGTCTCTGCTTTATGTTGGGTTGGTCTAGTGTTCAGCATTCTCCAGAGAAAAACACCTCCTGCTATAAATTCTGCTGAAGAAAACAACCCCACGGATCAAATCACATCTTTTCCTTGTTTTGAAAGCTTTTTTATTTCAACAGGGAAAGAAACAGCCGAAATTAATTCTTTCCTGCTTTTATCTTTAAGGCCATGGTCCTACATTTGTAATTTTTTGATAGGATAGAAGTAGATTAAAAGGAGGAATAACTTGATGGTGAAATATGAAGAAATCATTATTTAAAATTCAGTGACTTTTCTTGGTTTTATTTTTCTTGAGGGGATTTAAGGGTGCCCTGTGAAGTGCTGGGAAGGAGCATAGGGCTCTGTCCCTGATGCACTCTTGGGTTTGGGGCTCAGCGCAGAAGAAGCTGCCAGGCTGAGGCTCCACGTGCTGCTGTGGCAGAGGCTCTTTGGCAGCTGCTGGTGACAGATCTTCACAGAGAGGGGCAAGGACTTCCTGAGGTGAAGCCAGCCCTGCCACCAAGAGGTGACACTGAGTGGAAAGGGGGAGCTGGCACAAAACCCCTCCATCACGGAGTCTGCCACCATGGCGCAGCCGTGGCTCCATCTCTGCATCTGCCTCCAGATCCCAGGTAAGAGGGGCACATCTCTTAAGGGTTGAGGGCACCTAAAATAGTGCTGCAGCCTCTCCTCCACCCCACTCCAGCACGTGGGATGCATTGCACAGCATCTGGATGATGGAAGGTTAAATATATCATCATAGTATAGATCTACAGGATATTACCTATTTCCAATAATTTTGGATCATGCTTTTAATAACATGCTTTAGCTTTTGGTCAGCCCTGAACTGGTCAGGAAGTGGCACCAGTTGGTTGCTATGGGCCCCTTCCAACTGAAATAGTCTATTGCATTCTGTTCTATTCCATTCTGTATTCCATTCATATTTCAATACGTAATGGTATAGACACCACAGAGTTTTTACTGCACCCTCAGTGCAGATGGACTGTAGGAAGCTGCTGATGGAGAAGTTAAAGTAGCTCCTCTCTATGCTGCCTGTGTAACACAAAGATGATAAACACCCCATCAAATTTTCTAAATCATCCAAAGACTGAGTACTTTCCAAGGGCCACAGCTGGAACTGGTGCGTTATTGAACCATTCTGCCTTGCAAGTACTGATATCCTATAGATCTGTACGGCAGCCCGCTGAGAAAACTTCAATAAGTGAGAGTTTGCTTTGCACCTACAAAAGGAAAAGGGACCATTTTTAAGGTGCTGCAGGCTGGTCTGGCCAAGCACCATGATTCCCCATGGCCCCCTTGAATATACACCAGGAAAGGGAACTGGGAGGTTTTGGGGTTGAAGGTATGACTGAGGATGAGTTTTTCTGCTCTGTCTCCATCCCAGCTCACCCCTGGCTTGACCACTGGCACTGAGCTGAGATTTTCCAGGATCCCTTCTCATCCTTTTTGACTTATCTAACAGTGTCTCCAACAGCTCAAGGAAAAGTTTTTCATGGAGAGTTATGCTTCCCATGCCCAGCAGAGCCAGACCTCAAGGCACTCAAGGAAGCCCCCATGCACCATGGACACATACATTTCATCCCCTAAAAAAACACATGGGTATTTGACAGAGCCAACTTTAAGATAATTATGTTCTAAAACCTGAAAATTATGTATTTTAGTAGTAAGGAGACATTGACGTTATCACAGAGCCAGAGAATGTGGCGAAATGCTGCAGCTGCTGTGCAACACATGAGTTTTGGCATTGCAATGTTAATGCTCTGCAGCACTGGCAGTGATGGGGTCATTGGAGGGGGGGCAGAGGAAGGCTCTGGACCCCTGTCAGTCACCAGAGCCCTCTCCTCTGCCTGTCCCATTGGGAACATGGGAGACATCAGGACCTCGTGCCACACCGATAGCTTTAGGTGTTCTTGGGTCAAGCCAGCCCATCCCCACCCCACTGGGTTTGCAGGGCTGCACAGGGCTGCAAAAACTGCTCTAAGCAACTTGGGGATTTTGAAAGAAAAGGAACATTTCAAGGTAAAAAAAAAAACGACAAGAAACATGTATTATTGAGCTTTTTGCACAGCTTTAAAATGTGCCTGGGAAAGAGACGGGGGAAGCGGGAGCCTCCTTATCTTCAGAGGGCTGTTTTTCACTCGGTCTCGGACTATCTGCAGATTTGCAGGACTGTTTGCTGAACAGAAAGGATCACAAGTTGCCTGTTATCCTTTCCACAAGGACACATCCTCGCTCACACAGACACCCCTCACATCTGCTTGGGCCAAACAAGGCTTAGATAATTTCCACAAAAGCTGCAAAGCCCAAACAGGGTGATGCGACACCAAACCAAAGCTTTGAACCCCACCGCTGCCCCTCACTCCCTCTCCTTCCCCATGTCTCAAAATTCCTTTGAAAAATATTATTGTCTGAAAGCTAATATAAAATTGGCTCATTTTGAGATGTTTTGCACATTTTTTGGTCTCTTTTTCTGTCCCTGAGATGTTTATCAGTGTTGCATCTGTTAGAAGAAGAACCTGGCAAATCAGTTAAGAGGTGCAAAAAAAATACCTTGAAAGAGAGGTGAAATGTCTGAAAAATGAGAAAGGTAAAGAGGGCGGAGAGGGGCATCCACAGGAGCAGGCAGGGATGCTCTTCCCTGCACATACAGCCCTGAGGACACCCTCAAAACCATCCCTCCATCCCCTTCCCTGCCAGTGAGCTTTCTCCCTAGATGAGTGTTTACAGAGAAAACTCCATCTGTATAATTTGGCTTGACCAAAAAATAGCTGAGGAACCCAAAAGGCCTCTGAGGGAATATGGGAGCATCCTGATAAAAATGCTCCTGTTTCTTGCTTGTGTGACCTGCCTCATCTGTGTGTCTACATGATTTTATTAAGTCCATAAAGAAAATCTGTACTTAGCATGGAAGAAAAATAATGAAATTAAAATAATAACTATATATTCCTGTGTCTTTTTTCCTTAGGTTTTTATGCAAATCTACTTTTAACCCAAACTCCAGAGCATATTTTAACCCAAACCAACAATAAAACCGCAATCCTCTGTGAGCTGAAGAAGGAGCATACCGGGGTGTACTGGTACCGCTGGAGCCAGGAGAGGCAACATTTCGAGTTCTTGGTATTTTCCAACACACTGGGCAAAGCCACATATGGCACAAACGTGAGCCAGGACAAGTTTAGAGTCCATGAGGAGAGGTCCCACAGCTCCTACAGCCTGCACATCAGCCACCTCCATCCCTCGGACAACGGCACCTACTACTGCTCCGTCTCCCAGTCCTCCCAGCTCCTCCTGGGCAGCGGGACACGGCTCAGTGTGGGTAAGCAGCACCCCAGGGGTTCCAAAATGTGCCACCAGCAGGCTGTGATAAGGTCCCCTGGGTAAGGGGTGATGAGTGTTGGTAGCTTCTTCCCAATTTTGAGATGCAAGGTTGTGGCTCTGGGGTTTTTCTGAAGAGATCTATGAGACAGGGCAAAGCAGAAAATACAGAAAATAGCTAAATCTTAGGCCAGCTGCATGTGATAGTCAGTGGTAGCAGTTGCTCTGCTGTGGGCATGCCTTGAGCACAGCAGTGGTCCTAGTGCTTTAGGATTTCCATGGGAGCACCTGATATTGCCATGCCCTGTGTTTTTCTCATGCCCTGCTGTACTTTGGGTGAGAGGCTGGATGTGTGCCCTGCTCAGCTCACGGGTCCTTCCATGCCATAATTCTTCCTTACTCTCACTCCAAGTGACAAGAGCAGCATCGAGGCCAGAGACCATCACCCCTCACATCTCTGGGGTGGGTCTGATGGCAGCTTTCAAGACCATCCTTCACAAGAAATACTGAAATGGGATTTATTCCTCAAAGCTCACAACCCACTATCCCTGAGGAGCTCCAAACAGAAACCAGAGCTTTCTGCAGGTGGCATTGGGGTAGAGAGGCTTTACAGACATCTAAGTCATAGAGAAACTCTTTTCAGCCCATTTTCCCTTTGAGCACAGAGCAGGAGTTGATGCAGAAAAATTAATGTGTTTGAAGTAGGATTCAGCCTTTATTTTTGCAGACTTTTAGGGAGACAAATAACTTATTTAGCTAAAATACAAATAACTTATTTAACCAAAATGCTGCTACAGCTTCTGACTCTAAAGCAGACCCAGTGTCCCAATTTTCCTGGGTTTTTTTGCAAATACACTCTTGTACCTTGAACTGGATGAGAAATCCCTTTTGGATTCTTTCAGGCTCAGAAAAAAGCTGGCTTAAGATAAAGGAGAACTGTTTTTTAACAACTGGGCTCATATCTCTGTGCAAAGTGTGAAAAACAGGCTTGAAATTCAGCTTGATCAAGGACACCAATTAAAAAGTAAACAGCAGCAGGTGCTCTGGGAGGACTCAGGCTTTGCTGGATATTTTCTTTTTTTCCTTTTAATTCTCATGATAAAACAAAATGCCTGTAAGTTTCTTTTCTTTAAGCCTATTATAATGTAAGGGAGAGGTTGTCCAGATAAATCCCAGGGTCCTGATATCTCATCTTTCCATGTAAAAGAATGGTAATTTCTCTAGGAAGTTATATTCTGGGTAGAAAGAAAATAAAAAGTCGTTTTGAATCACCTAAAATTTTGAATGAGTGTGGTTTGAGCAGTCAGACACGCAGATATTTAATGACATTACTGGGATATTTTCCTGGCCAACTTTACTGAGAAATTAATGTCCTCCACTGTTACTCAGAACACCATAACAAATCCTGCCTTCATTTTATCAGAAAGAAAAATAATCAAATGCTGAGCAAAGATTAGAGCAATCTGAATAAGGAAAAGATGCAGGGATCCCTTAAAACCTCCCAGTGCTACTGAAATCTCTTGCTAGCCATGATTTTGTGCAATGCTGATGAGATGATGCTTGGCAGCAAATGTCACTCCAGCAAGTTTGGGGTTTTTCCCTGCCTTAGCCTTCTCCCCTTCTTTACCTGGTAAATTGGTTTATTAACACTTTTAAAAGCTCTTGGTAACTTCTGTGGCCACCGAGAGGCTCAGGTCAAGCTCCCACCCCTCGGGGTGACACAGCCCTTTGCAGGGTTCAGTGGATGAGGTTTGTTCTAAGGGCCAAACTTTCCAGCCCTTCTTACCTGCTGTTGGAGATCTCTGCTGCACTCAGAGCCACACTGACCACCCTCTTTTTCTCCTTATCCCCAGTTGATGCTTTGCCTCTGCCTCCAAAGACCACACAGACACCAGTCTCCAAAAAGCCTGTGCCGTGGATAACCGAAAGCAAAGCTGCCAGCAGGAAAGGTATGGCACTGGCTCAGCTCAGGCTGCCTGAAAAAAGGGGTTTTGCTGGGCTCTTGGGGCCTCCAGGGCTCAGTTGGAGTTTGTCCTGGGGTGGGGACAACCACACTGTCACCCTGCAGGAGTGGGTGTCTGGGGGCAGATAGACCCACTGCTCTGGACAGAACTGACTTCTGCCTGTAGGAGGGATTCCCTGGGATGTACACGGGTTTAGGGGCCAGGATGTATTTCAGTTTAGGTTATTGTGACCTCAAGAGCTAAGCTCCCTGCAATACTTTTTATACTGTGAGGGTGATTGAGCACTGAAACAGGTTGACCAGAGAGGCTGTGGAGTCTCCCTTACTGAAAATATTCAAAGGCCATCTGGACACAGTCCCGTGCCATGTGCTCTGGGGTGACCCTGCTTGAGCAGGGAGGTTGGACCAGATAACCCACCGTGGTCCTTTCCAGCCTTACTTATCCTGTGATTCTGTAATGCATCCTTCAAAGGATACCCCAGGGGGATGGTCACATCCTCCACTGCCCCTTTGAGTACCTGCCTTGCTTTTCTCCCTTCCCCACCCCACACTCCATCCCCCAAAGCTGCCAGGGCAGGGTGGTGCCAGGAGTCCTCTTCTCTCTCCAGGTCCCTGCAGTCCCCTGGTCTGGATCCCACTGGTCGCTGGTGTCCTGCTCCTCCTGCTGGGCCTGGTCCCCACTGCCCACCGCCTCTACCGTGAGTATCCTGCCAGCATCCTGAGGGGTGCCAGGCCCTGGGACAGCCCAGGAGCAGGATGGTGACCTGGGAGGGTCCTGGGTCTGATGGACACTGTCTCTTCCCAGGTCTGCGGCGGAGGCTGTGGCTTCGCATCCACAGGCAGTAAATCCCAGTAAATCCCACCGGCCCCCCTGCCTCGGACAGGCAGGGAGAAACCACAGACCCTCCCCTGCACAATGCTGAGAACTGTCTGGACAGGACACAGGAACGACATTGCAGGGAACAGACGTGGGCTTGTACCACAAAACAGACATTTCTTTCCTGGGACAAACCACGACTTTAATATTTTTCCTTGACGCAACAGCTGGCAGAAGGACCAGGCTGGATTCTGCAGCATCCTGAGCACTTCTCAAAGGACACTGAGGAGGGAGAATGCCATGGCTGGGATTGCACAGGGGGAAGAGGGCTGCTGTACCAAAGGGATTCAGATGGGCTGGAGAGCTGTGAGCTCCTTGGCTCTGTGTTCATCTGTAAGACAGCACAAAGGTGCGCTTTTTTTTTTGCTCCTATTAATACTGGTTGATAAAACTTTGGTAACGAACACTTTGAGAGCAACCAGCAAGGATGGGGCAGAGGCAGCTTGTAAAGACCCTGTGCAGGTTTGTTCAATACCAAAAGTGAATATATCACTCAGTTATTTGTTCTGCAGGCTGGTGTCTTTTGGTCCTGCTCAGTAAGGTACACAGTTGCATGGTGAACAAGGAACCATGACGGCAGGCTGGTGTCTTTTGGTCCTGCTCAGTAAGGAACACAGTTGCATGGTGAACAAGGAACCATGGCCTCCAACCAAGAAAGAGTTAAAGCAGAGCAAAAGCTGCAGGGAGGAGCAGATCTGGGAGGATGTCTTCTCCCATGGGAGACTGCAAACAGCCAGGAGTGGGAGAGGAAAGCCAGACAAAGCCATGCACACAAGGCCAAACACCTGGCACAGCCTGAAAGTCAACACCACCTCTGAGAGCAAACAGAGGCCCCCAGGGGCTGGCCCTGAGCCCAGCAGCACAGCATGGCCAGCAGGAACTGCCCTGGGCGATGCCTGGGTGTGCTGAGCCCCAAGTGACACCCCTGTGTGCTGAGCCCCAAGTGATATCCCCATGTGCTGAGCCATCAGTGACACCCCTGCGTGCAGAGCCCTCAGTGATGCCAGGAGCAGGGAAGGTCTCCCCAGGGATGGTACCAAGGCTCAGCTTCTGCCCAGGGCTCCACGGCAGAGCTGGGGCTGGAAATTTGGCATCCTGCTGAGCACAAGCAGCGAGCACTCACCCACAGATGCACCCCCAGCCCCACATCTGCTCAACCACCGGCACTAGCACTGTGCCAGCTACAGGGAGGACAAGGGGAAGGTGGTCTAGAGTCCTCAGTGTTGGGGCTAACACAGTCTTGGGACGAGTTTGTGGGTGCAAAGCATCACAGTGGCAGAGCAGCATCACTCTGGCCTTCCCCTCCCTCCCCTCCCAGCCGCAGGGAGCTGCCACTTTCCACTCTAATACTGATTTTTTCAGAGTGCTTGGTCTCAAGCCCAGCTGTGGGTGCTTCCCCTAAATGATGCAGTGATAGAGCCGGCCGTGGATCGTGCTGAGCCAGCTTTCCCAGGCTGTGACACTCACCCAAGCTCTCAGGCCACCCAGCTTATGACTGTGGAGGCACCAGCACAACCCCCTATCCCACCACAGGTGCTGCAGGGAGGGGATTCTGAGCATCTCTGATCCCTATACACCACAATTTATCCTCTGTGAGAGCTCCAATGAACTAAATCCATCATTTTCCTACCCTGCAAGTAATGAGCAGAGCTTTGCCCCAGCAGCAGATGGTTTTTATGATATGTACATTTTTCAGGACAGCTGTAAGAAAACCCCTTTGAAGCTTCCCACGGGCAAGGGTTTATTCTTTAAAAAACAGGGATTTTCCCTCTGCCTGCAACTACTTTTGAAATCCCAACTCCCTTTCCCACACTTGAGGTGTCCTGACCTTAATGTCCATACCTTGTTCAGCTCTCCCACCTCCCAGCCAGCACAGGAGATGATCTCCCATGGCCAAGCAGCCAGGGCTGGGGCTGGGCAGCAAATACAGGCTGCACAGACCAATCCTCCTCTCCCACAGGAAGGTGAGTGGCCTCAGAGATAACCCTGCCTAGTCCACTGCTCTTCCTCCTTCTCCACACTCAGGACATCCTCACAGAGTCTGACCTTCACTGAACCCCTCCCCGAGACAGCACCATCTGGTCTTGGAAGACTTCAGCCACTTAGCCCAACTCCAATACCACAAGCACAAAGGACAGGGATTTATCCCTCAGCTCTCTGCCCACCCACAGCAAAGAATTTGCTCAATGTCTGAATTCCCCAATTCCTACACTTTTCCTTTGTAATTTGGAAAAAAAACCCTAACCAAAAACCACCCAGACTCCACATCACCTGTGTGCAGTGAAAACAGGAGAGGACGGCAGCAGCCAAAGATGTTGTCTAGCCTGTTGAAACACAGGTTTGGGCAGTTTGCCAGTAGAAATTATGAAAAAATAATAGAAATTTCTATAATCATCAATAGAGTGTTTTAGACAGTAAACCTGGCAGAGATTTTATCAGCAGGTTTCACAACTATGCGAGCTGATGGAAAAAAATCACCTCCCATTTCATAGGCTTTTTTTCCCAGAGCATAAAAAAGCAAGAAACAGAAACACTAATAAAAAGATGCTGAGAAAATTATCCCAGTCCCCTAATATCTGCAACTTTTATGCTGAGAGCACAATGATGATGCCAGCCAAGGATCATGGATGCCATGATAAGTTGTGGCGTGTCGTTTCCAGCTTGAAAATTAGTGGGAAAATGTTTCTGTGCATCTCTGCTAGAAGCATGATCCCTGGATCCATGGAGAGAGAGGTACAGGTGACAGCACTGTCCATCACAGTGTCACTCCAGCCACGATGTGCTGGCACATGAGGGTCCTGAATTTATTCCTTTGTTCCTTCAAGGATGGATCAGCCTTCTCCTGTCTTCCACTGTCACCATCCTTCCTGCAGCAAGGAACATCCAAGCCTAGAAGGCAAAGTAATGGGATTTTATATATAACCACAAAACTGCACTTCAGCAGTAAATGAAGGATTTCAGCTTAAATGACAAAAGGATTACAAAACTTGGGCAAAGACAAAAGGCTTTTGCATAGGACAAGGAGGGTTTTGCAGATGTATGGGTTCAAGAACAAAACTTCAACTATGTTGGGCAAGGAATTCTAAAAGAAATCAAAAATCACGTTGCAATAGTCTGTTGCTGTTGTTATTATTATTTCTCTTATATTTTATAGAATATATATAATATATATTCTATATAGAACACATCCCACATATGTTCTATATAGAATATATAGACTGTATATAAAGAATATATAGAATACACATTCTATACTAGAAAAAAAATCCAGTTATTCTCTCAACAAAAAGTGCAGACCTCAAAAGCATTAAAATATTCAAAGGGCGTAGATACAGAGCAAAACCACAGGTATTTCAGGCATTGCAGTAAATAGTCTTCATGGTTTTGTTAAAGTTCTGTAAATGCATTTTTAAAAATTGCCAGTCTTTACAGAATATCTCAGTTGTTAATCTAATATTGAAAGTGCTCAATTTTTCTTTATTCTTTTAAAATGCTCTGCCATTTTTCTTTATTCTTTTAAGATGCCCTGCCATTTTTATGCAGATGGTCTGTGGTTTTTCTTTTACAAAAAAGTAAATCAAATCAGGTGCAGTTGAAAACGTTCAATTGAAAGCAAGCTATTGACAAGAGAGTAAAGTTATCTCTGAGTTTAAAGCTCCTAATACATAAAAAAATAATTTTTCAGTCATAAACTGCTGAGCAAGGCATAATAATGGAGAAAGGCTGAATAACACCTCTATTAAATGATTAGACTTGAAATCTGTGCAAAAAGAAAGGAGGTACATTACCCACGGGTGCTGTTTAAATTCCTTCAGATTTATCCTCACCCAGAACAGTTCCATGCACTGTAGCTACTTATTAAAGTAGCTGGCAGGAGAAATGGATTCACAGCAGGACTTCTAAGCATTCAGATCAGATCTGTCAAACAGGAATTTCTAAATGTCTTTTTCTCTCACTGTATAAAATCAGATGTGTCCCAGAAGCTGCAAGGAAATCCCAAAAAAATCCACTAGGGAAAAAGAAACTACCTCCAAGCAGCATAAATACTTCTTGCCCTTATTACAATAGACTTCACTGCATTTTGTTCAATAAGCCAAAAATAGCAATGTGTTAAATTTCTGGTTCATATAAACCAGAAATTGGTTTTTTTCAATATTATTCTAATTATATTTTAATATAATTTCCAGTTATGAAATTATGTATTATTTGCTGAAATAACCAATACTTTTGCTATCAATAAATCCATAGTGAGTGCATTCAGGGTGAGATCTGCAGCTTCTGTGGGATTATAAACAAATATTTGTTATTCCAGCATTCATTTAAGTGGAACACATATTGGACCAAGTCAAAAATAAATTTATATAAGGTATTTATTTTGCTCCTCTACTGCCTTGCTATGAGAAAGGTTAATTTGAGTTCATACACCAGTGGCTCTTACACATGAAGCAAAACTCACCCAAGCTTTAAATGTTTGCAAGATGACAGGAGCCTTAACATTCCTCCCTTAGGCATCTGTGGTTTTCTATTAAATTCAACTTCTCATTCAGCCTTTAAGCTACACATGTGCACGAAAGGGGGCTGCATGACACTTTTAAGAGAGAGAGTATCATTATTGCTATTTACACTTCCTGATCTAGTTAATAAATTAAAACCATGTATGAAACACTCCAAAAAAAATCCCAGTGATGACATCAGCTCAGACTGTTTTCTCAGCCAGGTACAGCATACCTAAGTGCGGCTGCAACAGGGATCTCACACAGCAAAATTATTTAGTTCATTTAACACAAAACCCCCAAACCCCTGAGATGAATCACTCAGCTGGAAGTCAATGTGAAAAGGAAATTTGTTCAGCTGGCAAAGCCCTCTCCATCCTCTCCCAAAAGCTCCTGGGATTGGTGGGGGCTCTCAGGCAGCCAGGTTGACACAGGCACCTCTGAGTTTGTCTCCTTGGCTTTTAGGCTCCAGCAATGAGTCAGGGCTAAATTCTGTCTTGCCCTAGGCTGAGCCTCTGCATCAGGCAGCAGAAAACTCAATCCTGCAGAAATCTGGAGAAGTTTTGCAATACTGAGTTTTTTCAAGGGCTTGAGCTTTGCTGGGAAACGCCAGAAAATTCCGGATTGCCCTCTGTAGAGCATTGGGAGCAATGGACACCTCCAAAGTAAAGTGATGACAAAAGGAAATGGCCTGAAGTTGTGCCAAGTGAGGTTTAGATGAGAGGCTAGGAAAAATTTCTTCATGGAAAGGGTTGTCGGGCACTGGCACAGGCTGCCCAGGGCAGTGGTGGAGTCACCATCCCTGGAGGGGTTTAAAAGACATGCAGATGTGCCACCTGGGGACAAGGTTTAGTGGTGGCCTTGGCAGTGCTGGGTTAAGGGTTGGACTCGATGATTTTGAAGATCTTCTCCAACCTAAAAAATTCTGTGAGTCTATGCTGAGCCCACAGGCTGGTGAGAACCACCACAGGCATCGTGCTGCTGCCAGCCCTTGCCCCATCCCACCCCTTCCTCCACGCTGCGAGCTCAGAGCCAGCCTTACCCTGCCCCAGCTGCAAGCCACGCTGGGTTTTCTACTCCTCTTCTCTGCTGGTGGTTAAAGCATCCAGCCAGGAGGTCGGGCACCAAAATCTGGTGTGCAGCCACCCTCCCTCCCCGCAAGGCTGAGCAGGGATGAGGGCTGTGGCTTAAGAGACATATCTGTCCCCAGAGATACACATGTGATCTCACCCACCACACATCCTGCTGCGCCCTCCCAGCACGGAGAGCCAGGGCTGTGGGCTGTGCAGGCAGCATGAAATGCAGCACAGAACTGTGATGTTGGGCAGCTGCCTCTGGGAACAGGCACAGCATCCTCGGAGGAGCTGGGTGAGCGCTGCTCTTCCACCTGGCAGCACAGCCCATGGCAGCACCACAGCTGAGTCCCATCATAGCATAGAATCAGAGAATCATTTGACCTCCAAGATCATCAAGTCCAACCTTAGACCAAATACCTCAATGCCAAAGTGCAATGTCTGCTTGTTTTTAGAGCACTACCACTGATGGTGACTCCACCACTGCCCTGGGCAGTCTGTTCCAATTCTTAGCCACTCCTTCAATGAAGAAATTTTTCCTAATATCAAAGTGAACCTCCCTTGGCTCAACCTGAGGCCATTTCCCCTTGTCCTAACAATATATGACCCCTCTTCAGGCACACCAGGGAGGAGATGTTGAGCTCTGGGGACTCCTGGCTTACAGGCAGGGTCACAGAAGAACTGCTGCCATTCTTCAACAAAGTCCAAGTGCAATCATCCAGCACAAGCACAAGGTAAACTCACTGACTGATGTCTTAAGGAGAGGTGCTGGGCTGCACTGACACCCAGCTATGGGGCTTCAAAACATTATGCCTTACCATCAACACTGAATGCAAAATTAAACTGGGATATTTCCTATTGTTCACTTAAAAAAAAATTGACACAAAATATTCCTGGGGGCTGGGATTGTACATTCCTGCCCTGAGCAATGAGCTGCAAATGACATTCCTGTTATTAAAATACATGTCTCAAGTCATCTGGATGCAGAAGGAAATGAGTCAGAGCAGTGGTGGAACAGCCATTACAAAACAGATGCATTTCCTCAGGTCCTTTCATTTTAATCTGACACCTATCACTGTCATAGCCAAGATAATTTTGATACAATTACAAACATGGGTCACACCCCACTGTGCAGAGCCCAAGGTGACATCCCCAAGGAGATGTCAGGGGAAGGAAGCTGCCTCTGTGTAAATTCCCCTGGTCGCCAAAGCTGGGTCACTCCTTGCTTTCCCAAAGCTGGAACACAAACTGAGGTAGTTGACCAGGGTCAAACATCTTTCCTGGCCATTATCCCTTTTCCAAGAGGGATAAATATTCTCCTGTGAGAAACCACAGGATCTGTTGTTGGATAAATGTCCTTGTGCAGGGTGAACAGCTAAGGAAGATTAAAGTGCCCAGCATTAAAAAATGAGATAATTGGAAAATTAATAGTGTTTCAGAGGAAATGGATGTGGAGTTTTGTAACAAATGGCTTCCTAAAAATGACACATTGTAATTAAATCTCACATTTAAGAATGTAAAAATGACTGGTTTGGTTCAGAGCAAAGGTTCATCCAGACAGCCATCCTGTCTCCAACACTGGATATGAGCAGATGGCTAAGGAATAATGGCAAGAAAATCATATGTGTCACTCTCCCTTAATATTCAGTCTATTTTTAACTAAATAGATTTCCTGAGCCTGTTGCTGTCTATTGAGTAACCCACAATGAACTTCTCTTCCAAGCATTTGTCCAGGCTCTGTGTCCACAGTGTCCTTTGTCAGGGACATCCCTGGGTGAATTTCTTTTGTGTTCAGCCTCACCCACTATCATCTGCTGCCCCTTACTTTCTCTATTGGAAAAGGCAGGAAATAATCAATCCCTCTTTGCTCCTTTCCAGCCACTCACAGTTCTGGAGACCTGTAGTGGATACACCCTCAAATCATGTTTTCAGGGTAAAGAGTCCTAGCCTGCCACACAAAATCCATCCCAGGCCTCTGATCCTACATTTTGTCCTGCTCTGAACCTTTTCTTGTTCTACTACTTCTTTTTTGAGTCCCCTGTGTGAGATGAGGGGTCAGACCAACACACAGCATTCAGGATTTATACAGTGCATTGGACCACGCCTTGGCCATGGACTGGACCACTGGACCATACAATGGCAAAGCTGTTCTCTGTTCTATTCTCTGTTTTACACCTGCTTTCCTTCCTACCTGCTGACAACCATTTGCTTTTCCTGCTGGACTATGGTAGTACCTGTTCTAACCCAGGTTTTATAGTCAAGTCAGGACTGGTTTTCCTTCCACACAGCACTTCACAATCACGCACTCCAAACTTCACCTGCCCCTGTATCCCCTCTCTAAAATCCTTCTGCAGTTCTGTATTTACAACACATGAATGCAAGGAAATTAATGTGCATTAAAATAAAGTTTGCAGAATTTTAGACATGATTTGCCATTTAACCTCTGAGTCCAACACTCACAAACAGGGTGGGAGGAGTGCCTGTAGGAGAACAGGCATGGAAAGAATAATCACACACTTCTCTTCACAGTACTGGTGGGGATCAGGCTGTTAAAAGTGAAGCTCAGCACCAAATCTAGTTTGTTTTGTTGATGGCAGGAGAGCATTAAACTAGCTGCTGCTTTTTGATGCCACCATCCCTCCTGCCCTGTCCCTTTTGATCAGGGTGTTGTGGCTTAGGGTTGCATCCTACAGGTCTAATTCAACAGAGAGGGTTGGGTTTTCTTTCAAATAAATGCAAAACTGAGAACAAATAAGATGCATACACCAGCAAACACTATTAATAGGACCACAAAATGGATGAAGCAAGT
Source organism: Corvus brachyrhynchos (assembly GCF_000691975.1). Classification (NCBI taxonomy): domain Eukaryota; kingdom Metazoa; phylum Chordata; class Aves; order Passeriformes; family Corvidae; genus Corvus; species Corvus brachyrhynchos. The sequence goes on along the minus strand of NW_008236769.1, from coordinate 14,631,679 downwards.
TGTCTCCAGCAAGCCATGGGTTTCCATCCTGCCAGTTCTGCCAGCAGGAGAGATGGAGAACAGAAATGGGAGCCCTTCCTCCATTCCATTAGCTGCAACCTGCTATGGAAATTAGTTCCCTCTCAAAGATTTTAACAGTAAAGGTGCACAGCAATACCCTGCTCTGGGAAAGTCCTTTTGTACTACACAGATGGACCCAAAAACTCCCTGAGGAATCTCCACCAGGAATCTCCTGCCCAGCGTCTTTGGGGAAGAAGGTCAGTGTGCAGCAAAGAAGGAGACATGGCAAGACTCTGGATTGGTGTGGGCAGAAGAAGAAGTCAGCTGTGGGGATTACACCAAGGCTATGGGACCCTGGAAGGGAGCTGAACTCAGAGGACAACAATAAAACAGTGCCTTGAACCCAACAGAAATCTGATTGTGGGAATTGGAAATGAGATAATGAGACCAGTTCACCTACTTGAACTGTTCAGACAAAAAAAAAATAAAATTATGCACTGGAGCCAAGCAGATAATTTACTTTTTCTTAAGTCTAGATACAATTAGAAAAATGTTAGGTCTTTTTTCATTCTGGTCTGAATCAGTGATATTTAGATTGGAGTGGCAGAAAGCCAGCCTGTCCACTGTTAACTGCAGCTGGGGCACTGGCAGAGTACATGGATACCAGCCCCCAAAAGAAGCCATCACAGATTGCTGATTTATTGAATGCCAGCACAAATGAGCTCTGCAGCATCAAGAGAGAAGTTGTGGGAAGGCTCTGCAAGGAAAACTCACAACACATCCAGGTCTTCTATCAAACTTTCAGCTGAGGTGCCAACAAGCGTGGAGATTATGGAGATTTCCAGCCCTGTGGTGAGTTAAAGGGCTGCACCAAGGAGAGGTGAGAGTGCAGGAGTGTTTGTGGTTTGCATTCTGGATTTTGAGGTATGTGATGTGCACACCGAGAGCACCCAGAAGAGTGGGCAGTATTGGCCACCAAACTGGAAACACGTGGCTACAATGGAAAAACAGCGTGAGTACCTGGTGGGTGACTGTTGCATTTGACATTCTGCAAAGCTCTTAAAGTGCTGAAGCTTTGCAAAGAAAAGGGGGGCAGCAAGTGGCTGATAAACCACAGCTTCACCTCACACCGGAAAAGCTGTGTGCTGGAGTCTCAACATGGTATTTTTCCCTCTGTTTGAAAAACAATGCTTGTAATTTGTGACTAAATTTTGAAATCTTCATTAAAACTTTCCATTCCTCCCCATGAAAGTGGAATGGAAAGTTTTAATGCAATCCTTCAAGGGTTAAGAACAGGAAGAGTCAGCAGTGCTGTGGCAAAGACAGTCTGGTGTCACTCCTGAGCTAGCATCACTGACCCCTCGCAGGGATGCAACAGCTCCTGCTCATCCTCAGGAATGTGGCATCCCTGCTTGGCAATGGGATGTCCTTCTGGAGCACCAGGGGACACCATGGGCAACACAACAACGGATCTGATGGAGCACAGTCATTTTGGTGCTCCTGTTTTGTTCACTGACTATGGCAGAGTGACGCCCTTGTCCCCAGAGGAGCTCCAAGCACACAACACTGTGAGACATCCAGGCAACGTCTGCTATGACTGACACTGAGAAACTGAAAAGCTTCTTGCCCCATGAAAAAGTCCCTGAGATCTTTCCACAAAATGACTGAGAAATCAAACATATTGAAAACACAGCATGTCCTCCAGCTCTGGTCCTCAAGTCTCTCTTATTTCCCATTCTTTCTCTGTCAAATGGATGTAAGAAAGCAGAGAAAATGAATCCTAAATTCACCTCCTGCTAAGCCCTGATCAAAAACAGGTGGATCCTTGTCACTCTATCTCATCCCTGCATGATTTTTCCTCTTATCTCCCTGCTCCTGTCTTCTACTAATTATTTGACATCAATTAAATACAGACCTAGGCTGGCCCTAGTACATAAAGATAAACCTCAGTCATAAGCAACTTAGGTTGGAGTTCACCAGCAATCAGCGTCCTGTAACCTTAGTAAAATTAAACTTATATGTAGGTTTGGGTGAAAAAAGAAATGACCTCCTACTTTCTAATCAACCTGTCTGGTCTCCTGATTTCTCTTGTAAGATGCTCTGCAGAATTAACTGGTTGTCTGAGTATTTTTTCTTCCTTAGTCATATCATACCAGTGACACTACAACAGAAATTACTAAGTACATTACTAATAAAACATGTTATTAATGCTAGTGTTCATTGATTTGGCTTAGGTCCTCAGTCAAACAATGACAGCCTATTTTAAAATACTGTCTAGAGGACAAACAGGCAAACCAGAGCATATGAAAAGCAAGGCGATTCCCTAATTAATCTGATTAGACACCTCCTCCCAATTTTAGTCATCAGTGTTAAACTTACATTAACCACTCTAAATTATTAATACAAGTGTTGATTTTAAATCAGAGCTTTTTCCTGGGGGTCCTGCTTATGTCCTGGAGATTTTCCTAATCAGGTAATTGCTACTGCAACTTTATTTTTTCTTCTTTGTTGATATGCAAAATAGAAATAGCTTTGTGCTACACAGCACCTTATCACAGAAGTCAGTAAAAACGCGATGTGTGACAGCCCTCTTGCAGCTGTATCTCCCAGCTGACAAGAAGCTTTTGCCTTGCCTTTAAAGGATATATATATATATAAGGTGGCCTTCCCTAGAAATCAGCTTCATCTGGGAGCAAAGAGGACCAAGATCAAGGACACCCCTACACAGAGGAGAGGAATATCTGGGCACCAGTTTGGTACCCTGGACTGATTCATAATGAAATTTACTATTTGTCAGAGACAAGAAAGAAGTGGGATATCCCTACTAAGAAAGGCAGTAGCCCTTCCTGGATGATCCTTTAATTGTACAGGTTCTCCCAGCACATCCATCACCACATCTCTGAGGACATGCATTGCCTGCTCACTCTACAGCAGAGTGAGAACCTGTATTTGACAAATATTTTGACCCCTCCTCACTGGCCAGCACATTCACTTCCATTTTACTTTTATTTGGTCTATTTAAGATAGACATCACAAGTCTCCCAGCCTAACAAAAGCATGAATTTCACACATCTCAGCAGGCCTAACACAAGCTTTCTTCACTCACCAACACACACTGAAGCCCAGAGAAATAAACTCAGTTCCTAAATCATTTTCAGTTATTCAGCTCTGAGCCCCAATAGAAACAGCATTAAACCCAGCAGCACCTAGTTTCTGATAGACCCAGGAAAAAGGGGCTTTCTTTACAACAGGGTAAAGGGAAAAAAAATGCATATAGAAAAATGATCAACAGGAAAGCCAGGAAGAAAGAAAGAAATCAGCCCAGCCCCTTGCAGGCTTTGAAACCCGTGTTACCGTGTGTGCAAAGCTCCAGCAAGCATGGCTCACCCCCACGTGCAAGTGATCACCTGGAGGCAGCAGCAAGGGCCCTCTCCACTGAGGCACACAAGGGGTTTTTTTTGGCAGAGAGGAAGCACCTGTGGTGAGAGAGCCATGAGCTGTTAAAACAAACAAAAAGCAAAGCACACCCTGGACACTGGGCACTCCTGTGAGATTTCTGCTCACAGACCACCTGCTTTGTGCAAAGAGATTTGCAATTACAAAGAAGAATTAAACAAAGAAGAATTGCAAACAGAACAATCAAGCACCTGAAGAACCCAGCTGTGTGCCAGCAACACGTGTGCTTGGAGATAAATGATATGTATGATCTATGCCATGAAACACCTGCGTCTCACCGGGTAACAAAATCGTGTGGGCTCTGCCATCCACATGGGATCCCCTGAGTGTGCTCAAGGGTAGGAGGCAGAATCCCTGCCAAGGAAAGCGAAGTGCAGCCTGCACCAAAAGCATGGGACTCATCCATAACTTCTGTGGAGCTGGGGCTGCTGTGGACCCCCAGAGGGCTGGGGACAGCAGGCTGATGCTACCTCAGTCATGAGCGGCATCACTCTGGATCTCTAGGGAAGTCATCCAGGAAAAACCTTGAGGCACCATTAAGAACTGATAAGGATAAAAGAACCCAGATTCTGATCTAGAAACTAATTTCTGCAGAAATACTTTTTTCCTCGTTATGCCACAGATGCTGAGCATCAGCTCCTTACCCAAGAGGGTCCGGATGACATCACATCCTCCCCAAAGAGCGACACAGCCTCCCAAGTGAAGGGACAAAGATCATCTCAGCTGCACTGCACCAGCCCCAAGCGCAGACACCCCAGGAGAAGATGGACAGGTCTCCTGCCCTGCTCCTGCTGCTCGCTCTGGGACTCTGTGAGTACCGACACGGGGTTGTGCAGCCCCTCCACCGGGACGGGCAAGGAAAACCCTTCCACTGGATCCAATAAAATGTGATAAATAGTTAAGGGGGGGGAAATCAAACCAAAAGGGCTGGCTTTGAGGTGTGCTCAGTAGGTTTGGAAGGAAAGGTGGCATCACCTCAGCCGGCAAAGGGCAGCCGGAGGGGTGGCTGCAGCACCACCCTCCCTGGGAAGGGAGACTGCTCAAATGAGTGGCTCTGGAAGGGAGGGAGAAGGGCAGAAAAAAAGAGGTTTATAAGTTAAGAGTTTATAGGGAGCTTGTATAGCTTATCACTTTGGAGAAGCAGGGAAGGGGTAATGTCCCTGAGAAGGCACTGGAAGGGCAGCACCCACCGTAAAAGCCCGGGTGGCTGATTGCTGAGCACCCTCCTTGCACCAGCCCAGCAAGGACTCCAAGAAAACCTTCACATCATCCAGACAGCGCGGTCTTCCCTCTGCATTTGTACCTCCAGCCCATGGCCAGGGAGGGAAGTGTCCTCAGAGAACCCTTTTAGTCTTCCCAAGAGCTTCCAGCAAGGATTTCTCTCCTGCAGGCTGCCCTGGGATCCATGGCCAGTCACTTGAGATGAAGGTCAGGTCTCCCAAGGACATCACCCAGCTCCGTGTGGGACAGAGGCTGGAGCTGGAGGGGCAGACTGACAAGAACAGTGGCGCATTCTGGATCCACCAGGACAAGAGTGGGACCCTTCACTTCATCGTCTTCATCAGTTCCGTTTCCCGGACCACATTCAGCAGGGATCAGAGAACATCCCCTCGCTTTGAGGCGAGCAAACACAACTCGATCTATCTGCTGGTAGTGAAGTCTTTCACACCGCAGGACGAGGGGAACTATTTCTGCATGATGAATTTCAACCAGATGCTGTTCTTCAGCCCTGGCCAGCCTGCTTTCCTTCCAGGTCAGCAACACCTTCACCCAACCTCACTCAGCCCTGACAAAATGCCCAGCACCTCCTGCCCATGCCCTTTTTCACAGCTGTCTCTCCCACAAACCCCATTTCCCTCCTTGCTTGCCCAAGGCATCCTGTGACCAACCCACTCGTCCTCCTGCCAGAGGCTCCCTGCTTGCCACCTCTGTTCCTGGGACTGCTCCTGCCCAAAGGCAAAGATGACTGGGCAGACCCAGCATTGCCTCCCCATCCTCACTGCCCCATGCCACCCATGGCTCTGAAGGGAGAAGGCTAAAGCAAAGTCCACCACCACCACCCCCTACTTCCTCAGCACACACAGCTCCCAAAAGTACTGCCAGGCTCAGGGGCTCAGGCTTTCTGAGCATGGTGTCAGAAAGTGAGAAATAAGGAGGCTGCAGCTCCCTACTGGCTCTTGGGAGACCCTCCCTGGGGGAGTCCCCCTGAAAAACAGGCTCCATGAAGCTGTCCTGGAGCTGAACTCAGGAGCACCTGTGCCCTGGCAAGGTTAGGAGAGCAGAAGGGCAGGAAAGACCTGTTTTATTGTATTTCCCTACCTTCTGAATTAATCCATTTCACTTATAGTCACCACGACAGTGGCACCCACCACACGTGGACCCATCCCCAAGCGTGGCATAACTGAGGACTCCAACCCCAAGACTCCGGATCCAGGTAACCTGAATGGAGGGAGGGAGAGGGGAAGGGCTGGACTCTGCTCCACTAACACCAAGGGGGATCCTGCAGGCATTTTGGGATTGGGAGGGAGAGAGAAGATCCACAGAGCTTCTTTATCACAGATGCAAGGATTAAATTCCAGCATTTCATCCAACCTAATAAAGGCTAAAGATGATGTAAAAAGCACGAGCATGTCCCATGCCTGGGCACACCAGGAACAGGGGAGGGAGGGTAGAGCCTTGGGGGCTGGGGCTGCTTTTAGCCTCAGCAGGAGACGAGAAAACTTTTGCCCACATATTCTCCCTCAAGTCCCCAGGAGAATGACTGCACCAGAACTGGCCGTAACACCGGCCATGAGCACCTGGTGGACCTTTCCTCCTCTCTATTCCTGCAGACAGAAGAACGCAGGAAGATCTGGATTTCTCCTGTCACATCTTCATCTGGGTCCCCTTGGCAGGTGCCTGCCTCCTGCTCCTCATCGCCCTGGTGATCACCATCGTGCTGTGTCGACGTAAGGCTCACCACAACCCCCTCCAAATGCACCTCTGGCCTGAGACCACATCCCTGTCCCTCAGGGAGATAGATGGATGTTCTGGCTGCTTTGGGAGGCAGCAGATAACCAGAACACAGTCAATGCAAGAGAAGGACCACTGCTAAAATCAGTGTCTGTATTTTAATCCTCATCAGAAGGATTAAGATGAGAAAGAATTATCAACTTAGAATCATAGAGTCAGGAAATTATTTATGTTGGAAAAGACCTTCAAGGAAAAACCATACATTAGGAAGAGACAGTATTTACTCTATCAACTGTCTTGGCTCTACCAAATGGGTGTCTCAGAGGTTAAAGTCCCAGAGCCTGAAACATTCTGACCTAACTCGGTAAATATGCTCCAGTAAATGCTGAGAGTCCCATTAGCAGCTCAAGCTGGAACCAGATGAGAAACTTCATTACATTATGATCAGTGAAAAGACCTCAGCTATAGTCAATTTCAGCTTCAGACCAAGCCTCTGAGGACGGATTTTTACCTTGATCTGAAATTAATGGCTGGACATTTTATTTTGCTGCATCCACCCCAAAGGAACAACACAGAGGCTAAGATAGGGAACAGCATCATTAACTTAGGTGCATGCCATGTAGCCTCATTGCCATCACCTGCTGTAGAAATAATTGCTGCTGAGGGATTTTCAGCAATGTGCCAAAGTCACCAGAGACAGCAAATAGAAACAGTTCACCCTCAGTGTTCCCAGGCTGACCCTGCTGCTGCTACCCACCCTAAAGATGAATTCACGAGAATATTTAAGTGGATTACTGGGGTAACATGAGCTGCAGCACCATTCCCTGGCATGGATTTCCTCAAAAATAGGCTTGGTTTATCCATTGTTAGTCTTAAAGATATCAGCTTCTGGGGAACACCAGCCGTGCCTCACCGGAGTGGTTCTTTCCTGAGCTGGGACTTAGTACCTTTGAACTAAAACATTTTCTCTCTTTTTTTAGGAACCAGAAGACGAAGATGCAGGTGTAAGAGGTGAGTGACAGGCATTGGCATTTTTCTGTTCAACTTGGCAACATCTCACCCTCAAGAGATAAAGGAGGCTGGTGTCAAAAGGCAACCTAAAAATTCTTCATCTGATAGAAGGTGGTTGGGAGGGGCCTGAGTAATGACTTAAGGGCAAAAACAGAACAGAAGCTTCTCCTGTGCTCTGTTCTTGGTTTTGTTTGGGACTTTTTGTTTGTTTGGAGGTGGGTTTTTTTGTTTTCATCTATTAAGTAATTCAAATCACTGAGCTCCAACCCTGCAGCAGATATGAAACAGAAAGACAGGAGGTGCTTGTGGCAGCCCAAAAACTTTGTGCATCACCCACTTCTCATAATTATCCGTGTTTCTGTGCTCCCAATGCACCACTCCCAACTTCAGCCTGAGGGGGACTGTATTTCATCCCTTCCCATCCCCAGAACAGTTCTGTGATTTCATCACTACACATTCAGATGTCCCCATGGATTACATGCGAGTTCCTGGATCCCAAATCCCCCTCTGCACCATTTTGGACCAACAGCACCATGGCTTCCTGCCTCTGTTTCCCGAACAGGCACCAAGGAACAGTAGCAGAGAGGCTGCTGCAGCCTGGCATGACTCTCCTGAGAAACACTGGTGCAGACAGCAATAGATTGAGGGGTAACCCAGTTTCTAGGGCACACAGGAACCTTTTCTTTATGCTTTCCCTCCTGCCTCCCAGCCCACCCCTCACCCTGAGTCACCAGGAAAACAAGATCAGCATGAGAATTGCAATTCCTCATTTTGGAAGAGGAAATGCCTTTGCTCACACACATTTTGCTTCTGCAGATTGACCTCCCTGCAGCTGGTTTCTCACCTCTCCTGCTCTGCAGGAAACCACTTCTACACTTTTGCAAGCCTTGTGCACCCTGGGGCTTGTGGCAAGAGAGACACCGAGAAATCCCCACTACTGCTCAAGGGCAGCCAGGGCTGGGCTGGTGCTTGGAACAGCTGGGTTGCCAAGAAACTTTGGAACAGCACGTTCACACCTCTGAAGCCTCATTCTTTGCCAGTTAAAGCATCTTTTAAATCAGATAAATTCCTGGTCCTTGTTATACATCCATGGTTTCACAGTAACAAAGGAAATTGTTGTTTACTTCTCCAAATTAATACAATCATTCAGAAAGAACCTCTCTCCCCACCATTAGCAGAAAATGGATCCCTACAAATTTATTTTTCTTTTAAAGGCAGGTTGTATTTTTTTTTTACCTGTCTGTGAAAGGGAACAGACTGTCATTTTCACAGGGGATATTTATTACACCCAGCACCCTCCTGATCCTCGCCTGCCTTTCCAGGCGAGAAATGATAAGGAAGAGTTCTCTGTGCAGCCTTGTTTAGGACTGTGTTTGCATTCTTCATTTATCTCAACCCCTGTTGCCAGCTCTGTGCAGGGATGATCTGTCTCTGTGGGGAGAAAAACACCCTGCAGAGCTCTCCAGTGTTGCCCTGATGCAGTGGTCATTAGACAGGGGTGTCAGGAAATCACCTCCTCAGGATGGCTCTCCTGCAGCAGCCCTAACTTGACAGAGCTGTGCCTTTAGCTATTGTAGCACATTTCAGTTTTTGTTTAGAGACGAAATTCCTGCTGCTCTGAGCAGCTCCTGCTTTGTGAAAGGAAGCTCTTTGGAAGTTCACAGTGTAATTCACTCCATTAAGGAGCACCCCAGGATCTGGCCTGCAATCCTTGCTGGCAGCAGCAGGATTCATTTTCCACCACCAATTAATCTGCCCTGAAAATGGGTGCCAAATCCCCAACTCATTAGATCAGCATAAAACTCTCCGTCGATGGACACCAGTCATTTCTATAATTCCGTGTGCACGTTGACTCTCTGGAAAGCCTCCTTTCAAACTTCTCTGTAGGCAACACGTTCCAACAAGAAAAACTCTCTCTGAATTGATAACACCTTGTCTAACTCAAAAAAAACCCTGCAAACCCTGAGCTCTTCTTTCTTCATTTCTTTCTGAATGTGGAGAAAGGTATAATGACAGGGCAGGAGAATGCAGAAGTCAGAGGTAAATTTTAAAAGCCCACTTTACTTTTTAATTGATAAAAGAATTGACCATCAGTGTATGTTGAGAATATCCTTCTGGTGCCTGTCACTACTGGAAATGGTGGCAGATCTTTCCCTTGCACAAAGATGATTTAGGGACACTTTGTAGCCTCCTCTTGGAGGTCCCTGGCTACAGCCCAAGGCTCAAGGAGCCTTAATTGCCTTTTTGCTCCTGTCCCATCTGAGTAAACCAAACCCTCTTCTCTCTCCAGACCTGCAAACGGGAAGCCCCCCACAAAACCCAGGACCCCAAACTAACACAAATCAGCATCTGCACCTTCTGGCTTCTGGATCTTCTCCCGGGAGCTATCAGCACAGAAATCCACCTCCTACGTTATCCACAATGTGACTGCACCTCACCCACTCTGCCAGATTTGAAGAGACAAGATCTTGGGAGCACAGGCACACAGACAAGCAGCAGCACTTCCCTGTGAACCACAGGGGAAAGCACAGCTCCTTCCAAACCCTGAGCTTCTCCTGTCAATGCCCAAGGCCAGAGGCCGTCTCTCTTCCCAGTGACGGGGTTCAGGCACAACAGCCAGGCCAATCCTGATGCTGATGTGCCTCAGTGAGAAGCTGATGAGAAATAAGGACTTGAGCTGGACCTCTGCTCAAGGCTGTGAGCAATTTCCTCCCAAAATGCAGCCAAAGGTGGAATTTGCTACACGATGCCTTACAAATTATTATCCTCACTCAACACATCCTCTTGTTGTGGTACCCTCTCTCCTGGGGTTTCTATTGTTTCATGTAATGGAATATTAGACTGCACTGAGAAGCTAAATATGGATTAAAGGGCCTTATTTTGGAGGTTTTTACAGGGGGCTAAGGTTCACTGTTCACCTCATACTAGCCTGGTTCTGCTGCTACCCCCAACCCACCTATCTCTGCAGGAGTTTGGCCCCAGCAAGGAAAGTGGGATTTGCTTTCTTTCTGAGGGAAATGGCTGAGGGATCAAAATAAAAAAATCTTTGTCACTTGTTTTGGTTGAACAGCACATTTAACATGTTGATTTTTTGAGGACAGGCTACTGCAAGTTCTGTTACAGGCTACTGCAAGTTCTGTTTTTTCAGCTCTATATTTCATGTAAATATTTCCTTAGTACACTTGCAATTCAAGAACTGAGACAAAAAATAAAATTATTCTAGTCAGATTCATGACCATTATTGCTTTCTTTCTTCAGTTCCTAGTCTCACAAAAGCTAAAATCCTTCAGGAAGATAATAAAGAAGTGTTTGAGAAAGTGTTGGGTAACAGAAAAGCCAGTGATTTATACACCCTCTTGAGCTTTAGGATGGCAGACTCCAGCTTCCAGCTTACCACAGCCTAAAATCATCTAAAGGTATCTTCCCAGGGATTTGCTGATGGGCTCAGTAACACTCCCACATCCCAGGAAGCTGCCATGAAAGTGCCTGAGATAAAGAGTCTGCGGGTACTCTGGAATTCCTGTCACGGGGATGATAAAAACCTGGCAAAACAAGGAGTGGAAGAAACCCTTTGATAATCTCCTCCTCTGTAAAGAAGATAGGAAGGAGAGAAAATCAGAGAAAAACAAAGTTCTTACCAACTTACTTGTTTGTAAGAATTTTTAAAGAAATACAAAATAATTTGGGACTAGATGAGTGTATCTGAGCAATAGCAGGCAAATACTGAATGACAACTACATGGCTCTACATACACTATGAAGAAAAAATTAACAGAAAAGCCTCAAAATTTGGGATATAAGAACAATTTAATTGTTGGGTGGTCTCTTACTGAATCAGTGAGCTAAAAGTTTACCTTAAAAAGCTATAGGTTTTGCCTCACTATTCTCAGTCACTCTATCCACTTTTTCACATTACACATCACACCGCGTTCCTGCAGCCCAGGCAGAAGGGCAATGTGCTCCTTCTGCTCTGGTGCTGATCCCCACACAGAAATCTTCTTCAAGCAGATGAAGAAATAGAAGCAGGATCTGTTTGCTTTGAGGGTTTTATTTGTTTCAGAGGGGGTTTTTTGTTGTTTGTTATTTCAGAACACACCTGATCACTTTCAAGCCCAGTGCCAAATTCAGGAGGCTCTGGGATGGCTCCTGCCTCCCTCAACACATCCTCACACTGATCCTCCAACCCACACTCTGCAGGCCACAGTTCACACAGCACCAGTGACCCTCACACATCTCAGCAGCCCAGCAACAGCTTTCCCCACTCACCAACACACTCTGATGCCCAGTAATATAAACACAGTTCCTAAACCATTTTCCATAACTCAGTAGCAGCACATAAGCTCTCAGTAGCAGCACAAATAGCAATGGCATCAAAGCCAGGGGCACCTGGATTCTGACAGACCCAGGAAACAAGAGGCTTCCTGGGAAAGGGTTAATTAAAAAAAAAACAAACAAAAAAACCCAAACAAAAACCTTACACAGAAAGATAATCAACAGGAAAGCCTGTGTGTGCAAAGTTCCAGGAAACATCACTCGTCCCCCTGTGCCAGTGGTCACCCAGAGACAGCAGCAAGGGCTCTCCACTGGAGCACTCAAGGGGGTTTGGGGCAGGACAGAAGCAACCTGTGGTGAGACAAAAGAACCACAAGTAGGTAAAACAATAAGCAAATTACAAATTCTGGACTAGACACTAATTTCTTCAGAAATTCTTTTTTCCCTCAACGTTTTGCCACAGATGCCAAGCATTGTCACTTTACCCAAGAGGGTCCTGATGACATCACATGCTCCCCAAAGAACGGCACACCCTCCCAAACCAAGTGACAAAGATCATCTCAGCTGTGCTGCACTGTCTCCAAGGGCAGACGCCCCAGGACAAGATGGCCTGGTCATCTCATGCTCTGAGTAGCAGCACCAATATCAAGGGCATTAAACTCAGCAGCACCTGGTTTCTGACAGACCAAGGAAAATAAGGAGCTTCTCTGCAAAGGTGTAATAAAAAAAGAAGAGCAATCAACAGGAAAGTAAAGAAGAAAGAAATAAATCAAACATCAGCCCAGCCCCTTGCACTCTGGTGAAATGTTTCTTTCCGTGCATGAAAAGGTCCAGGAAGCATCACCCATCCCCATGTGCAAGTGGTCACCTCGAGGCAGCAGCAAGGGCCCTCTCTGGTGAAGCATAGAAGGGTATTTTTGAAGAGCAGAAGACCCTGTGGTGAAAGAAGAGAACCACAAGTTTTGAAAACAAAGAGAAAGCAAAACACTTGTGCAAGGGGCAGTCTCAACAGGTTCCAGCTCCTAGACCAACTACCTTGTATGAAAAGGCTTTTGCTGAGCAATAGCAAAGAAGAACTGAACAAAGAAGAAGTGCAACAAGAACAATAGAGAAATACCTGTCTGTGTGCCAGAAACCTGTGCTTGGAGACAAACCACACCTGTGGATCTACACCATGAAGCACCTGTGTCACTGTGGGCTCTGCCATGCACATGGGACTCCATGAATGTGCTCAAGAGAAAGAGGCAGAATCCCTGCCAAGAAAAGCATTCTAGGGCCCGCACCAAAGGATGGGACTGGTCTGTATCTTCTGCACAGAATCTGTGAGGAGGGAACAGCAGGCTGTGGTGCCTGATCCTACTTCAGCCATGAGCAGCATCACTCTGGATCTCTATGAAAGTCATCCAGGAAAAATCCTTGAGGCGCTTCTAAGAAATGATGAGGTTAAAGGAACCCAAATTTTGGACTTGAACTGAATGTGTCCTGATGGTGGGGTCCGGATGACATCACATCCTCCCCAAAGAGCGACACAGCCTCCCAAGTGAAGGGACAAAGATCATCTCAGCTGCACTGCACCAGCCCCAAGCGCAGACACCCCAGGAGAAGATGGACAGGTCTCCTGCCCTGCTCCTGCTGCTCGCTCTGGGACTCTGTGAGTACCAACACGGGGTTGTGCAGCCCCTCCACCGGGACGGGCAAGGAAAACCCTTCTATCAAATTCAAGACATAGGACTAACTAGTTAAAGGGGAGGCAAAAATCAAACCAGAAAGGCTGGCTTTGAGGTGTGCTCAGTAATTGTGGGGGGAGAGGCAGAATCACCTCAGCCGGCAAAGGGCAGCCGGAGGGGTGGCTGCAGCACCACCCTCCCTGGGAAGGGAGACTGCTCAAATGAGTGGCTCTGGAAGGGAGGGAGAAGGGCAGAAAAAAGAGGTTTATAAGTTAAGAGTTTATAGGGAGCTTGTATAGCTTATCACTTTGGAGAAGCAGGGAAGGGGTAATGTCCCTGAGAAGGCACTGGAAGGGCAGCACCCACCGTAAAAGCCCGGGTGGCTGATTGCTGAGCACCCTCCTTGCACCAGCCCAGCAAGGACTCCAAGAAAACCTTCACATCATCCAGACAGCGCGGTCTTCCCTCTGCATTTGTAACTCCAGCCCATGGCCAGGGAGGGAAGTGTCCTCAGAGAACCCTTTTAGTCTTCCCAAGAGCTTCCAGCAAGGATTTCTCTCCTGCAGGCTGCCCTGGGATCCATGGCCAGTCACTTGAGATGAAGGTCAGGTCTCCCAAGGACATCACCCAGCTCCGTGTGGGACAGAGGCTGGAGCTGGAGGGGCAGACTGACAAGAACAGTGGCGCATTCTGGATCCACCAGGACAAGAGTGGGACCCTTCACTTCATCGTCTTCATCAGTTCCGTTTCCCGGACCACATTCAGCAGGGATCAGAGAACATCCCCTCGCTTTGAGGCGAGCAAACACAACTCGATCTATCTGCTGGTAGTGAAGTCTTTCACACCGCAGGACGAGGGGAACTATTTCTGCATGATGAATTTCAACCAGATGCTGTTCTTCAGCCCTGGCCAGCCTGCTTTCCTTCCAGGTCAGCAACACCTTCACCCAACCTCACTCAGCCCTGACAAAATGCCCAGCACCTCCTGCCCATGCCCTTTTTCACAGCTGTCTCTCCCACAAACCCCATTTCCCTCCTTGCTTGCCCAAGGCATCCTGTGACCAACCCACTCGTCCTCCTGCCAGAGGCTCCCTGCTTGCCACCTCTGTTCCTGGGACTGCTCCTGCCCAAAGGCAAAGATGACTGGGCAGACCCAGCATTGCCTCCCCATCCTCACTTCCCCATGCCACCCATGGCTCTGAAGGGAGAAGGCTAAAGCAAAGTCCACCACCCCCTGCTTCCTCAGCTCACACAGCTCCCAAAAGTACTGCCAGGCTCAGGGGCTCAGGCTTTCTGAGCATGGTGTCAGAAAGTGAGAAATAAGGAGGCTGCAGCTCCCTACTGGCTCTTGGGAGACCCTCCCTGGGGGACACCCCATCCAAATGGGCTCTATGTAAAGTTCCCCCCAGCTGAGCCCTTTGCTGTGCACAGGAACAGCAGTGCCCGGGTAGGAGAGAAGAAAGGCAGGAGAGTTACTTCACTGTATTTCCCTTTTACATTCTGAATTCATCCCTTTCACTTATAGTCACCACCACTGTACCAGCAGCCACCACACCAGGACCCACCACACCAGGATACACCACCCAGTGCGGCATCACTGAAAAGGATTCCTGCCAGAAGACATCAGATCCAGGTAGCCTGGATGCAGGGAGGGAAAGGGAAGAGCTGGATTCTCATCACTGATAACAAGGGGCATCCTGCAGATATTTTGGGTTGGGGGAAGAGTGAAAATCCATACAGCTTTAGCAGAATAGGAAGGATTAAATTCCAGTGTTTCATCCCCCATAGGAAAGGCTAAGGATGATGTAAAAAGCATGAGCACATCCCATGCCTGGGCACACCAGAAACAGGGTGCAAGAGGGTAGGACCTTGGGGTCCAGGGCTGCTTTTAGCCTCATCAGAGGACACAGAAGAGCTTTTGGCCAAGTGTCCTTCCTCCAATGCCCAAGAAAACACTGACAGGAGTAGAACATCTCTGCAGGCCCAGGGGAAGCTCTCTGCCTCAGGCACGCCAGGCAGGGCCCTGGGCAGCTCCCTTGGCTCCACCAGAACTGGCAGTAACACCAGCTGTGAGCACCCAGTGGACCTTCCCTCTTCTCTATTCCTGCAGACAGAAGAATGCAGGAAGATCTGGAGTACTTCTGTCTCATCTTCCTCTGGGTCCCCTTGGCAGGCCTCTGTCTCCTGCTTCTCCAGCTGCTGGCCACCACCATCGTGCTGTGTCGACATAAGGCTCACCACAACCCCCTCTAGGTTCATCTCTGGCCTGAAACCACATCCCTGTCCCTCAGGAAGATAGATGGATGTTCTGGCTGCTTTGCAAGGCATGGGATAAACAGGTCAATGCAAGAGAAGGATCCCTGTTATCATCACTGCCTGGTATCTTCCAAAAAATCATCTCCACACTTCCAGAGTGACCTTCCCCTCCCACTCCAGCTCTTTCCAAAGATTTTATACAAATGAGGTGCAACAATCTGACTGCAGCATCAGAGCTTCTTTCCCAACAAAAGGCCACACATTATGAATGGGAAGCTTTGCCTTGAAAAAGTATTTTCTCTATTCAGTGTCGTTGAATGTGACAGGTGACACACACCAAAATTAAATGTATAAACATTGAACAGAAAGCCGTTCAGAAAACTGAGTGAAAGCATTTTTCTGGATTTCAATCCCTGTAAGTTTTGTTATTCTTCCTAATTAAATTACTATGTCATGACCCAGAGATTAATTTATTGCCTGCTGTAGTGCTTGGGAGCCTACAGGACAATCATGTGGGGAGAAGCAGGACATAGGTATTTAAATTCAAAAAAGCATTTCAATAAGATGAACACATGCACAACAAAGTCCTCACTACTGCATTGAATCCTACTGTAGGATAAACAGAGAGAAATAAAACCCCAAGCAATAAAAAAGACCTATATTTGGGCATTAACTGATGTTACTAACAGCGATGCTCCACCATGCAGTGCTGCACTAAGACCCCAGTCCTGAAGCAATATTGATCCAGGCAAGTTCTTCTTGCAGTGAAGAACTGGAAGTAGGAAATCTTTGGATTTGGTTTTTTTGGTCATTTTGTAGGGCTTGCTTGTTAGTGCTTTTTCTGCAATCTTTCATTTGCACAGGAAATCAACGTCCAGAAAAAGAATTGCAACACTGACAGTGGTAATTACCCCCCTGAACACAGCTCCAAATCCACTGCACAGTGGAATCTTCCCATTTTGGACCTCTAGTACCACTGTAACAGACATAATGAGTTAGCATAAGCCTATAAGAGAAGGGAGTAGAAAAGCAGATCCAGCTCTCCAGCTGTGGGTTTTCTGTGAGATCCTACACATTCATGGACTGCTGCCCATCCCAAGATACCTGGGGGTAAAACTCGTCCTTTTGTCTCTTCTTACATGAGGTTTTCTATCACTGAGCTCCTTAAATTTTAGTATGTTTTACAAATATACCCAATACGCTGCACTGAACTGCTCTGATTCCACCTTTGCTGCAAAAGCAGCACAATCCTCTTTGCAGAAGGTCAGAAGGCTGAGGGGGCCAGAACAGCTTGGAGCAAGCACTAAAACCCTTTTGTAGTCACTGCCCCAGTTTCTCCCTGAATACCCCAAAAATTACCAACTTCACCACGGAAGCCTCCAGCAGAGGCAGTGACCCAGCACAGCTCTCCAAAGCAACACTGACTTTGCTTTGCAAGCTCTTCATTCCTCGTTGATCAGCTCACGTTCCAGCACAGCTCAGCTTCACCCAGCACTGCACCTTGGATCTAAACCTATGGCTCAAAAGAGCCTCTGATGTTTTCCATTGACAGGTGGAGCTGAGGAACAATATTCTTTATAATCCACTTACAATCTGGATTTTCTTTAGAAGACCTTTGCACCCCTACTAATAAGGTACCAGTAGAAGGCAAAACCAAAACCACATCTTTTGTACTAAAATGTTAAGAAGCAATTGCAAATATAAGTGCAGCAGTGAGAAGGGAAAGTCCCAAGAGCAACTCCAGCCCTGCATGCATACACCTCTAGCAAATCATGCAAGTTCAGAGCAGACTGGATGGGTTTGTGGTCGAGTGGCAATGTCTGGCCAAGGAGCCTGGACTGCTGCTTGCACTAATAAAAAGAGGAGGACTGGCTGCACTGGAGTCCAGAGAAGCAGCTCAAGGGTGCTTGCTTGTGCATGCAGGAAGCTGCTGTTGGACAGGCCCTAGACACCAGACAGCTTTTTGCTTACAGCATATGGAAGAAGTTCTAGTTCCACAAAAAGGAGACTGAGCAGGGTGCAGAGGCAAAGGCTGGAAGCTGCTACAGGCTGACACAAAGCAAACTGGAGCCTGGCATAAAGAATGACTTTGAAAGAGGAGCAGAAGGAATACATTTGTTCAGAGCTTGATGGTTACCTAATTGCACACTTGCTCTATACTAATAATGGAGTAGCTCAAAACTCTCAGAATCTGATGGGCTAAAGACAAACAACCCAGGAGTTAACACTTAATGGTGGGGAGAGCAAGAGCTGTTGCACAACCTAACCACAACCTCAACTAATAAAGGAAAAAAGAGTACAAGATGGTCACTGAAAGCCTATGAAGACGAGGCAGGCATCAGATGCCCCCAAAACAGAGCATCCAGAATTTGTTGATAAACCCCTGGTTCTACCCCATCCACAGCTTCACTTACTCAGTGAACTTTTCTGAGTGAGCACGGATTTTGATAAATAAGCTCCAGATACATAATACAGCCAAGATGACCCCACCAGAGCCAGTAACTGGACTGGTCAGTTAAAGTCACTGTGTCTGTTCAAGCCTGTATTTGACAGATGACCTCCACAGGGAAGGCACCTAAACTCCACCCAGACTCCTCAGACTAATTCTGTGGTGCATTTTGTGCAAGTGCTTGGAACCATACCCTTGGTGCTGTTTCTGAAGCATTCAACACAGAAAAGCAGATTTAGGCAAGGAAAAAAGTACAAAAAGCCCGTGGAAGAACAGTAAATAGGCAGTGAAACACAACCTTCCTGTAAGTAGGTTTCTTTCTTCTGATTCATCTGACATCAAATCTGTTTGACATGCAGGATCAGCACAACCTATCCATTCTGATCATTGCTGATTCCCATCCTGATCTGTGCTGAATAAATTGACTACATGTAAATTTTTGTCATGGGAGATCAATCACATCTGTTTGTGTTCCACATTCCTGGAAACCTCCCAGGCAACTTAGAAACCTTGCAAAATACTGAATTTACTCTCAGTTCTGAGGGGAAAAAACTGTCAGTCAAAATAGCTATGTTCATATATTTATTTCCTCTCCCCCCAGGCAAATGTCTCATGGATAATGTTCAAGACTTGAATGGAGCATTCAAGGTGCATTATTTGCACCTTCCCCATCCCCTTGTTTCTTAAGCAAAGTAAAGGAAAAGTTACAGCCATAACCTGACAGTAAGAAGGAGGAAACCAAGAGCAGCGCCACCAGGTCTGAAAATAAACACAAGGCAGAGGAAATGCAGGAGAAAAGGGGATCTCCTTTTTACAACTGCTGAACTCAGGGAAGGTTTGCTCACTGCAGCCCAGGTCACAGCACCCACCAGCTTCTGAGTCTGCAGCAAAGCACCAAGTCTCTCTGCCAGTCTGCACTGCTGTTCTACAACACCCTCCAGAAAGTGAGAAGTTCTGAAGTGGAATAGGAACTGGATACTTCCAGGGCTTTTGCATTTGAATACATAGATACAGCTGTCCTGTAAAAATTAGTTCAAGTTAATGTGATCCAAAACACCAGTTCCTACATATAGGCCCAGCAGGACTCAGTAAGAGCTTATAAGAGGCCGTAAACAACTCCAGTTTCCGTATTTCTCTGCAGGACTGCCAATTTAATGCAAACTTGAAGTCACAGAGAAAGATTAAGTCACTCTCATCTCACATATATATATTTTTGTAAAGCACTCTTCCTTTTTACATACTAACACTTGAATTAAATTCAGAGTAGTGATGTAACACCACATTACAGTGTTACTACAAATCATTGCTGCCACTTTTATTTTTTTCTCTGGTTCTCAAAGCTTCTTTTCCTATTTCTCTTATTCACAAAAGGAAAATAGTAAGAACTGGGATGTATTAAAGAGCATTATATCCCTCCCTGCCCAAGAGACAAATCAATCTCCGAAGTGATAAGCACAGAAAGAAAAACTGTATCTTGCAGTGGGCAAACAAACCTTGCAAGGAAAATCTAACCCAAACTTACTGCCTTTAACTTGGCAAGTTGGCTCCGAGTGGTCACTCCAACCTTGAATTTTAGCAGCAGCCATCCTGTAAAGTGTCAAGAAGAAAGATTCAAAGCAACAGGATGGAGACAGGTCTAAGCTACCAGGGATCAGAAGCTCTGACTCATTACTGGTAACACACAGCATCCACTTCAGTTTCTCCACAAAATTAACCTGACAGAAAGAAGACTGAAATCAATACAGTGTTTCCACTGAGGAACACTGATTTTAGGAGGGAAGATTGTTAGTTCATCCATGTCTAGTTGCAATGTGCAGTGCTGAGGTCACAGCAGGAAAAGACTTAATTAAGAAATACTTCAGAGAGCAGCTGCACATCGAGAGTACTAACAGGAGGTGAGGACATGAACTTTGTGTTAATGACAGCCAAAAAGGAACAAAACCTTTGAAGCTTAAAAAGGCTATGTACTAATTCACTTTCTACTCTTTTTAAGTTTTGATAATGCTATATAACACAAGTCAGACTCAAAACCCCACAAGAACACATCACAATACATTTCCTATTTAAGGCATTTACAAAAATTAAAACTCGAGTCTATTAATAGACATTGAACTAACACTACAAATAAGCTGCTGCTACAAAAAAAACCAAGTTTATAAACATCCATTCCTTTTGGAGCACCCAGAAGTTAAACTTGATATAAGCATGGTCAAAAAATTCTTGGCTTGATGCCCATCCACACCACTAACCAGTGCACTTGCTGCCACAGAGCTGCTGTTCTGACACAGTTTGCAAAGAGGAGAAGCATCAGCCAAGAATTTTTTGACCATGCTTATATCAAGTCCTGTACAGTCCAAGGAGTGACACAGTGATCTGGATACAGATACAAACATGCTGAATGTCTTTACTCCCATCCTGCAGCACTAAAAAACTCTTGGGGCACACAGGGCTAGTTTAGGGACTAGTTAAAGGCTTCACAACCCGGTCCAAAAGTGTAATGGAGACAGATCTCAGATACCACTGTAGCTTCAACATCCAACACTTTTTTTACTGTGGATACTCCCACCCCCTGTTAGGGACAATGCACATCAGGTGCCAACAATATTTTAAGTACGAAAACCACAGGGTTTTATTCACTTTTCCCCTGCAAGTACTTTCTCCAGTTACCAGAAGTGTATCAGGCAGGAGAGAACCCACATCACAGGGCAAAATGTGCCAACCAAACTGCAGAACTGCTTCCCAAATGCCCAGCACAGCCTCCAGTTAGGGTGAGCACACAGGCTCTCAACACTGAACCGTGAGCATCATCTGTTGGTGGAGCTGCACAACTGCAGGCAAGGACTTTTGAGTCAACATAGAGGCAGATAGGAAAAGAATGGCAATGATCTGGTGAAAACAGCTGAGTTTTTGAATTAGCTATGGATCTATAACATGCACTAGTGAAGTGGTATTTAATACCTAAGGCGAATTTGTACCTTATTTCCGTTTAACAACTGTTCTATTCTTGGACTCTAAGCTATCAACATTTACTGGTGTTCACGCCAGTGCCAAAATACCATCAGCGTAAGAGAGAAAGATGCAGCAGCACTCATACTTCAGGCTGGTTGTGAGGGGGTTTGTTATTACTGGTTGGGTTTGCTGGGTTTTTAATTACTTCCTATGCCATTTCATATAGATCCAAAGCATTAAGCAGTTCCAGTCAAAAGAAAATATTAAAAGCAATTTCAGCAAGACTAGGAAACCTACATGGAAAATAATATCCTCACCCGTTTATTGTTGATTTTACCACTTGGTAACGCGGCTGTTTGGAACTCAGTGTGAATACAATGAGGTTTTGCAGAAAATCACACACCAGTATTTTTTCACATGTATCAAAACACATCTGAAGTTTAAAATTTGTGTGCCTTGACTCGCTCCTCATTTTATAATGCCTCTGTAGGTTTGTCCATTGTCACTGATCCCATAAGAGTCCGACTCAGTCTCTCCAGTCAGGTGACAGACAAATTCAAAAGGTGTAGATTTCCCAAAGACGGTCTTCTCTGTAGTGCATTGTGCTAGTGCATTCAACCAGTGTGTCAGTGTTCAACCAGACAAGCTCAGGGTTGGTTGGTTGCTGTTTTTTAACTACACAATACAGAAATATAATTTTACATGTAGCTTTGCATGCCTTATGGCTGCTTTGCCCTACTATAGGACAGTGCAATAAATACAAATATATGCACACTAAAAAAGATTTAACTGCCGTGATCTACATCTCCTTTATGAGTACAAATTTACCTAGTCAACAATATGACAAATTTAGCAGAAAAAGTGGCAATGGCAGTAATATTCTACTACAAAAACAAGGCTAGAAGCAAAGTGTTCTCAAGCTACAGAAAACTTGCTACCTCCTAATATATGATGTAGGGCCCAGTTCTGCCAAGTGCAGAGTCATGATCAGTAGATTGCATCAGAACATGCTTTTCCCCCCATTTAACAATGAATACTTCTACAATTTATTTGGTTTTGATAACTGTTTATAAATAGCACACTATAATGACTATTAAACTATACAGCAACATGACGTTTATAGCCTAATCCTGAATACAAAGTTCAAAGAACATGACTACAAAGGCCAGAGAGCAAATGTCATCGACTAAAAGCATTTCCACTTCAGAATTTATTGAATGTTCTCTTACACAAACACTTCTCAATCGTGAAACCAGAGGAACAGGATTTCCTACTCCCTCTCTGCCCCAGTAGTAATTTAGCCACACATCACCCTTATAAATTAGTGATGGATTTTAACAGGTAGCCCCTTGGGGCTATATATTTTATATACTTTATATATATGCACATTTACTTTGAATTCTATGTAAAAGTTGAAAAAATGTTTGAAAGAAAAACTCAGAATATATCACAGCATTTTCAGCAAAAAAAATACAAATTAGTTTTATAACGACTATTCAATTTATCAAATTTTTTTTTTCTGAAGTATTGACCTTTAATTATGTACACATTACAGGAAATAAAACTTTGTCCACAAACATTCTCTAAGATGACAGTTATCAGTAAAATGATAGAATAATAGCAGGAAGAATATTAAACAAATGGGGGTGATCAATTTCTGCTTCTAAAAAGTAAAAAGTCACCATATAATTAAGTACAAAAACCTGCATTGAATGACAACTGCTGGTGTAGTAACTTGATCAGGTATGGAGACCTGATATGGAGAGTATAGTAAAGCCCTATGGTAATATTTCTGTAGCATTTCCACTTGGTATGTATATACTAAATGTTGGCAAAGTTTCTGTAGCATTATCTTATACAAACATAGGAGTCCTCAGTCTGCTGCATAAAAGGGAACAAGTGTGTTTTAATTCTCCTGAAATGCACCTGAAATCCAGAGTGTCACAAACTGCATAATGAAACTTTTCTTCAGAAAAATATCTGTTTGGCATCTCCAGGGCTCTGTTCCATTGGACAATAGGGGCATTTTAATCTGGGGACAAAGACAACGTGTTAGAATTGGGGCAATGTGTGACAACAGAGCATTAAAGGTATTGAGTTTTCCCCCTCAAACTGCACTCTTTAAGCCACAACACTTTACTCAGCTCCACTGAAAGTCACCTTTAGCTGAGAGAGGACTTACCATGCTTTTCCTTCTAGTTATAATCTTTTTCATCTTTCACCCACAAGCCCCTGAATTATTAATCATAAAGAGCAATTTCTTTGTAGTTGTAATTTCTACTTCTGTATTCACTTGTTGCATTTTAGAATCACAGAATGGTTTGGGTTGGAAGGGACCTTAAGGACCATCTCGTTCCAACCCTGCTGCCATGGGCAGGGACACTTTCCACTAAACCAGGTTGCCTGAAGTCCCATCCAGCCTGGCCTTGCAGTTATTTTAAATCAGCTGGTAGCTTTCCACTGTGACTTCCTCAATATCCAGTTCATTTTACTGTCTGGTTCCCAAAATGCTGTCGTTTTCCAACCCACTTAGATCAGCTCTGGCAGGCTATAACTGAAGGATCTCCCTGTTGAGGTCTCCACTGATACAATCATACCTGCTTACAATATTTTTTCTTTTTAAACAAATAGGGTTTTTTTGAAGCATTGATCCATTTTGCCCCCCATCTCATACATTTGGGTACTTTACCTTCTCCCCCCACCCCAAGTTAATACCATCAGAGCTGTGCTGTCACTAAAGCTGGTCAATGAAAGCATCAGGACTGAGTGATCAGGGACAGGAACAATGTAGCAGCAACTTTACTGCTTAAAATGGCTAAAGTCACCCAAAGTCACCCACAAAGGCATCCCTTAAGGCTTTTCTAACAGGGCACAGAATGCAAACATCACTTAATATTTTCATTCATAGCCTCACTTACTTTCACACTGGATTTCCCAGAATGACTTACAGCTCTAAATTAAGCTGACAGCCTCCACAGAAGCTGTATATATTCAATCCAAATAACCACTGTTCTTCCTCAAGATAATCTGTATAGCTTTCTTTCTCCCGTTTCCTGCTTCCCAAAAGCCTGAAGCACCCCACGGATGTCTAAGGAGGAGTATTTCCAGTTATAATCCCCCTCCTTCCTCAATTACTAAGCCATATTTCCCCCAGAGGTTTGATTTTATTTTTTTAAGAGATTTTTCAAGCATTACTAACCTTGTTCCTAAGGAAAAGCTGTGTGTAAAGCCTTCCAGTTTGAATTTAAGACAACACAATGGTGGTTACAACGTGAAAAATTACTCTGCTCACTGCATTCCTTCACGCAAGCTCACTTTCAACAACATCAGAGTGTTTATTTATGCTTTTCTCCAGTGCCTCAGCCCAGCTTTTCCAGCTTTTAAGCCATTCTCCAAGATTAACACGCTTCCACCAATAACATAATTATGGACTCAGTTTTCCCAAAACACAGCATTCTAGTTTTAAGATTAGACCTTGTGTATATGTTGCTTGAAATAAAAGAATGGTACTTACTTGCTGCCATTAAACATTTTATTCAAAGCATCTCTTGATATAATATGACCACAGACTAATTTCATAGGTGGATTATTATCTGTTGTTTGCTGACGAAGAATGGGACAGGCAAATATTGAATGATACCAGCACTTTTTACCGAGGTCCACTTCAATCTGTGAAAGAAATTAACATAAAAATTTATCTTGGGAAATTACATTTCCAGATAATTATCCCTTTAGGTCATGGCCCTTACGTAACAGATTTCACAATTCAGCTGTAAAAGCAACAAAATCCAATGTGTGGATGCCTGACAATTTCCCACCCAAAAATACTTAATTGTGATCTTAAAATGGTGATTTATGTTGGGGATGGGGAGTAACAACAAAACAGCATATTCTGCCAAGGAACAAGTCCAAATTTTGTTGCAGATCTATGCCCTGACAGGAAAACTGAGCTGGTGACCCAACAAGACTTTCTGGAAATTACTGGCCAGGAAATAAAATGTAGCTTATAGATTTCATTTTAGGGGGAAATTTAAAAAGAGAAAAAACCCTTGGATTGACTCTGTTCATGTCCTACAGCTTCTTGAAAGGCTCTGCCAACACCTTCATGTCATGTGAATAATAAAGTGTATCAGAATCACTAATTTTCAGTGCCAACATAGAAGATACTTGCGCAGCACAACTCTTGCCGTAAGGACAAAATTATTTCAGAAAGGGACATGTAGCAGAGAAGAACAAGGCTGTGGCTTCAGTAATTAACAGAGAACTGCAAAAATTACAGCTTGTGTACCTAAAGCACCTGGCTCTGACCAGTCCTCTGTTCCAAAAGCTTAACCTTCAACAAAACCTGACAATGTGACCTTTTCATGCTACTTAATCTGTCTTTGCACCATGAAAGTAAAGTTTCCCACCCCCATGCTGCCTTAGCAGAACACACTAGAGACCCTTCAGTTTAGAAAATGCAAGGAGACACACGTGTGTTATTAACTTATTTGCATGGGACACCAATCTTTTTCCAAATGCTCCCTAGCTATTCATTCCTGGCTGGACAGCACAGCAGAAATCTGCCACGCTTGGAGGTTACACTCTCAGCATTACAGAAAACACAGCTGGGAGAAAACTCAGCACTCATCTGTACTCTATAAATGAATCTCTTCCAGCTGCAGTCGAAGAGGCTAACTCAGTTCATGCCCAGTTTGCACTAAATAAGTTTCCTTTCCAAATCAGGAGCAGGTCACTGGAGAGCTGCACTCGCTCGGTAAGAGCTATAAAGGGAAATGGGGGTTTCATAACAACTGAACTTCATTTCAACTGATATAAATGAGATGTGCTGGAAGCATAATGCACTGGATCCCAATTCCCATGTCCCCAGATGCAGCACTAATTCTTTCATCTCCTGTCTGCCTGATAAAGAGCCAGTGCAATGCAAGCTCTGGACTGAGCTCAAGCCTAGCTAGGGGAAGTGAATGTTTCTCTGTGGGATCTATTTTCTTTCCAGTTATACAGAAACATCTCTGGGTAAGTGGAAGGTGAGAGCATCATTTTCTTTAAGGTCATTTATCAAAGACCTCTGCAATGCAAAAGGGGATAACAAGTGAAAGGGGGAGCAGCAAACAAAACTGAGAGGTACAAACCTGACAGACAAAAAGAATGGAGACAAAAACAAGAAACAACCTTCACGGCTACACTGAGAGGTCATCAAGAAACTGCAACCAAACCCGGACTTTGCAACAGATAGGAATCTAAACCTGAGGGTCTCTGAGGAGAGGGGGCCAGTAGAAGTATACAAACTGTAAGAGAAAAGTGCAGGGGAAGGGGACTGGGAAGGAACAGCTGGAAAAGGGTGTAAAAGGGGCTAGAAGGGCCATGCTGTGATTGAGGACCTATGGGCAGGTGTTTACCTGTGAATCTGGAGTTTGTGCTTTTACTGGTGAATGTCAATCATTTCCAGCCAAGGAGAAGGAAGGGATCTGGGCTGACTGTACTTGTGTTTTGTGCAAGTCCTGTGTGGGAGCTGTTGAGGGCAGTGCTGTGTCTGTGGCAGACTGTGTGGCCAGTTGGGTCAGTGTCTGGGTGTGTGGGGGTATCTGTGAGCCCCAGGGCCCTGGGCAGCAGAGAGCCACAAGCCCCAGAGCTGCTGGAGGTGGTGGCCACATAAAACATCCCATAACATGCAGCACAAAAGAAACCTGAGAACAGCATTTTGCTGTTAGAAACCTGCCCTGGGACAGCTCAGCATCAACTCACCGGGAGTTCGTCCTTCTGGTTCCAAACCCCTGTGCACTGCCTTTGCTCAATAACTGCCTTGATATTAATTAGAGCTGGTAATGCTACACAACCTGCCGAAAAACTGCAGAAAAAGGACACATTACTACAAGGTGCATGTTAGGAGACCATTTTTCACATTTCTACTTTAAAGGTTAACTGGGACACACGGGTTTTGTATTTTTTCATTCACATTTTGTTCTACTTGGAGGGAGCTTAGAAGTACAGACCAGCAAGAGTTTTGGGGCAGTTATCCTGTATTTTAGGCTGGAGCCCTCAGGTACTACATTCTGGACAGAAAACAACAGTTAATCACTCCTCTGAGTCTTATAATTAATTGATTTCTTCTACCACCTACTTTGATTTGATTTTGAGCTGTACAGGAAGAAGACATCACGTTAGTTTGGTTGCTCTCAGCTATGGTAGAGTACGTGCAGCCTAAGAGTTTCCATGTAACCCACGCATACACACAACCCATAATCCTTTAATCACACATAATTACCATGTAAAGAAACATGTCTTTCCACTTTTACCTTAAACCATGAAAAGAAACGTAGAAAAAACAGGTAGGTAAGGGAAGGAAGGAAACCAGGGCTTGTGATAAGAACAGCAGTATAAAACTGCCCAAAGTCCCAACAAACAGTTCAGCCTCCTCTGGGATTTACCCACTACCAGAATTTAGCACATTATTTCGAAATACTTCAGTGTGTTACAAAAGAAAGTATGACACAGTTTCCACAAGTTAACAGATAAGATTTGATGAGTTTAAATCTAATGACACTACTGCAAATCACCAGCAACAGAAACAGGATTTGACCTTGGTTATCAGCCTGCTCTGTTTGTTTGGCAGATTATTTTACTCTTTGTGCAAGTTTTATTGTCTACATAAGTCATGCCCTTCCTCTGCCTGAAACCTGTGGATCTCTTGCCTAAGCTAAAATATATATACATATATGTATAAATAAATTATATATCTCATCTCCAACTGGCCATTTTAACCCTTACACTTTGCTTTTTTGTTATTTCAGCCCTGAGTGTAACTTGTGTTAACCCTGTGAAAAGTTTAGACAAATAGTATTTGTGTGAAAACATCTCTGAAGAGTCCTTTCAGAGTATAAAAACTCAAGTAAATAGTAAATTCAAATTCCTGTAGTCCTTCAAGACCCTGAACCACAACCTCCATAACACAAGAGTTTTTCCACTGTCTCCACACTAAGTCAGACCATGAGGCCTGTACAGGATTAGATAAATACTGGAGAAGCCAATCAGCATTAAAAAAGTGCCCACTACTAATGTTCTAGTAAGCAAAGCAGGGATTTCACTTCAAGCTTGTTTAGTTCCTAAAGGATCTGCAGCACTCCAAGGTCACACCAATTTAGAACAGTCTTGTTTATGATAAGAGCATCAATACAACCTATATAGTAAATACATTTCAGCACAATCAGTTCCACACCAGGAGCAGAGCAAATGTCCAACCACTCCAAACATCAGTAACAGGGATTTTCCACTTCACCGAAAATCTCTTGGCCATTTGCACTGAAAACTGCATTGCAGCACCAGTGCATGAGCAATGAAAATCTAAAGGACTGCTGCTAACTTGAATGAAACCAGAGGAAGATGAAAGTAAAAACCAGAGATTTAAGCTCTAGATACATCTAAAACTCTCAAACTGAAACTTGAAAGTTTATTGTAGAAAAACAATTAGTCTGAAGTGCTCCCTTTTTGTTGTTTCTGTTGTATTTTGTGACAGGTACAAACAGGAAAAGCAGAAGGTGAGCTCTAAACCAAGCACAGAAGTCTAACAACAGTGACTGGAAACAGGGAAAAAAAAAAAAAACAAAACAAAAAACCCAAACAAACAAAAAGAGGAAGCAGTGAAGCTTCTGTTAAGCACCAAATCCAGCCTAGCACTTCACCGAAAATCTCTTGGCCATTTGCACTGAAAACTGCATTGCAGCACCAGTGCATGAGCAATGAAAATCTAAAGGACTGCTGCTAACTTGAATGAAACCAGAGGAAGATGAAAGTAAAAACCAGAGATTTAAGCTCTAGATACATCTAAAACTCTCAAACTGAAACTTGAAAGTTTATTGTAGAAAAACAATTAGTCTGAAGTGCTCCCTTTTTGTTGTTTCTGTTGTATTTTGTGACAGGTACAAACAGGAAAAGCAGAAGGTGAGCTCTAAACCAAGCACAGAAGTCTAACAACAGTGACTGGAAACAGGGGAAAAAAAAAAAAAAACAAAACAAAAAACCCAAACAAACAAAAAGAGGAAGCAGTGAAGCTTCTGTTAAGCACCAAATCCAGCCTAGAAAGATACATATAAATTATTTTCACTTTAACATCTGAAATGAAAATGAGAGCATCAGGGGAGTGTATTGGGGGAATTGACATGCAAAGGCTAAATAGCAGCTGATCTGTTTTATCTTCAGAGAAGCTCCAAAGAGATTAGGTTGGGTTTTCTTCATATTTCCAAGCCTCCTACAGATTTGCATTTTGTCAGATTAGCTACTGAGCTTAAAAGTGCCTCTTTCTTCTTTGCAAATGAGGTCCAGCAGACAATTTAGAAATTTTAGCAGCTGAAACCACAACATAACTCTTAAACATTCTTCTAAGAAGACCAGTAATGTGTGGATTAAAAACCAAAATTATCAAATGCTGATGTAATCATGGCCACGTTTTTGGGGTTATTTTTCAGTTAAACAGCAGGGACAGTTGTCACACATTTGCTGTGGGAATAACTGGCTGATTGCCATCCTCATCTTTCACACTTATGTCTGAACTATGGAAGATAAATTTCACCCAGGAATGCTTCCTCTTGAGCTGCAGTGGTGCAGGGTGAAGCCCAGCACACAGGAACCTTTGGTTATTAATCTTTGCAGATACCCTGTATTTAATGTAAGCTAGATGAGACTACTTAAGAGCCACTTCTTTTGTCCTTAACAAGAAATAGGAACCAAACCACAAAGTACCTGGTCCCAAAAGCAAGAGAAAAGCAGCATACCTAACACTGAGAGGGGATTCAACTGAGAGGCCCAGGAGAGCACAGGCATCCCTTGTGAAGATGTCACAGATGTCAGCCCACTGGTTTGCATCCAAGAGGTGAACGTACGGGGAGTTCTCGATGCCTTGCCGCAGGTACACCAGGCTGCCCATCAGCACCTGGATATCTGGGAGGGACCAGGAACAGCAGAGTTTGTGCAACAAACAAAAGCTTGTGGCTCCAGCTTTCACATGGAAAACAGGCAGATACACCGGATCAACAGCACACAGCCTCACCTCTACAAAGCACAATTACAGCCACCACTGCCAGGAGAGCTCCGCTCCACTAAGGACTGACTGGGGAGTTGCCAGGGTGTGCTGCCTGGGAATTTGCTTCTAGCAGGTTTACTTTTTTTGTAAGCCTTCTGACACACACAGTACCCTAAAAAATAGGCTTTCATGGATTCAGCTTGAGATGGTTCATTTAACTCACATGTTCTCCATTTTCCAAAAGTTTAATTTCTCTTTGTATTACCCCATGCAGCAGAAAATAGCAGATGACTATTCCAAGAACATTCCTCTGCATTTTTAGCACTTTACTCTGGCAGCAGGCCTATTCTGGATGTAATCTACATTTTATTTGAAGAGTCAAAAACCTTAAATTTACGCAAATGTGCATTCAGGCATTATTTTTGTGCCCTCTTGAAGAAAAAAAGAAGATAACTCAAAATGTAAGGATTTGGGTTATACATGTTAAATACAAAAAGAAGAAGCCTTTAACAAGCTGAAAATAATGGAGTAAAACATATTTGGAACATGATTTATATCTTACTACAAGGTGCCATATCCCAGTGCTTTAAATCCCCTTAATGTGACCAAAAATTTACCTTTCTGATGATTTAGGGCGAACGGCTGGAAGTTTTTCGCATACTGAAGTGCTTCTCTTTGATTTGCTGTTCCACCCATCAATAAACTAATGAAATATAATCTGTGCAGTTTAAATTCCAACGAACTGTTCTGTGCCATGAGCATCTCTCTGTTGGATACCGCCCACCTGGAAGAAGCGAGGAGGTACAATGGGACATGACACGAGAGTAATTAAGTGTCAGCCCACACCACATGAAATCATTGCAATTATCTATTATCTACCATCTATTTCAAGGAAAGTGTGACTGTTCCCTGAACTGCTGAGAGCCTCTACAGAGCACAGAAAATGACAAGGCCCTTTACAAGTAATGGAGCTACACAGGGTGCACAAAATGTGGACGATGTTAATTCTGGTGCTGCTGTAGAGGTTAAGCACTGCAAAATTCAACATTCACTGGCTGAAAGACAAGACTAAATTAGGCACAATATAAGGCAGAAATAGCTCAAGTCTATTGTATTTCAATTAATAGCACTCTGAATCTTAACAATTACTGACAGTTCTTCAGCTGCATGTCGAGAAGTTTGACCAAGAACATTTTCCAACATCCTCATTCACTAAACATGTTGTCCAAGCCACTATGTTTGTGTGTGCGCATCTGTTGCCCTGGAGAGGGGAACTGCATTTACAGGATCTCAAAGACCGACATTATCAAGATCCCACAGTGGGGGAAAGAAAATCAGTTTTAATATCATACTTTACCCTGCTTAAACTTTGCTTTCTGTGCTATTTTCAACTTGGACAATAAAAATATTTTTCACGTTCTGTCTCTCACTCACCACGACAACACTCATGTTTGGCTACTAAATAAAATGAAAGAATTCTTAAACATACATAGAATAACAGGAACTAAAATTTTCAAAGCATTTTATACAAGTTTTTTATTATTTAGAATTTATCCATCCCTTTCTTGGCTTTTTGGAAGGTTTTTCTGGTGCTGGCTTTTTTTTTCTTTAATTCAAATTAGACAGGCCTAAATCAATCCAATCTTTCTCTTAAGAAAGTCAAGTTTCAATGGTCTCCAGTACATCTGTTTCTCATTAGTGGTAATTAGTTCTACTATTTTCACTTTTTACAAGGAAGTGAGGAAGCCTCTGTTCCTTAAAAAAACCAGGGTATGTGAGGCTTCTTTTCAATCAATACTAAAATGAGAAAATTTAGTATTCTTACAGTATTGGGAAGGCTTTCAAAGCAAGTCAGCCTTCTGCATTAGGATGTAGCATTAATGAGCAAGTATCCACTTTCAATTTGTTGTGGTGGAAGTATCAGGAGTCTGACTTCACTGTCAAGGCTTTGTAAAGACACAGTAACCTTTCAGTCAGAAACAGTGACAAATGGAGCCTTTGAACTAAGAACAAGCCCTACTGTCCCCAGTTTCAGGCAGTTTCAGTTGAGCAGCCCCAGGATCTCCACCAGGAGGGAGGAGCACACTCACTAACCATGGGTGGTGGGTGGGTTTTGGGGTGGTTTCATAAGTTTGGGGATTTTTTAAACTGTATTTTTATGATCAGTGTGCACAGTTTAAACAGGATATAGTGGCAATAAAGTTCAATCCCAGCTACAAAAACAAGAGCCTGAAGTTTAGGCTCTGCAGTTTTTTATGAAAACCATAGACTAATAAGTAGATGAAGGACAAAAAGCTATTATAAGTAAACACTAAGACTAGTCCCACAGTGCCCTCAATGAGATATTAATCTCTACTGCATCAAAAGGGCCTCCATCCTCTCCCTGCCAATATTTGCACCCACATGACAGAGTACTTCATCTTGCTGAGGTCGAGTCTATTTTTCCAAATTAGCTTTTAGGCAGGCTTTCCATTTTTAGTTATTTGAGTGGCAGCACAGATTTGTATCAAAAGAAAGCAACCACAGAGGCAAGGCCTGAGGTGCTCGGTCTGGGACGTGCTGTTCCTGTTTCCAACAGAAAAACAAAAAAACCAGCAAGGGAGGTTTAAAACATTCAACCCACATATTCTCTATGAATGTCCAAAATTATTAGCAATCACATCACCTGTCTTTCTACCTCCTCTCAAAATGACACTCTGAGTGTTTTCACTTCTGAGACTCAAATCCATCTGAATTTTTTTAAAGTTTACACTATACTTTGCAAACCAAAAGGACACAGAACTCTCTTCAGCTCCCACATGGGATTTAGATGCTAAAACTAGTTTAACAAACCCTAGTAAAGATTAAATTTAGACCATACTCCAAGGACCCAGCAAATACCAGGACCTGTGCACCCTGGTGTTTAAAGGCAGAAAAGAAAGCACCTCTTTCCCAATTACAGCCAAAGCTTTGAACTTCCAAGTCATTTCCACCAGGACCTCACATGGAGACCCAACCTGGGCTCTGAAGGGCCAGAATACACCCAGAAAAATAACTATGAATTTCCTTTTCCCATCACCAAATCCGAGTGAGAAAAGTCACTGGAAATTAATGGGATCTTGCAGGCATACAGAGATTACACATCTTAGAGTGCAGTGCCACACTAGGCCTCTACAAAAGCACACCCCACAAGGGAAAACAAAAAAGTTATGGCCAGTCGCATTCTATTGAATCTGAAAGGTCGTATTTTTAAGCGTTGAAATTTGTACGAGAAAGAAAACCTGGACAACAAAAACAGTTAGGGTCTTTGAAACACAAATACTAATTTCTATCATCTCAGCAGGGCTTTGAAAGCCTTTTTGTAAAGTCATTAATCTGACAACTACCTTCCCGTGGCAGTGACCAGGAGCTACCTGTGTTTGTTTGGTTTCCAGCACTGAGTTAAGCTGAGCACAAGCACAGAGTGCTGGCAGAGCCAGAGAGACTGGTTACCTTTTAATCTCAACCTTTCACAACTTTGCATGGATAAAACCTGCTACACTCCATTTTCTGGTTCAGGAGACTGTAATTAACCAGCCTTGTGTGACACTTTGCTTCAACACCACTGTCAGCAGCCTGACCCTGCAATGGGCCCATCTGGGACTGCTTGATGCACCCCTGAAGCTTTATTTACTGATGCCAATTTTAGCCCAAGGAGCACAGTGCCACTCTCTCTGTCTGTCATAGGGAGGCCATTCACACAGGAGTGGTTTCTATCCCTCCTCCTGAACAGTCATGTGTGCTAGGAAATAAAAAGGTAAATACCTTCACAAGCATCAGCAGTTCTGTGGGCAGTTAAGGCATGGGTTACCTCCTAAACCAGAGAGGTTAAACTGTGACATTTTGTCACATGTTGATCATCCTCCCCAAGAGCCATGGTTTTTACATCAGCAGCACCACTATAAATAAGGCCCCTGTGTGCCCAGCAGCAGCCAAGAGAGGCAGACAGCTTTTGCACTGTCCAGTTTAAACAGAATAAACATTATACACAGAAATAAGATGGGGAGGGAGAAGACCAACACACAAACTGTGCTGACAATACACCCTATTGTCTGCCCATTCAGCTGGAAAATAAAAATTCCTTTGAGGGACAACCATGCCTTGTCCTTTGTTTGAAAAATATTAAATAAATTGCAGAAACTACAAGATACAACTCAGTAGCAACAAGTAAGGCCTAAAGCACTCCAAACTGGAGCTAAAACAAATTTAGAGATTTCAAGAGAACAGACATAACAGCAAGTTACTGCTCCTCAGGGATTATCCTTTACAACAGCTCTGTTATTATTTGAACTACACGAGATATGTGGTGTAGCTGACAGTAAATCTTGTTGCAGTTGTAATACCAGTGCTGCTTCCCTTCAATTAGCCAATTCAACAGCAATAAACCACCCCAGCTTTCCACCTGTATAACTAGATTCAAAGACCAACTATTTAGGTCAAACTTTGCATGACCCAGAGGCATTACCCAGGATTTAGTCGATGAACACCAGGGTTTGAATATCAGAGTGTCCCCGCACTTAGTTTAGATGCCAGTTAAGTGCTCAATTGACACACCCATGTTGCTTCATGTTAAAGGGAGAAGAAAATGTTGTTAATATGAAAATGTACTTAAGTGAACTATGCAAAAAATTCTATCTCAAGTATATGATTTATGCTCTGGAATGAAAAACAAATTTTAAATTTGTTTTGGTTTCACTGTTTGTATTTTTGAAAGGTCACTTTAAAGTTGGTTAGGTTGTTTTGTTTGGTTGGTTGTTTCTTGTGTTTTGATTTTTTTTTCTTACTTTTGAGACCAATCTTAGAAGAGTTTAAAAAAAACAGGATGAGGGGGTTTCAGGGGGATTCTTATTGTTTTGTTCAGGAGGAATCCCACTAACAAGTGTCACTGTCAGCTACAGGCTCTTCCCACCCTCTGGTCCCTTGTCTGGAAAGGGAGGGTTGACTGCAGGACAAGCAAGAACTTTGACCCCAAGTCAGGTTCTGCTCACCCCAAAGCCTTCATGGTACCCAATGTCTTTAATAAGTGCTGGTATCCTTCACAATGGGACCTTTTAAAAGGTTCACTAATGATTCAATAAAAGGCCAAGCACCATCACTGGCAGACAACTTTTCTTCCACATGATGTTTCTACCTTAAATCAGCACCACAAATGATTAAGTGAATCCTTAATCTAAGAAAGAGACCCTCAGTTAAGCACTTCCCATGGGGAGTGACACAGAGGGGATGGAAAAGGAAAGGTCCCCTCAGTAACTACCCCTCTCAAAGGACAAGCAGGGACACATCAGAATATACTAAAGTGAGTATTGAAAGTGAAAAACTGAAGAACTGCTAAAAGCATTCTTTAAAAAAAGTGATGAGGAAAAAAGAGTAGACTCACTCTAGTGCAGGTCTCAAAACTCTAACTTTTAATGCTTCCAATATTCGATTTAACTCCACAAATGGTTCTTTTTGACTTTGATCTATTGATAGACCAGATTCCTGAAAAGAAAAAAAAAAAAAAAAAAAAAGGCGCTTTTTAGTTAAAGCATGAAAAACAATGGGTTTTCTGACAGTTTAAATATTCACCTGAAACATTCAAATAAGGAAGCTAAACACAAAGCTAACACAGTGGATAACCTTCAACATCCACACTTATCATTACCTGACAAAGTTCCTCAGCTACATCCAGCATTCCCTGCCGGAAGAAGTGCTCCACCATCACCTCATTGAGGATTCTCTGGCTGTCAGCCTGCCAGCACCCATCTATCCCCACACTGCTGATGTCCGAGTCAAAATTCTGAAACACACAAATTAACAGTTAATATGCTGGCACAAATCATCCCACATCATTTTTCTTTAATTATGCAGGACACCTGAGTCTCCACCCTGATGCCTTGTGCCTATGACTCAGTTGGCCCTCAATTATCTCCAAAGGGAAATAAATATATGTCAGCTTCCTTCCTTACCTCCTGTGTAGGAAGAAGAAATCTTTTAGCTTGCTCATTTCAGGTCTGTAGTGAACATTATTCACTACAAGGAATTACGCCAACAAATTACAAGTCTAGCTAGAAAGTTAGAAATCTAGTTAACTAATAAAGGGGTTTCCAGCCCATGATGTATTTCTAAAGGAAGCATCTGCAGAAAAGGCTTTTTCCACATGTGAAAACTGAACACAGAGAATAGAAAGTAAAATCACACTAGAATCAAAGCACCATTATCAATGCATCTGTGTCACTACAGCACACCAAACTACAAGCAAAAGCTTTAACCCAATGATTTTTTACATAGCTGGGTGGTAGACTGAAAAAGCAAAAGTCACTTCTCCCCACATCCAAACAGTGAAACTGAAATCTCTGAACACCTCAACATCCCAACAACAGGATGAGCTTTGAAGATCCAAGAGGTCTTTTTTAGATCCAACCCAGATGATCCCAGTGCCATGTATTTTTAGGCCAGTGGCCTACGGACATATTCCAGGAATAACTAAAGATACTGTCGCGCTGACTCCTTGGTAACACTTGGCACTGCTTGGCACTTTGCCTCTTGGCAGCAGGAGAGCAACATTTATTCTAATCCAAGATATAAAGTAGGATTTTTAACTGCTAACATGTTTTATGATCAGGGCAAGCAGGTTAATTTTAATAAAAATCCACTGCTTAAAACAAACCTCTTGCAAAATAAAGAGTCTAGAAGTCAGTGCATTGCTTGCTGCCTGATCTGATGACCACGGCTCTCTTTCAAGGACCTTCAGAAATCAGAATTTCAGTGAAAATAGCAGTGCTTCAGCTGTGGCTATGTGAGGATCCACAGCCCTGCACAACATGGGAACACCAACCTCACACAAACACAGGCTTCTGTCACAGCAGGCAGGGTAGATAACACCCAACTGGTACCAGCTATCTTCCCATGCACAGCTCAGCTTCACACTGCACCTTCCTGTTACTCACCACTTACTAATTTCCTTCACCAGCACCCCTTTGATGCTCCTCTGTGTCATCATGAGAAAGGGGCATCCCTGCACACACAGCTCCAAAGTCACTTCTCCCTTCAGGGCTCCCAGCAAACTTCCAGTAAAACATTAACCTTACTCTACCAAACTGTCTCTTCCATCTTTCTGAGATGGTGGAGCAAGGTGAGCATTTGAATTATTGCCATTGATTCATATCTCACATTTAACAACATTTTTACTTGGGTGTCTTAACCTGTAAGCTCCTTGTCATGCTGTTCATCTCTAAGCTGTATCTTGAAAAACTTAAGCATCCTGAAGACTAAATAATACTGTTCTTATTTGTGCCACCATTTGAATCCTTAAAAGTTCACCACCATTTGCTGAGTCTGGTCTCAGTGTCCAACCACCAGCAGCAGGTAACACAAACTCACCAACAAAGCACTAAAGCTGTCTCACAACTATGAGAGACAAGATTCAGAATGCACAAGCTTGCTTTTATTACCCAGCTCCAGGGTGGAGATCGTCAGTAATCTAAAAATAATCGACTTCAAGTTATTCTTCATGCAATTCCAAGTACCAGCAATGATACAACCCCCTAAGCAGAAACTATCCTTCTGGGCAGCTACCAACCATTAAAGCTGCACCTATGCCTCAAACACCATCACATCATTCTTAGTGCTTGGGGGCAGAGGTGGTGTAACTAATCAGCTCCGTGCTCTCACAAAATACTCATTTTCTTCAGAAACAGCAAACCTTGTAAATCTTTACAAAACCTCACAATTAGATCTTTTCAAGTCACATAAAAGAAGTTATCAAGTTCCATCATACAATCTGAGGACCTCGGTCGTTCTCTGACCAACCCAGTCTTGACCATGTTCTCATTTCAATATTTTTTTTTTAGTTTCTTTTAAACGATTCTGAGGTCTGTATTATATGTGGGATTCTACAGCTCTGCCTCCTCTGGGTCCCAAAAAGTTTCAGAAACTGACTGCACAGATTACAGTGAGTGACTGCCACATGTCAGAACAAATTATCACTTGCCTTTGGCTTATATATTTCACAACTGTCACGCGTACAGAATCTGCTGGTGACTGCAACCCTCAGTTTTGTTTTGTAAATGCTAACAGTATGCTAACTGACAGCATGTGGGGTTAGATAAGATTTCAAAAGTTAAAAGAACTTCTGGAAGTTAAAAACTCCAGAAAGCTTAAAACCCAAAAACCACAAAATAACACAAGTGTCAGTTAGTATTCCTGAGAAATGCATCTTTTTTAAAAGCTTAACTAGCAAGCCTACGGCCAAAATGCAGAGTATTATGTGCTAAATACACCAATGATACAATGTACAGCACATTACCAATAATTGCTAGAATGTGATGACTTCAAGATGTTCACAAACACAGGATGGACCTTTTTAACCAACATACAACTCTCCATGTTATTCATAACAGGATACAAAGAAGGACGATGATTAAGGACAGTTTTGTTCCTCAGTTACTCAGTTGACATTATTTTGTGTGTTCCTCCCTTCTGAATTCTTACCCAAAATACAAATAAAACATTTGTTTACCTTCTCTGTTCAATCTGTTTACGTGTAAGATAAAGCTCAACTTGCAAGGACTCTGTATTTATGTAGCCCCATTTTTCAAAGCAACACAATTAAATTATGTTCAGTAAAGGTTTTTAGTATTTCATATAGAAGTCTTTACATGAAACAAACACTAACTTAGGCAAAAGTTTGCTTTCCCAAAACAAAGACTGGATTATAATGTTGGCCTTATAACAGATACAAAATTCAAGGGGAAAATGGAAGGAACTACCCTTTACTCTGCTTACTTTCCTAAATGAACGCATTTAACCATTACTCAGACAGATTGCTGCTAGAGGGAAAACATTTACCAGCCCATCAAACATACTTTGAGATGAATTCAAACCATTCTAGAAGAGTGATTGATTGACAGGGACGATGCTGGGTCTTGCTGAACAACGGCGACATGATGAGTTCTGGAAGCAGAGCGACTGCTAGTACAATACAGAAAAAACTGGATGCAAACACTTCCTTTCAAAGGAGAAAAATGCTCTTTGGAAGAAAGGGTAGCCTTTCATGGATCAGAAGCATGCAATCCACATAGAACTACCACGACAAAAGGTTTAGTTTATTAGATAAACTTTCCAAGCAACACACAATGCTCTGGCTTTTCAGACTTTAATGTACTTGACGCCAAATTTGAACTTCATTTTGCTCTAAGGGTTTCTGTTCTCAGAGTGGACTCTGCAGGCAGACAAGTCTAGGGCCCATCCAAGTTTGCAAGCAATTACTACAGTAACTTAAAAACTGACCAGACTAAACTTTTTATGTAGGTATAACCCTGCCTCAATACGTGAAAAAAAGAAATTTACCTGAAACTGCCACGAGCACACAATACAGCAAGTTCTTTCACAATCCAAGCTTGCTAAATAGGAAGTCTATTGATTCTACATGCAACAACAGCTACCATTTGGCTGTGTCACATGAAATTGGTACCAGTATTAGTGTGTTTCCCAATCTCAAACCAGGCCATTTACGTGTGCCTGAGCATGCACAGTTAGTAAGACCATAAGCAGTGTTTTGGAGATGTTCATCTGTCTGTAAAGTGAGGACTTACATGGGACAGAAACAAAACTCCAGTCCCATGAATCAAGGCAAGGGCTGTGCTTCCTTAAATTCTATTGACTGTTTTATTTTGGAAGCAGCAGTATTTTGACCAAGATGTGTTGAGAATCAATTCACTACATCAATTACACTTAATTACTTCTACTAGTTTAAGCTTAAGTATATTATGGTGAAGGGACAGGGGAGGGCAATTCCAGTTTGGGAACTGGGTGCCAACAAAGACTTTGCTAGCAGGTTGTAAGCATATTTTCCAGCAGCACAGGGAAATTGCATTAAGTACATATGGAAGACTTGCTTCAAATGTTACTGTTCAGGGAAATGCTGAATTCCACCTGGATTTAAACACTACACATATTCATCTGACGAACAGGCCAAGACTTTGGTGTATATTTTAAAGTAGTCCCCTTAAGGTACTACATTTGGGGAAAACTAATAAAATTCAAACTATTGGCATTAAAAAAAAAAAAAAAAAGTTCTACCAAGCACATATTTAAGGAGACAATCCTAACTTGTGCTCTGAACTTCATGGAACTACACATCCTTTGTTACAAGCAGAACTGGGTATTTGTGCAGTTCCCAATTTTTAATTTTTTAATGCAAGCACCACAGACAATAACTGACATTGAAAATCCAGAGGAGCAAGCACACTGCACACAGCCAGTTGAGCTCATTTTTGAAGACCTCACTGAAACAGCCTGACACTCAACAGGAACAGAGCATATTAATGGGATCCTTTCTACTATTTTACCAAGCCACATATTTGAAATTTTTAAAATGCTTTTATTTACATCAATTTTTTTTCAAATAAAAAAGGTACATAAACTTAAAACAGCAGGACAGAATACTGGAAAAACTATTCCCATGACAACTGAAACAGCAATTTGGAGATTAGACTCAAGCCTAAGCTTCACTAAGCTTGCAAGTGTTTTCTTTGGCTTATAAGAAATAACATTACCAATTTCTACTGAACACTTACACCCTCTCCATACCTGGGGCTGTTCCACGTCAGAGGATTTAAATGGAGAAAGTATGGCTAAACCTGAAAGTGTATTTGTAAAAGTCCACTTGCTAAAGCAGAATTGGAAAGTTTAAAAACTTAGGACAAGATTACATAGATTTATTTCAGGCTTCAAGCTGGTAATAAGGATGGAATTTTACTCTAGTTAATTGGTTTAGATACAGCAGCAAGGATTTGAGACAGATGCATCCTTAAGCTTTGGATAACAGTGACATGGATTAAAGCTATTAGTACAAAGGTTGAACTCTCCATGATGGTCAGTCAGATATAAACAAAAAATGTAAGTTTCATGGACGTTCTGCCCAACAATGCAGCATTATGTACTTTGTTTCTTCATCACATTATTATTACATTATGCTTTAGCAGATTATCATTACTAGCAAAGTTTAAATGAGGTTCCCAAAGGATAAATCAGTGCTGTGTAATGCTGCAAATGTCTTTGTCCCGGTGAACATTATCTTCCTTAATAAGATAATAAGGTGCACCTCAAACCGAATGTTCAGACCCTGTCAGAGTCATGTTCTGAAGTGAAGCTATCACAAAATGTCCATAAAAGCAAGTACCAGACTCCCTGCATACAGAACTATTTTTATATAAGAACAGAGATGGAGAAAAGCATGCCCTGAAAGTATACATGTAGAACCACTTCAGTATCATTTCAAAGAATTGCTAATATTTACCTAAAAATAGTTACAAAAATATTCCTGCCCAGTTATAGTTGAACTGGAATTCGTATCTCATATGTAAAGCACCAAAGATAAGCTGCCCTACCTTATGATTTATTACAGCACATAGACTGAGATGCTGAATCCACTCTCTTCACATTAAGAATGCTGTCACAAAATTAACCCCCAAAACCAGTAACATCCCTGAAATAGGTACAAAATGCCTTTCTTAAAAAATTCTCTGGTCTTACAGAACCACTGAATGTTTTAGATTGGACCTTAAAGATATCTTGTTCCAACCCCCTGCTATGGGCAGGGACTTTCCATTGGACCAGACTGCTCAAAATCCCATCCAGACTGGCCTTGAACACTTCCAGGGATGGGGCAGCCACTTACACTGCAAAATGGCACTTCTGAGTTACCTGCTACGGACAATTAACCAGAAATACATATAAAAACCCCACAGTGTTTCTTACTGAGGCAGACATCGAAGCAAACATTTTGCTAAATTGATAACACACAAAATATTTCTAAGTCCTGTAGCATCTATAGGGTATGTTCTGTAAGAAATTAGGAGATTTGAGCTGTCCCAGAAGGACTAGGCTGAGTTTCTGCAGTGACTTCTGAAAGCAAATACTGTGCAGCCCACTGGCTCGCCTTTGCTTCTGTAGCTGGCAGAAGATTTAGTTAAGACTAATTGTAGCAAAAATTCCAATTTTGGAAAGCAGAGCACACACCACACGTGTGCTGTAATGTGATAATGCAGTCAAACCACAAAATAAATACCTTATCAATGGCTTTTCCAACTCGGGATACACTGCTGTGAATATCTTTATGATCCGAGGCCAGTTTTTGGACTGTGTCTTTTATTCTTTTACAACACTGGGTCATAACAAGTGAAATCGTCCCCGACAAGTCCCCATCTTGATCTAGACAAAAGAGAGGAAAATTACCAACTTTGTTACAAACAAATGGCAATATTAAATCTCTTAATATGCAACAATATAAAAAGATAAAAAGTGGTATTAAAAGAAAGAAATGCAATCTAGAGAGTATTTGCAAAGCAAGATCAGCTTAACTGGAGGCAGATGTACAGGAATTCACCTGTGTGAGAACTCTCCTGTGGAATTAGGAATCCAGCTGGGTGCACAGTAACATTGAACAAGTGCAACACTTTAAAAAATTAATGTAAAGTTCTCATGTGGCTCAGTCACAGCAGATGAATAAACATCTCAAGAAACAGTTCACAAATCTCTCAGGATGTAACAGAAGGATACTGAAGCTACTACAGGATCAGTTTTACCCAAAGGTACGTGGGAACATCCTGTTCAACAAGGTGCCAGCAAAATAAGGGTGCAAGCAAAATGTGGATTAATGATGGCCCAATTAATTCTTGCCCCCACAAGCCACCCACTGCTATTGGACTCTGTGTTTGAGCTGCATGAAACTTTTGCTTCCTGACTTGTGGCAGTAGCTCTGAACTGTCTCCAATTCCCCTCAATAGATAAGAAGCAGTCTGTGGAGGACCTGTGGACCTTGTTATGAGATTTATTCTCTAGAAACTGTGACATTTCTTAGCTGATGTCCAACAGGTTCAGTGCTGTATGACCTATTCTGTGAACAAAATAATAAACAGGACAGGCTTACAGGCCCCTGACCACATCACAGCACTTCACAGCTAATAC
Organism: Corvus brachyrhynchos; assembly: GCF_000691975.1. NCBI lineage: Eukaryota > Metazoa > Chordata > Aves > Passeriformes > Corvidae > Corvus > Corvus brachyrhynchos. The sequence goes on along the minus strand of NW_008236769.1, from coordinate 14,588,687 downwards.
CCTTTGTGCCTTGATTCAAACATCACTCAGAAGCTTGAGTCAGGAAAAAAAAAAAAATTTTTTTTTTTTTGAGCTTTATTCTGGTCCTTTCTTCCTGCTTTTGATTTAAAAATACAAGAAAAATCTCCTTTCCAGTCTTACCTCTGAAGGTCTCTCCTTTCTCAAAGTTCATTCTACATGAAGAATTTTTCCTTTAGGGACACAGACTTGGCAGCCTTCCACTGCATGGGAAGGCTACTTTAAGTGGGAGAGCAGCTCAGAAATGTCTCCCTAATATTCCAGACCCAAAACCTTCATGTGAAAAAAACAAAACCACCAAAATATCTCTGTAGAAGAAGGATTTTATAGAAAACGTGTTCGCTTTTTAAGTTTGTTCCTTTTTCATTTCATATTTTAAAACATCTTTGGTTTCAGCAGCATGTTAAGAGCACAGCTTCTGGAGAGAGCAAAGGAAATCCAGAAAAAACTGCAATCATAGGGAGTAGATAATAATTTCACAGTCACTTTTTCTGGGCACCTTCCTTCATGCACCCTCTGAAGGCTGCTGCTGACACTGTTAGACACTGAGCCACCTCCCTCTGACCCGCAAACTGCTGCTGTCCAGCCCCACAAGCCCCAGCTGAGGAAGCTTCAACAGCATCTTTCTAACAGCCAGAGGTTTTAAGAAAGAAAATAAGCTTTACCCTGCTTTTTTCTCCCTCCAGTCCCATGAAGCCAAGGATCATCTCCTGGGCAAAAGGCTAATGGGGCTCTGTATTTTTTTTCTAGTGGATGACTGAGGAGTAATAGGACTGAAACAGTCACTGCAGTGATTCTGTGCATCCCAAATTAAAATCAAAAATTCCACTCAGCTATTCAAAAAAGCTCATCTCCCAAAACTATTTCAAGAATAATCATTATTTCTTAGTTTCTACTTAATTTTTTTGACAAACGTTTAAAATAACATGAAGGATCTTCAACTGTCTCGTGAACTTTGCTATGGCAAAATGACCAGCCAGAGATTATGCAACGAGCAAAACGGATATACTCATTCCCCAACAAAGAGAGGCTAAAATGCACTTTCTGAAAGCCATTAAGATAAAACCCAAAAAATCCACATGGGTGCCTGCTTTTACCCCAAGCAAATAAGTGAATTACTGACCCATGACACTGTAGCAAAACCCCAACTCCAGTAAAGCAATGAAAATGTCTACAGAGGAAAAGGCATCAGAGCTGTAAAAGGTTTCTCCTCTGCACCCCTCTCCTTCAGCTCCAATCAAACTATGAGCTACTTGCACTAAATCAGCAGGAGAAAGCCTGCAGCCATCCCTGCTGGTAATTCAGGGTTCACAGGATACCACAGCCCCACAGCTTCTCTGTGTGTGCACAGTCACAATTAAAAAAAATTTAAATATATCGGCCCACAAACACTGAGCACAGAGCAGAGTCCAGTGCCAAGTTTACTCAGCCAGACACACTTATACCACTGAAGAATATGCAATCCTTGGCTACTCCAGGACAGATATATTAAGGGAATAGAGAAGAAAAACAAACTTTGTCTTCCCATTCACAGGCCTGAGCATAGGGCTGGTCTGTCCTTAGGCTTTAACATGAAAGCAGCTTAAGTTTTAGAAACTGTGAGGGGAGGAAAAGAAAACCAGTTTAGAGGTTAAAGCAGTTTCTAATAGTTTCTTTTTCTCCACCCACTTCCTTTTTATATCCACTGCCTATTTAAGGTCTTTTCATACATCATTGCTCTCAGATCTTGTCCTACAGTATTAACCTCTTCTTCAGCACTGAGGGCCTTCATTTCTCTTTCTTTTTTTTCCTTCATTACATTCAGGAGCCTATTTCTGCAGTTCATATCCCTGAATTAGGGTTCCATATTAAGATGTCTGGCTGCTTTCAATCCCATACATTTCAAAAATCCTGAAGATAGTGTATAAAAGCTGAAAATACCTGTTCTTTTTAGAAAGTTATAAATAACATGTTAAAGAAAAGAGAAAATAGTAAAAAATTTGGCCCCTATGAAGCCAGCTCACCCTCAGATGCCAAAACTGAGGAGTCAGAGTGCACTAACAATGTATTGGCTTCATTCTAAAGCATTTACTCAAAGAAAGCTCAATTTAGGATGTGCTCTCTGGGACAGCATCACTTGGTAAGCACTGAAAGTATGTCCAAAGCCTCCACTGGAGAGTGCCAAAAACTGCTGACCCAAGCCTGGATGGAAAACCCAAAGAGGACCCTGAAGGAATCACACACTGGAACCTTCTACATTTATTACAAAGAGAGTAAAAGCTCTGGATCTTCAACAGGAATCTCACAGTCAAACCTTTACAGCCCAACAAAGACCAACACAAGCGTGAGGGTCACACACACAGCTCTCCAGGCAAGGTCAGCACCTCAGTTTGTGAAGACACATATTTTAGTGACTGCCCTCAATGCCCAAGCCCAGACTGTTTTAAACAGCACAAATAACAGTTACTGAAACACAGTTCAGAACAATGTCAAAAAGACCAAGCCTTATTTCATCCCAAATAAACACCTCACAATTGGAATTCACTGTCTGCTCTCCACAGAAACTGCTGGGTACACACAGAGCAGCTCCAGCACACTCGTGCTTGTGTTCCTGGAATTATCCACATTACTGAGTGAGCTTTGCACCTGTATTTACACAGAACCACGGGAAACACATTTTTCCCCGACCCAAACAAAAACAAATGCAGAGCAGCAGCACAGTTGCTCTCAAGTTTGGTCTCAGGAGCCTGCAAGTTCCTATTTTTAATCCCTGAGCCATCACTCGCTTCCTGCATGGCCTTGGGTAAATCACTTCAGCTGCCTCTCCGTTCCCTCCCACTCCATCAATAAACACGGCACTACCTCCATCTCCGGGATTTCGCAAGGTTTAAATGCCCCGTGTTTACAGCCCTCGCAACTGCCCAGCATCAGCTGTGGCACAGAGACAAGGCTTGTTTACCTCCTGCTAAGCGCGGCTTTACCCCGATCACCGCCAAACCCAGCCACAGCAAAGGAACGCAAAGGGACACAGAAAAAGACAGACAAAAAAAAGAAAAGAAATGGGGGCAGAGAATGGAGCAGGGAAAGCAAACAGGTCAGCTCTGCCATATTTCCACTGTCTTTCCCCTGGGGTGACCAACCCCTTTGTAACCCCAACATAAAGGGTTATGAACACACTGACCAGGGTCACGCCAGACCTGCTGACCAGGAACAAACAAACCTCTCCAGCAGCACACACGAGGCAGGAGAGGCCCGCCAGGGCCGAGAGCGATCACAGATTCATGGAATATGCTGAGTTGGAAGGGTCCCACCAGAACCATCGAGTCCGGCTCCTGGCCCTGTACAGGACAACCCCAACAATCCCACCCTGTGCCTGAGAGCATTGTCCAAACACTTCTTGAACTCTGCCAGCCTTGGTGCTGTGACCACTTCCCTGAGGAGCCTTTACAGTGCCCAACCACTCTCTGGGCGAAAAACCTTTTTCTGATATCCAATCTAAACCTCCCCTGCTCCCACCTTTTGAATCTTCCCTGTCAACAACGACCCCAAAGCTCCGGGGGCCGAGGGGGAAGACCCTCGGCTCAACCCCCAGCACAGAACCCTCAAGCTGGGGGGGGTCCCTGGAGCAAGGACTCTCCTTAGGGGGGCTCCCAGCCCACAAAGGCCAAAGTTTTGGGGGGTGTCCAGCCCACATCACCCCAAATTTTGGGCTTCCCCTCCCCGGGAGGAGGA
>NW_008236769.1:14579117-14584266 GCF_000691975.1 Corvus brachyrhynchos | reverse complement strand
GGGGGTGGTGCCGCCATCGGTGAGGTGACCCCCGGGTGGTGCCCGCGGCACAAAGGGTTCTCTCCCAGCCCCGTTGTGGGGGTGGCGTTTCGCAGCTGCCGCAAACATCGCAGAAGTAACGCCGAGCAGCGGCTCTAAGCTGCGCCAGGGCTGAGTTAAGAAGCCCGGCGAGCCGAAAACGAAGTATTTAACCTGTCGTTGGGTTGTTAACTGGTCGGTAAACTTCCTGCTCGGTTTTGTTGGCCGACAGACTGAAGTGCATTGCACTGGCAGCGGCTTATGAAAATGTGCTCTAAGAGATGCCTCAGATCGAATTCCACTTGGTTGACACCAGCTCCAGGCGAATTCAGAGGAGACCGCCAAGTTGATGAGAGGATGAATTTTCTCACTTCTATGAGAAAAGGTTGAGAAAATTCGGATTGCTCAGCCTGGAAGAGAGGAGGCTTTGGGGTGACCTGATTGTGTCATTTCAGTACCTAAAGGGAACTTAGAGGAAAGATGGGGCAAGAGTATTGACAAGGGCATGTCGTGACAGGACAAGGGGGAATGGCTTCAAACTGAAAGAGAGTGGGTTTAGATTGGATATTAGGAAAAAAATTCTTTGCTGTGAGGGTGGGGAGGCACTGGAACAGACTGCCCAGGGAAGTTGTGGATGCCCCATCCCTGGGAGAATTCAAGGCCAGGCTGGATGGGGCTTTGAGTAACCTGGACTAGTGGAAGGTGTCCCTGTGTATGGCAGGGGGTTCAAACTAAATGGTCTTCAAGGTCTCTTCCACCTCAAACCATGCTGTGATTTTATGATGATGAACTTCGGTATTGGGAGGCAGTAGCCCAGGACACACAGGACTCTGTGTTTTTGTGTAGTACAGTACAAGTAAAGCTCCTAATAAATTTGGACAGAGTTGACTGGAAAACTAGCATTTGGTCTGAGCCTGGGGCAGTGTTGCTTCATCTGTGTCCAGTTTGCTGGGCAGGATGGGAAAATCAAGAGTTCTGTATTCTCACAAGAACACAGGACTTGTGTGATGCTTACGTTCAGAAATTGGTCAGATTTCGGCCCAAACTGCTGTTTTATGTGTTTTTGCTCTTTATTCATCACAAATTATGCTTAAACACAAGCACTATCTTTGGTTTCATACATCATCAGGACAGGGGTTTCATTTGTGAAGTTCTCTAGTGCTGTGGGCTCCTTGGTCATCTCAGCACACTCAAGCAAGGTCTCCTTATTTATTTATTTTGGACATTAAACAGAGCTTATCTTCTCCAAGGGGACAACAAATAGTTCTTCACTAGTGCAAAAACAGAAAATGCAAACTGCCTAGGAAAAAAGTGTCTTTATTTGAAGCTTTAATTAATCTATTCTGCTCCTGTAGGTTGGTTTGTCCCGGTTGATGTCCGTTTCTGTGCCGTTAATCACTGTGTGTTTATAGGCAAATCAGATTCCCGCAGGGGGTGACCATCAGCTCCAGCTGTGGCTGCAGAAAGCCCTGATCACCTGCCGGGGTGTCACAGCTGACCCTGAACAGGGGGTTGGGCTTCAGAACCTCCTGGCGTCCTGTCCAACCTGAATTCCTGTGTGAATCACCAGCAGATCACCGGGACTGCCTCACCCAAATGGCAGGGGGTGGAACTGGATGGTCTTTGAGGTCCCGCCCAACCCAAACCATGCCAGAATTCCGTGGTTAAACAGCCAGGGCTTTAGCTGAGCTGTCAGTAGTGGTCACTATGTTACAGATTCTCACCTCTGTTAAATCTACTTCCCATTGGCCACTAGTACATAGCAGGAAACATCTTCTGATTTAAAATTCCTCTGCCTACAACACAATAATGTCTGGTCTGCTGCCGTCTTGCTTTGAGACTCTTATAAAAGCTTCTTTGTTTTATTTAATATCAGATTACACGGAGGTACAGTTTCATATCACACCTGAAAACATGTTGAGATGCACCCATATTGATAAAGAAGCCCATCAAGAATTTCTGTGTTAGTGAATTCCCAGAAATTCACGGAATCATAGAATATCCTGAGTTGGAAGGGACCCACAAGGATCATCGAGGTCCAATTCTTGTCATCGAAGTAAATTGTATTTACAGAGTTGGCTCTTGGGAAAACTGTCTTTCAGGTTGTTTGAATACTAGTTTGCTGAACTCTTACCTTGAAAAACTCATAAAAAAGGTGTGACGTTATTTTAACATGGTAAAGGATTGAATTACGATTTTAAATCCTCTGTTTTACTGTTTTCAAAATGACAGTACTTATGTTCCCCACAGAAGTCTGGAAAGCGGATTATTGTCCGTATTCCCAGGCTGCACAGTCAGCAACTGCTCGTAGGAAAAGATGGGGGAGGAGAGGGAATCCTTGCCATTTATCAAGGGGCAGCAGATAAAAAGACTGCAGGTTTGGCTGTCTGACAGGGAAAGGTGGCTGTCCCAGTTCTCAGCATTTGGGCTCATTAGCTCCTAAATGATAGTAAAATAGTTTTGCTGCCAAAATTATTTAAAAGCAGATCCTTGCTTTGGGCTTTTGTTTAAAGGTGGAATTTATATTCTCCATTCTCGTCACATTTGTAATATTTGCTCTGTAAGCATAGGACTGACTGACTGATGACTGTTTAATGCTGTTAATTAAGTAGTGTTAACCCTGGGGTCTTTAAAAATGCCAGCACGTGTCATCTTTGTGTTCAGCCCAAATTAATTTCAATTCACTGTTAAGATATTTAGATTTTCCAGATAATTAAAACTCCCTAAAAGATTGTTTGCAGGTGACATGTCAAAGACATTCTAATTGCAACTGAAAACTAAAGGACAGCTACATCTAGAAAACAGAACATTTTCTGGAAAGGTCATCTTGGTGCATCAGATATGTGGAGATGGGGAGGGAAAAGAGGACCAGAGGGCCTGGGAGAGGTGCTGGATCCATTTAGGTTTGCTCTGCCAGACCTTTGGTCAGCTCATCACCTGCAGTTCCTGGTTGTACCCACCCCTCACCCGGGTGCTTCAGTGTTGGCAGCTGCTTTGTTTTGGGTTGTTTTTGGGGATTTTGAATACTGGCTTGAAATACCATTTGTACTTTCCTGAAACGACTCCAGGGCTTCTTGAGTTCTGGCAGATGATTGGCTTTGTCTCTGCAGGGGCCTCATTTAGTTCAGCCCATGAGCACTCGGAAATGATACACTGGTGACAGCCTCCCCAGCAGTTGGTGTTGCAAATAGTTCAGCTGTGAGTGTAGTAATTGTTGTGAGGTGCCTTCCTGCAGGGGGAAGCGAGGGCATCCCCGAAGAAATTACAGGGGAGAAACACAGGGATCTACTGGAGCAGGGTCTGAGGTGCTCATGTAAAACAAACCAAAACAAAAACCAAACCCAAACAAACAAAAAACCCCAACCCAACCATGTTTTCCAACTAATATACAAAGTTCTTCTTCAAACTCCCACCCATCACTTCACACGGGTGGGAGTTACTTCACACTCACTTGAAACAAAAGGTAGAGAAATCAGGCAAGTTCTTGTATGTGTGACAAAAGAAAGGGGCCTTCACAAAGCTTCTGAAAAAGAACCTGGGGCACTTCAGGGCTCAGAGCCTGCCTGAGCCCCCCTGACAGGTGATGGGAAATGCCTATTTTATTGACTGTCCCCTGGCTCCACCAGCTGCAGGGACAAAGCCCCTCCCTTGGTTTTTGCCAAGGGCAAAGGATTCATTTTATTGATGCTTTGCCACCTGCTCATTAGGGAGATGGGCCCTGGCTTTGGCAGGGGAAGTTCTCCAGGCTGCAGTGGCTGTGAAGGAAGAGAAGAGCACTTGACCCCCTCTGTGAGCCCCTCCACCCCTGGTACCTTCTGTCCCACCTGGACCTGCCACCCGAAGCTCACTGCAAACCCAGCAGAGCTGCCAAAATCCCTTTGTATTTAACCAAGCAACACCAGCAGATACAAGGTTTGCAGTCCACTTTTATGTTTTCCAGATAAAAATGTTGAAGAATAACGTTGTATATGACTCCCAGTGGAAGAGCACAACATTTACCAGCCCATAAGGGCTTTGAGAGCAGCTACATCTGCAATCCCTCTACTCTTCCCTTTTCAAGAACTAAAATGAGCCCATTCTTGAAGAACACAGTGTCATGATTTTCTTCTGAAAGAGGCTGTGGTGACTGTGTCACAGAACGAGCTGAACCTGGATTGTTGATTTATTTTTCCTTTTTAAATCATATCAGCACACTGAGAAACCTGTAAATGTGTTTTAAAGGCTCTGAGGAGTACAGTGATTTAAATGCTTTTTTCCAGATCAATATTAGTGTGCCTTTTTGAAAATTGATAGTACAGAATTACAGCGTGTACACTCTGGGGAGTTCTCAGTGTTTTTAAAATTAAGCTGTGCTATTTTTGTGCTCATCTGTGTGAGCTGCCAATTTTCATGCAAATTATGGATTCTTAAAATAACTAAACATACAAAAGCAATGTTGAGTTTCCTTCAGAGGAGAGCCTTCATCTCAACGCAGCAGCTTGATTTTAGTACGGTTTTTGTAGCAGACTAAATTGTATCTTTGCAGGCCAACATCTGTGGTACAGCCCGGGATGGTTCTTCGTGGATCCACTTCAGCGGGGACCCACGCTGTGCTCCAAAATGCTTCCAGTGTGAGCACAGATCCAACCTAAACCCTTATCCGAAGTCGGGGTGCAGCTCATGCTTGCCTTTGGCTGTCCCTTTGGCACAAGCTCTCAGCGCTCGAGTGCCAAGGCAAAGCTGCAGAGTCCGAGTTCCGACCCGTGCAGATGAATCTCGCTGTGGAATTTGCTTTCGCGCTGGGAGCGGGGCTGGCGTGCAGGAATGAGGAGCGGACGGATCATCCCTACACTCAGCAGCCCGAATCCAAATAAACTCTGTCCACTAAGCTGCCCTAAAACTGCCCGAACAGATCGGCCCTGCAAATATCGGCCCCCAGTTCTGGCTCTGTAAATATTTTTCTTCTCATGAAAAGTGCCGGCCGGGTCGGATCCTGCCCTCTCCCTCCCCGATATCGGAGCTATTTTATATGTTATTTTTCTCGCAGCAAGCACAGCCGCAGGGTCCAAAGTTGCAACCGGGGGCAGGGACGCGACCGCCCCCCGAGCCCGGTGATGCGGGGTCGGGCCGCAGTGCTGAATCACGGCGGGGG
>NW_008236769.1:14567359-14578841 GCF_000691975.1 Corvus brachyrhynchos | reverse complement strand
AGAGAAGAAGGATGTGCGGGAGCTGGTGGAGAAGTCAGGTACGCGGAGCTCCCCGTGACCCGGGGGGACGAACGGAGGTCGGTGTCCGGCCACCCCGCGTGGGCTCTGGCCGCCCTTGGATGGAGACCCGGGCGCTGCTTCCCTTCGGAGGGCGGGTTTGGGGAGCGAGCTGGCTCCCCCCAGCAAGGGGGCCCATGGAGGGAGGCCGGGGACCTCGGGGGGTGACGGTCAAAGCCCGGCGGCGTTGTGAGCCCGAGCGGGCTGCGCCGAGGGAAAGGCCTGCGCTGGACGGGGCACCAGCAGCGGCCCTTCCCTCCCCTTCGCCGGGAGTTCCGCTGCGGGCGGTCGGGTCAGTGCGGGTGGCACAGATGGGAGCGAATGTCGTCTGCCGTGAAAAACGAGGAGGAGAGACACCAAATAGCTGCGGTAGGCTACTGTTTACAGCTGGGGCCAGCTTGGTCCCGTGTATTCCCACCCGTTTGCTGGGTTTATTACAGGTACGGCTATCAAGATGGGCCTCAAGGAAAGCGATGATTTCATAGCTGAGGAGCAGAAGGGATGGGTACCCAAGGTTGAGGTGGTTTTATACAAGGGGAGCAGAACTAGTTCCTGCGTACAAAAAACAGCTTGGAAAAAGGCAGGGAGGCATTTCGGAAGTAAGGAGAACCAGGTGAAGGAGGTGGACTTCTTGGGGGTGATGAACAGCGAGGGATGGAGAGCAGTGGAGATGTAAGAATGGCAGAAGTGTCCTGAAAGTAAGGATGCTGCCTGGAGCAGTCGGAGGGAGCTGGCCCCAAGGACTGGGAGATGGGGCTGATGTAATAGCTGTAGTGCCAGCCAAGCAGGAAAATGTGCGTAGCTGGTTTTAAATCAATGATGGAAGGGCTGCTGATCCAGGACAGAGAGAAATCCCAGCGAGCAGGATAGGCAGTGAGGGTCTCTAATATCTGGACAGAGAGGGAGAAGGATTTAGAAGGATGTAGTGCCTGCCATATAACCTTAAAAATTCTAGTTTAAATAATTGATATTAATCCTGGGCATTTAAATCTAATTTGCTGTTACTGTTCATTGTTTGTTTATGTTTTCATGTTGTTTATTGGCTTTGCTGCTCCAACAGTAAAAAGCATTAGGCACTTTCACTTTTGTTTCCAATCACTTTCACTCCTTGGCTGTCAGGTACTTTCATGATGTCATGATGTTTGGGTTGCATATGCTGCAGGGAAGTGTTTAACTCCAAACAAACTGTATTAACCAACTTCTTCAAATGTCATGGAAACACTTCTCATACCAACAGGCTTTGCAGCATTTTTCCGTGGTTGTGTTTTGGTGGGTTTTTTTCCTCTAAATTTTATGAATATTTTTGCAAACCCCTCAAGGGTTTCAGCTGTTACACTTATTTTTGTATTTTTAAGGAAACTGGTTTTGGACAAGACTTCATTTCTTAAAGCTTAGTAGATTAGTTACTAGAATGCTGGTTGTCATTAACAGTGTTTGTAATGATTGTGAAACAAAACATGAGAAGGAAATGAGATTGCCAAGGAATCATAATCAGATGATTTTACTGTGAGCTCTTTACATCGCTGCAACTGGAGTTCATGGGAACTTTTCCCAACTGTGCAAACAGAAGCCAACAGCTAAACTGCCTGAGATTTTTACTTTACACTGGGTTTTGGTCCAAAATTAATGATTGACATTTTGGAAGTCTGTTTGAATTATCAGTGTTAAGAAGTTGCTTGCTGCAAAATTGCAAGCCTGTGAAATGAAAGCAAAGATGTACCGACTAAAATTGCTCTCAACCACTGAATGTTGTTATTTGCAGAGAATGAACCTTAGATGTTTTTATTCCTTTGTGTGCTCATGCGTGTGGTACATCTGTGTAATCAGAAACAGAGCGTTCGTGTCTTCTGTGGTCTTACTGAAGTCAATTTGTTCATAGTCATGTCACCAGAGATAGAATTATAGTAACAACTTTAGCTACCTTTGTACTGAAAAGGTTCTCTGAGCAACCGTTCAAATATAGTTAGTTAAGCTGTTACTAGAATTCGTGAAGTAATCTTTCTCCAGTGCCATTTTAGTCGAATTTCTCCAATTGTCTCTTTTTCAGGAGACCTCATGGAAGGAGAGCTTTATTCAGCTCTCAAAGAGGAAGAGGCCTCTGAATCAGTTTCCAGTACAAACTTCAGTGGTGAAATGCATTTCTATGAGCTTGTAGAAGACACGAAAGATGGGATCTGGCTGGTACAGGTATATAAATTTTATTGTTTATTTTTGTATATTTATCACATCCAAAATGTGTTTCAAAGGAGGAGTTTATGAGGGCAGTTAACTAGTTGTAAAAATGTGTAACAAAGAGATGGTGACAAAGATAAACTTCATCTGGGAGATGAGGAATAAAAGAATAAAACAAGAAAGGCTGGAAGTGCCAGAGTTCCTATACAGACAGGAAGAAAAAAAAGCCTGTTATTCTTTAGATTGCTTTTTGAAAAGCAGGCACTTTAGAACCAGAAAACAAGTGAAGCAGCACACACTGAAGTACACAGAATATGTGAGTCCTTGGCCCTGGGATTGTAAGAGCCTGTGTAATGTGTGAAGTAGGTGCATTAGTACAGATGCTCCCAGCTGGTACAGGCTCCTGGTGCTGCTCTTCCTTTTGGCTGCATTACATGCTCAGACCCAACCAGTTTAAGTTTCTGCTTGTCTGAGAGGTTAGAGCACTTGTAAAATCTCTGTTGGCTCTTCACAAAGGCAGGAAGGATCTCAGTCTGCTAACTTCCCAGACTAGCAGACTGCTTCTACAACATATTCCAGTGGCTTAAAGTTAACTTTCTCCCAAACATTTTGGGCCCAGCAATTTTAGAGCGTGCTTCCCTACTGCTGCATGAGAACAAGAGATCATTTAGGAAAATAAAGACAGACTTTTTCCAATAGGATTCTGAAGCAATTAATCATCATTCCTGAGAACATAAGTAGCCTAGACCAAAATGTAGAAATTATTTTTCTGTGTCAACTTCTCTGTTGATAAGAGGGTGTTTTTAAGTCATAAGTTCCCTGCTAACAGCCACATCAGGCAAATCCCCCACCAGGCAATTAATTGTTCAGTTGAGAGCTCCTACCTGATTTGTCTGGTTTCACTTCATGTTTTCTCTTTAACAGCAAGTCATTAAATCTTGATAATCTATTTATTAGACCTGCACTGTCACCACATCAGATCTCACCCCAAAATAGACAAGAGGACAGATTATCTTCAGACTTGAAATGGCATTTGTGTTTTTGGAAAGATGTATTTGGAGTTTATTGAATCTGAGTTTGTGGTTTAAGTCATACAGGAGGGCAGAGAGAGAGTGTTGAAAGGAAGTTTACATGTCCCCAAGCTAGTTGACAAATACAAGCATGAATATGCTGTGAAAAACCTTCCCTCCTCCCCGTGCAGTGCCAAAGGGTGAAATATGATAGTTCTCTGTTGTCTGTTGCTTGCAGAATTTTACTTGTAATATATTTTCCACTAGCATCCTAATAGCAGGTCAGATAGGCTGTGTTTTGATATCTCTAGTGTGATGAATGTTGTCATCATTCTGGGAGTATTTGCACAGCTATTCAGTTGGTCACAATAGCTGTGGAAAAAAAAATAGTGGAATTTACTGAATGATTTACTTGCTGAACACTATTTGTCTGTTTCTCTCCAATAAAAACCACAAGACATGTCTAATTTCTATTTTTCATTCTTGCTTTTCAAGTTTTCATCACTTTGGAGTTTTCGTTTGCTCCATTCCCCACCACAACTCCTGTCTGGATAACTCCCATGCTGGATTCTTTATGTCCTTTTCACAGGTTTTCCCACACTCTTTTCTTAGACCTCATCCCTGCAGAGCTAGTTTTTGCCATCACTTCCCGGTTCTAACTCTTGATTCTCTCCCTTGCCCATCCTCCTTTGCCATTAGGAATCCTGTGGAAACTTTCCAGCTAATTAACCAGCTCAATGCTCGTGCAGGGGAGCGAGGATGCCTCATGGTTGGGTTTGGTGACCTTGGGCAAGGTTGGAGATTCCCCTGCTGTGTTGTTACTGGCTGGGAAGCAGAAAGGATCTCCAGATCCTTTTCAGTATCCTGAGCCTTGAATCCCTGTTCTGTGGGGTTGCTGGAAAGGAGCAGAGGGAGAGGAGCAGTTCTGGCTCAGCTGGCACAGTGGCTGTCGCTTGAGTTGGTTTGAACACTGTGATGATGTATGAGAGGACTGAGACTTTGAAGATGATTTTTATTTTCCAGTGCATATAAATGAAATTTCTGGTGTGGCACAGGCTGAGAATGTGACAGTCATCACTGTCTGCAGAGAATCAAAAGGAAAAAAGAGGAAAGGATTACTATTTTTTTATAAGTTTGACAAAAATTGAGGTGTGAATTTATTATTTAGAGTCAGCAAGATGAATTCCTTGAAGAAAGTCAAAGTCAATACACAAGGAATCAGTGTTTTGTGGCTTTGTTTCTATATTTTCTGGAAATCCACATGCAAAGCATCCCGGTTCAGTGGGAATTTGTTTACCAGTGTAGCTGTTCACAGGTCCCGTGTGGCGCTTCCGTAGAGGCACAGACAGCAGCATGTTCTTTCTCCTATTAGCTCATGATCTCATCACCTTTCCTTTTATGCCATTCTTGCTTGTCAGCTGCTGTTGTGCACTTCTTTGGCTGGCAAGGAGGGTGGCTGATAGTTTCTGGAGCTGCTTCTCTTGTTGGTTAGAAGAGTAACATGCCTTACTTTTCCAGGCTCTGGTTGGTCTCTAGAAGCCTGTCACATCCAACAACATTGTAGTCATTATGGCTTTTGAAAAGGATCTACAGATAAAAATCCTCTTTGAATGAAGTTAAAATCTAAATGAATGTGTATTTTTTATTTTAAAAGTCTCTGCTGTAACATAGTGGCAGAGAGAAGTAAAGGGAACTTTCTTCCTGGCATTGAAGTATTAGGACGGACATTTTGATTGTGTCTGGTAGAGGTGCAAAGGCCATTATTATGGATATAAAATTCTGCAGTCTGTTCTGCACCTCAGTTTCTAGTTCAAGTGGTGTAGTCACAGGGCAAGGGATGTGCTTGCAGTGTTCTGGTGGTGATGGTTTGTTCTTTCTTTTGCTTGCATGTAGGATGAATAATTTTCATATTTATTTGCCTTTTGAGTTTTACCAGGTGATCAGCTGTTTTTGCTAGAAGGACACAAAGTAGAAACACTCAATCTTTCAAAACACATCATTCAGTATTTGTGTCTTTTCCAATAGCCCTTCAGGATCATTTACCATAGGATACCTGATTTTAAGTTTCAGTTTTCTTCTTGAGAGGCTTCATATCCAGTCAAGGGTGCATGATACCATCAGCTGGAATGTAATAGTCCTTGTATTGCCTGTGTGTCTATGTTAATTCATTGCAGAAGCTCATTTATTCTCAACCTCTGACTTAACTGAGAGCTTAACTGACTGTCCAGATCAGTGCATAGATCACCTCACCTCCCTTGAGAAACTACACGTAATTTTGAGGTGGTTAATTTTTGCGTGCTATGATGGATGTAGTCTTTGTCTATTTTAACGTGATTTCTCACAATCTCTTTCTCAGTTAAGAAAGGCAAAAAATCTACAGATATCTTCAGTCCATATGGGTGGATTCTGAATGAGTTGTGAATTCTTAGGAAAGAGAGTCTAAGTGGAAATTCAGTTCCATCAACACATTGTCAAATAATAAACAGAAAGTGAGATGTCTCAGAGTTAACAGAAGTGCATTCATGTAGAAACCTACTGACATTATGTGGAATAAGTGAGCTTTTTTCCAAGTTTCTAATAAGTAAATTACCCATCCATTTATACTTAATTGTATGTTTACTTCTATTTTATCTATAGAAGCAGAGTTTGCAGCATAGTTGTTGATGAGAAAGGGTTCTGTGACTAGAGTGTTTGAAACTTTTTATCTTTGTGGATCCCTAAAAATCTTCCAGGGCATGCATGGTATCTTTACAGTAATACTGAGTTTCCTCTGCTCTTTTACCCTCTGCAAGCACTGTAGCAGAGTTCATGGGTGTCTCAAACTGGAAACCACTGAACCAAACAGACAATTCTCATGTTTATACAACCTTACCAGTTCATTAAATCAGTTAGAAATCAGTTTTGTCTTTCGCAAAACTACACAGTTTTTTTCCAATTCAAATGTCTGTATTCCCTTACGTGGAGAGTGACTTGCTGAGGCAGGGTGAGGACTGACTGCTCCTGAGAGAACTACCTGTATGTGTGTATGTGCAGCAGGGAATGATGTCTCTTAATGGGTTTTGTTCTTCCTGGTGTTTTGAAGTCTGTCACGGTGCCCTAGTGTCCAGAGCTGAGGAGCACTTGAAGTTGTCGTCTTCATGGCTGAGCTGTAAAACCAAGTTTTGACTGTGTGTTCAAAATTGTGTGCTGTTGGTATGAGCAGGTGTGCTCCACACTTGCCATCCCAGCTAGAATTGGTTACAATAATGAGAGCTGGAGTACATGAGGTGTTTGTTCTGCATTTGCCCATCTCTGGCTCATTGTCATGCCTTGTGATATTCGAGCACTTTTAGTTGTGAGTGAGCCTCAAAACTTACTGAGAACAAATCTCGTTCCTGTGACCTGCTTTGAAATCTCTGCATGCCTGTCTGAAAGAAATTGAACAAAATCTGATTTAAATGCACAGAAAACAGGAGAATGCTCAAGTGAGGTCATTCTCATGCCATGCTCAAGTACTTCACGGGTACCAGGAGAGGAGTCTGTCTTTGCATATTGCATTGCTACAGCAAACTCTAACATCAGCTGTTTCCTCAAGTCTCCTCAATTTCAGTCATACTTTTACTTGTATTTTAGGAAACTATGTTTCATAAAATAATCTTTTAAAATGCTTAATGATACCTGGAAATTAAGGAGTAGCTGGATTGATGATGGTTATAAAGTAGCTATTGCAATACTGATGCACCTGTCCAATACACGTTGGGTTTAGATTAGGCGAGAGAGGCAAAGTGCTTTGCTGACTTAGTCCTGTTTTTCCAAGTGTTTGTATCTTTCTGGATCCAGGATATTTGCTTTTAAAGTCTATTCTTTAATATCATAACTATGACTACTTTAACATATAGATCAAAAAAATTATATTTTTCTAATTTACTAATTTTTCTAATTACTTTCTTGATTGAACTCTTTGGGAATAATTCTGTGTAATTCAATGTCATGAGAACTCTTCCAATGCAAAAGCTCCCTATTCAACTGTCTTTTGAAATCATCAGGATCTCAGCATTTTCAGTATTACAGAGATGGTAATTCAGACCCTGCAGTCAGAGCCAATCCTCTGGCCTGGGTTAGGTGTGAGTTAGGGAGCAGATCCATTCTGTGATGTGCAGTTGTTGAGTAGCAGGGTTACTGTGATCCTATTGGATTCCCTTAGCCTATTAAGATGATTAATGAATTAATTGAGTTACCCTCATTGTCTTACTTGTCACTCTGACATGTGATATGTCACAGATTGTGAACATAGCTAATAATAAGCAAAGCTGGAAGGATTTGGCTTCTCCAAACGTGGTATTTGTTTCCCAGCTGTGTTAGCTGATCTCCTAAAAGGTACCTTCTATGAGCTTGGGCTTTATTTCTGTAACATTAAATGGAGTGTATGATTGAAAAGGATCTTTTTGAGGAGCTAGTTCAGCTTTCTGCTACACTGTAGAATTTGTGTTTAGAAAATATCTTGCTGTCTCTCTTACACTGTAAGTTGTTCAAATACTCCTGTTGACTGTTTTCTTCTTGGAAATGTGTGTCTGACTTCTGCTTGGCTGCATTCAGGGCTAATTTGTATTGGGCATAAATTGACATTGCCTTTTAGTTTCACTGAGTCCTGATGTCAACCCCACTCCTCCCAGTAAGTGAGGTCAATCAACCAGTTTGTTTTGTAAGGTGTGATGTATCCTGGGCTTTGCTTGTTTTGCAGCCAGTTAATATTGATGGCTCATGTTTTCTTGTGGAGCAACTGATAGCCCCAAGCGTTTCTTCCCATCGCTGTTTCTAACTGATGAACTCCCCAAGTGTCCTGTTCATTACTGAATTCAATTTCATGTGTGACACTCTGCATTACAAGATTTGTGCAGCTCTTCCTACATGGTGTTATAATCCTCTTTCCCACATAGATGTGCTTCTCAGTTTTATGTCTTCTACAAATGGCTTTGGGAGACTTCAAGTTCCCACAGGAAGGGCATTAATGGGAATATATGCTGAACTGAGCTCTAAGGTAAATCTATTAAGATGTCTGTTAGCACCTTTCTGGCATTTTGATGTCTTTTTGCTGTAGCCGATTTCTTGCTCATTTTAAAACTTTTTTTTTTTTACTTACTATAAAAGCCTATCTGCAGCTCTCATGTAAATTTTCCATGTGGCATAATACATGATACAAACTACAAACAGGGTACTACATTCCCTTTTTCTCTTGAAGCTTTGTTCTTTTCCTTCAGGGAAAATATCTCTCAATCAGGAATGTATCTTTAGTAATTACATGCTGGAAAGGGGTAGAAAATGCCATTGTCTCTGCATCTCTAAAATTTCTTCTACACTTTTGCATCCTATTGAAATCAAACTGGTGGGATTTTTTTTTTTTCATTTGCTCTTTAAATATAGCTACAAACTTGTTATTGTCCTGTCAAAATTTGAATTGTTCTGACATTCTGACAGGGTTTTGTAAGAATTTTTCACAGGTTCACCTGTGATCCTGTGTGTGTGCTTGTGCTACAGTTCTGGAATGGAGATTTCCTGCTTCATCTGATTTAAGTGCATTAAGTTATTTGAGTTCTGCTTTCACCTTCAGGTTGATACAGTTTCTTCCCATTAATTTGCTAACTGGTCCATGGCCAGCTGCCTCCCCTTCACAAAAAACTGAGTCACAGCATTAATTTAACTTTAAAAAGAAAATTATCTTACATTTCTGTCCTGTCTTCATTGTTTGGTGATCCTGATGCTTCTCCCCCTGTTCTATTCTTATTCATATGACTGAAAAACCTTTTGGTACAACTTTTAATAGTCTTTGTGTGGTCTAACTTGAATAGCTCATTTTTCCTTACTTTTTTTTTCCTTGCATATCTTCCTTTGATAGCTCTTCCTTTTGACCTTTTTTCAATCTTTGTAGATTGTCAAACCATTTCTAACCTCTCTTTGGAAGTGATTGCTAGGAAGAAGTAAAGGACTTGACAACCTTTTTTTCTTCCTTACTTGAAATATAAAATTCTGATAGCTTTAACACCATGGGCTTGAAGAACTTCCAGGCCTCTTCCACGTTCAAATTCCCAGTCTCCTCAGTCACAGGTTTTTAAGCTAAATTTCTTAACTTACCAAAATTCACACTTCTTAAATAAAATCTGTTACAAGTGTTTGCAGGTTATTTTTAATTTAAACTGAAGTACATTTTGATTGCTTAACCTGCAGTATTTTCTTGGACTCCCTCATGCACAGAGGTGGTGACTGCTTTCCAAAATACAAAGCCTTGCCTCGGCTTGGTGAACTCCCAGTGCTGTAAGTGGGTGTTGTCTGCAAGGAGCAGCTGCAATGGACATGTTTATTTGGATTTTTTTCCATAATGACATAAAAGCATGAGCCCAAAATATTTTACAAAGCTTCAGTGTGCAAAACCATAGTAGGGTTCCTCTATGTAGTTACAAAATACAGACTGCTACTTAGGTCGTTGTTCTTCAATATAAATAACTTTCTCCAAGAGGAAAGACTTTTTCATAGGAAAGGAATTAAGCTGGTGTTAAAAATTCCACCAGTACAGGCAGATGACAGTAAAATATAATGGTGACTGTAATAATGGCAACAAATTTTTGTCTTGACATTTAAAGTGAATGTTGTGGTGCCAGGCAGAAGGAACAGTGAGCAGGATCTATCCTCCTGCACACAACATTAGCATTCTCTCATTACTGTTTTGGAACATGCACACAAGAGTTTTGGAAGAAGCCAATCTCTGAGTAGTTGTACCAAGGAGTAATTCAGTCACAAGTTTTACTTCTGTGCCTACTAATATAGTAGTTCCTTGCCATGTTGGATGCATTTATCATGCCATAGTAGCTCCGAGGATATTCTGGTTTTAAGGTGTCCTTAGGAATTTGGTCTCTCTTGATTGAAGTGTATAAAAGGAAGAAGTTTAAAATATCCAAGGCTTCAGTTACATTGGGTGATTAAAGAAGCCTCAGTAATACAGCAGATTTCCCAGCTGGTTGTCTCGGTGCATGATGGTTACATTTATCTAATGAAAAAGGGGTTTCTATGTGATGTGTATGTTTTGAGAATAACTTGAAGGATTCTTACCTAGGTGTTCACCTCTGGTGTTATTTAAACATTTTGGGCTTAGTGGAATGGGAATGTAATCTGTGACTTCAGTTTGTTTCCCTATGTAGAATGTTCTGCTTGGTGAATTCTTTTATTTTAAGATTCTGCGAGGCTGCTACTTAGCACAAAGCAGATAATATGTATGAGTCTCAAAGGCTGGACTCGCTTTCTAGGTTGAATCTCAGCATGTCCACAGAGAACTGTTAATCATGGTGACAGCCCAACTTCCAGGGGCAAGCTGACATTTGAGGTTATTAAGTCAGAAAACGATTGGAATAAGTTTACTGGCGAGTAAACAAATATCTAACAAATGGAAGTTTCAAGATTTAATTTAAAAATATATTTTAAGTGGCTGCCAGTCAGCCTGCAGAAGCATGTGAGGCATTTCTAAAATAGAAAATGTGACGGCTCATGGAATAGTGCATGATCAGTCATGTCATTCAAAATTACCTGTCAGCTGCAGGAAGGCAGGGTTTTCTTTTCCTTGTGGGCTTTTTCCCCCTCCCTATACAGTTATAAGTCAGAGGATGAATGCTGCTTCTTTGTCATCTGTGTCAGCAGAAGCTTACGGCAAGGTAACCTGAAGTATGACTTTAATATACTGTGTTAGAACAAATTAAACCTTGGGATAGATCACAGCAAATGATCATCCTGAAATGGCAGATGGGACACTGGAGTTGGTGGAACAGTCACATAAAGTTACAGAGTGAGTCACGGGCAAAGCCAGAAAGGAGTCAAGATTCTTAGGGATTATCTGGGAGTTTGATCAGTAGTTTCCACTGCTCAGGAATGGCTGTTGGCAGTTTAATCTCGTACCAGGTACATGCATTCCCACTCATTCTACTTGCTCTGAGACAACATTTCTTTGGTATGTTGTAACTTTTGAGGGAGAATTGAAATGAAGTAATGGTCTTTTTTTTATTGCAAAGAAGAGGAACCTGCTGCATCCCTTTCCTTTCTCCCCTACTGTCGACTGGGTAATGATAGTTTTGTTATTTTACCACAAAGTGGTAAAGTTTTTGTTAACTACTACTGATTTTAGTATCTTTACATGTACTTAATATGATGATGCACTTCTGTCTCTCTGTAGAAACCACATTTCTGTCTTAGAGCTCACTTGCCAAAGACATTTACCATGATTC
>NW_008236769.1:14566968-14567329 GCF_000691975.1 Corvus brachyrhynchos | reverse complement strand
TTTCTGTCTCTGTTTTCATGAAACTTGATCTTCATTTCAGGAACCAAACTGACTAATATTGTGATACTAAACTAATACTTCTTTTTGGCAATAGGTCATAGCAAATGACAGAAGCCCACTGGTGGGTAAAGTCCACTGGGAGAAAATGGTGAAGAAAGTCTCAAGATTCGGCATACGTACTGGCACTTTTAACTGTTCCAGTGACCCCAGGTATATCCTTAAAGGATTATCTAAATCCCAAGAATATCTTAAGACTCAGCTGTGTTCTTGCAGCAGGGCTTGCTGTGTTGTAAAAGTAGCTGTGACAGAAGGTGGCTTTATTCATGTTTTTATCTCTCCTAAAGTCTGCTCAGAATGCTCC
>NW_008236769.1:14559689-14566895 GCF_000691975.1 Corvus brachyrhynchos | reverse complement strand
ATAATACCGCAGTGGAGAGGAATGAACAGAAGAGTTTGGCCTTCCAGTCCAGGCATTCAGGGACAGGAATTGTGCTTGCTTAGGACAAAGCCAAATATATCAGTTTTAGAGTTGTTATATCACCATCTGGAAGGGGGAAGCACAGGTTAGCATGAACCTTGCATACAGTGCCTGCCTCCCAGAATTACTGACAAATCCTGTTCCCTGACAAATGTATGTTTATATATAAACTGGCACACACCCTTGGACAACACACAGTGTGCTGTGCAAGAGTCACTGTGTTTGCATATGATTTCGAACAAGGAAGAAGAGCAGACCCAAAGAAGCTATTAATAATTCTCTGTTACTGTAAAAAGAGGCTTTTTTTTTTAACATTTTGTTGGAGGCGTTTGCTTTACATGACAGGAGACTTTGTCTAGAATTCCAGTGGCATGTATGGATACACACATCTTATACAGCTTAAGTCCTAAATGTTTACAGAAATCTCAGTGTTAATCATAAGAGGAAATTCTTAGGCTTTGTAGTGCTTATGCAAAATAATCTTGTATAATCAAAACTCTGGTATTTGAACATCTTAAAAATTTGGCAGTGTTTCTCTTTGCATACCTCCTAAGTAGCCTTAATGTTCTGATCAAATACTATGTTTTAAATTAATTCTTTTTTTTAATGTTTTGTCAGAAAGAAATGTTTTGTCAGGTAAACCCGTGTAAATAGATTTCATCAGGTTGCAGCTGAAATTCAGAAGAATACTGCATGCTGCAGTAATCAGGATACCTTTATTAGTAGGGTAATACCTTATGGCTCCTTCTAAAAATGCTGCATTCAGATTCCTGGGAAGGGGAGTTGTAATTGTCTAAATACATGTTGACAGACCAAAACGAGAGAGGATGTAGGTAAGATGGCTGGTGAATGAGGCTGGTGGTCCCCAATGTGCAGGGTTGTCAGAGACAGTTTGTGTGCCTGTTGTCATATTTTGATTGTTGAAGCTTGCCAGATACTTCCTTAAAGGAGGACTAGATAATTTGGTGTAGTGATATTGGTAGGAAAGATGCATGAGAGAAGGGATCTTGTGAGTCAGCAGATTAATCTCAAGAGTTACTGGGCTCTGGACCATGGGTCAGGGTTCAGCCATGAAGAGCCTCTTCTTTTAGGTATGGATTTGGGGTTCATCCCATCTTCCTGCCAGACAGGATTATTTTTTAGCCCAAATCATCCAGCAGCATGTGTCTGCTTCCCATTCCGCTGGTTTTGTGGCCGGCTCTCTCACCTCACCCCTTAGCCTGTCTGCATCCTGCCAAAATGGTCCCAGTAGGAAGTGGCACTTGTCAGCTTCATTAAAGGAACTGCGAACAGAGCAGTGTCTGCTCAACTTCACCCCATGGCTGCTTAGCAAAACCAGGATGGAAGGAATCACTGGGAAAGCTGTGGGATATTGAGTTACACTGGAGTGGTTTTCTTCTTGGCTGGAAGGCCGAGGAAAAGTAGCTTCTAATACTAAAGCTTTAAAGTAAAGAGTCAGCTTGTGTATTATTCAAATCCAGTTACAAAGCATGAATGGCTCCATGGCTTTGTTTTCTTTAATGACCTGTGAAAATTAACGCTATTTCTCTTCCTGTTTTATGAATACCTAATCTCTTTACAATGTTCCTGTAAAATATAAACATATGGTAAGAACAAATATGCTTTGCCAGAGAATATTGGGTGCCCTTATTTCCTGCTGTTATATGGTAAGGGTTCCCAGGTGCTCAGCATGTCTCATTTTTGGGCTTAGAATAGAAATGTAAGGACACAGTTCTGGGGCTATGAAACTCTGTAATCTAACCTGCTGTTTTCTTTGTAGATACTGCAAGAGGAGGGGTTGGCTGAAATCCACCCTCATTATGTCGGTTCCACAAACCAGTACCTCCAAGGGAAAAGTCATGCTTAAGGAATACAGCGGGCGCAAGATTGAAGTGGAGCACATTTTCAAATGGATCACGGCCCACGCTGCCTCTCGGATCAAAACCATCTACAACTCGGAACATCTGAAAGAAGAATGGAACAAAAGTGACCAGTACCGAGTGAAAATTTACCTATTTGCCAACCTTGACCAGCCTCCAGCGTTCTTCTCTGCACTAAGTGTAAAGTTTACTGGAAGAGTAGAGTTTATTTTTGTGAACGTGGAAAAGTGGGACAATAAAAGTTACATGGCAGAAATCGGTATCTACAAGACACCATCGTACATACTTAGGACTCCTGAGGGGATTTACAGGTATGGAAATAACACTGGTGAATTTATATCACTACGTGCCATGGACTCCTTTTTGCGCTCATTGCAACCAGAAGTTAATGATTTATTTGTTTTAAGTTTAGTTTTGGTTAATCTGATGGCTTGGATGGACCTGTTTATTACACAAGGTGCCACTATAAAGCGTTTTGTGGTTCTTATAAGCACTTTAGGGACGTACAATTCACTATTAATTATTTCCTGGCTACCAGTGTTAGGTTTTTTGCAACTACCCTACTTAGACAGCTTTTATGAGTACAGTTTAAAACTCTTCAGGTACTCTAACACAACTACTTTGGCTTCTTGGGTGAGGGCTGATTGGATGTTCTACTCTTCACATCCAGCCCTCTTCCTCAGCACATACCTTGGCCATGGTTTACTAATTGATTACTTTGAGAAGAAGCGAAGACGCAATAACAACACGGATGAAGTAAACGCTAATAATCTGGAGTGGCTGTCGAGCCTGTGGGACTGGTACACCAGCTACTTGTTTCATCCCATTGCTTCTTTTCAACATTTCCCTTTTGACTCAGATTGGGATGAAGACCCAGATTTGTTCTTGGAGCGGTTGGCCT
The DNA here is from genome assembly GCF_000691975.1 of Corvus brachyrhynchos. Lineage (NCBI taxonomy): Eukaryota > Metazoa > Chordata > Aves > Passeriformes > Corvidae > Corvus > Corvus brachyrhynchos. Next base: position 14,564,054 of record NW_008236769.1, on the reverse strand, counting down.
TCCCTGATCTCTGGCTTCACCCTCTGATACCAACTGATTATATAAAAAACTTACCCATGTGGAGGTTTCAATGCCTCGGCGCCCATTCTGATGAGGAAATGCTGGAAACCTTTCCAGACAGCGAAAGTGACTCTGACAGTGAAAACAAAGAGGTCTTCAGTAGCGACAGAGACGTCTCGGAGGACGATGAGCTGAGCACGTTTCACAGGTGCAGTGAAGGAGAGCGTCGGTGCAGCGTCGAGACCTGTTTGTGTGCCAGTCAGTATTGTCACCATGAGCCATCTGAACGCAAAGCCAGGTCCTACGGCTCGTACAGCTCCACAGGTGACATGGAGCCAGACTGGTCCGCCTGGCCCTCCGACATGTTGCACTGTACGGAATGTGTGGTGTGTCTAGAAAATTTTGCAAAGGGCTGCCTGCTGATGGGCTTGCCGTGCGGCCATGTGTTCCACCAGAATTGCATCGTGATGTGGCTGGGGGGGGGGCGACACTGCTGCCCCGTCTGCAGGTGGGCGTCCTACAAAAAAAAGCAGCCATACATACACCCGCAGCCTTTGTCGAGTGAGCCCCCGTCTTAGCTGTGTGCCTATGTCCTTCGTAAGCTTTCAGGATATTACTGCTTGCCTTTTAAATGTTAGTCACTTAAAAGATTACGTGGTTTGAAGTTTTAGTTTAAATGTTAGTGCAGTGAACTAAAATATACATGATGCTAACGTTAATGACAGAATCATTTGGTTGCCTTGTATGTTGAACTGAATGCAAACTTACCGTACAATAACTTGTCCTCTTCAACATCTGGAAACTTGATGCTGTTTTTGTAAGCACAAAAATCAAGCCTACAAGAGAAGCGTATTCCAGCAAACGTTTACAAGTTAGGATGTGGGTGAAATTGAAATTCTAATCGGAGACAATTGCTTAATTTAAGTGTTTCTTATTTTAGAGTCTGTTCTGGACATCTTTGTTGAATAATGTATGTTGTAAGACAGTACCATTTAAAAAGAAATTGATGAAATAAATTATTTTAAAAGGAGATTTGTAATGTTAATTGTTTTGATAAATATTTTTTGTGTATGGTTACAGATGTCTTGCTGGCCTGATTTATCTGTGAAGACAATAAAAATATAACACAACTTTTGTGACTAATAAATCATCTCCTAGGGATGCAGGAATTTAGTGCTCTGAGCCACTAGCCAAGGAGAAGGCAATGGTGTTTCACTGGGAACTACTTCCTTCATAAGTTGCTGTGTTGATGTGCTTCTCTGCTTGATCAGTGGTTTTCAGTTGATTACAAGCTGCTTTTCCAGATGGAGACCCTCTTCTACCAGCTGTCTCTCCAGCACCCTCATCTGCAGGCATCTAGGGAGACTTTAGGATAGCTCCCTCTACAGCCTCAAAGTAAACTGTTGTGAAGGAGCAGGGTATTGTCATGCAGTGACAAAAGTGGTTCGTAATGGTAAAAATTGCCAGCTTCCAACTGTGCTGGTATTCTGAAGTGATTTCTGGTTTCTCTGATAGTTCTTTGGTGCCATAAAAAATTGAGTCTGTTGTTTTCTTTATATTTTAATATGAAGCTCTGATTTTGGTTGTACCTTTCAGAAATCATCTGGCTGAAAATAGAGAGGAACTGTTGGTTGGAAAGAAAAAGGTGTGTGGGGGGGGAAGAGCAGGAGATGATATGAGTAGAGGAAAAGCCTAACTAGAAAGATATTTTCTATTGTCTTGTTTAATTTCTTTCCTAAATCTTGCCTATGTGATATGAAAGGAGAATAATGACATAAAGATGATGATGATAATAGGAAATACAAACACAGTTCCCTGTTGCAGTTACAGCCCTCTCCCTCTGTCTTTATAGATTTGTGGGGCTGGTGCTCACAGAGCTGCTGACATTTTTTTATCTGTCCAGGGTACCTGGGCACACTCTTTTTTATAAACAAATGTTTCACGGCTCTGTCACCAGGTGTGTTCCCAAGAGGATCTCCATGTAATTAGCAGAAGAGCTGTTTTTAATTTACTGAGTCCTTTTTCCTCTCTCATTTCCTTTTTCCCGTGGCAGTACTGAAGCAGAGAGGTTCAAGGGGCACAATATCAGCAACTCTCCTGTGGTCCAGAAAGTCATTTTCATTCCAGTTGAGACCTGCCAGTACATGCCCTGTCTCTGTCATTACAGCCTCAGCAGAGCAGTGGAGAGGCATAATGAGGGCAAAGATCATTTCTGCTTCCAGTTTGTGCAGCACTGTGGCATATGTGCTTGTCATGAGTAGCTGAAATCCACATTGTTTCAGGATTGTTTTGAAACCTGCACTGAGGCCAAGGCAATGGAGAAGTTTTGTGAGTATAGATAAGGCTGTAGCTGAGGTGCTGACACACGCAAGCGAGGTGCTGTATCACAGCCTGCTGTAGCCTTTCGCTGGTACGTCGGCAATTTGCCAAACGCTGTGAGTGCTAAGCTGGAGTAATGCTGTGTCCTTGGAGCACTGAGTGCTTGTGGAGCGCACCTCTGCTGCTGAAGGCTGACCTCCTCACCCTCACTCACAGCTCCAGCAGCTCTGCCTCTGTGCCCTGGGTCAGCCTTGTTTGCAAACCTTTGTGCACACCTGTTTCAGCTAAAGACTTGTTTTAATGGTCTCAGTTGCGCTACTCATCCAGTTCTTTTGATGGATGACCCAAACTGCTGTTTAATTAGCAGGAGGGCCACTGAGGGCACATCCATAGGAGCAGGTAATTATGACCAGTAGGTAGCTGTGGCAGAAGGTTTGGTCCCCTCGTGTCTGGGTTTATATAAATTGTTGTGGTTCAGTTCCCAGCAACGCATCTGTTACAGAATCTTGAGCAGCTGGCACAGTGTATTGGGAGTCCCAGCAGGACAGAAAAAGCAGTTGGATGTGTTTATTTTATGAAATGCTCGTGTCAGTAGCAGCAGAAGCATCCAAGTAACATTGTTTTCTACCGAGTGCAGGATCTCAGACAACCCTTCCTCACACGCTGACAGTTGAACATCCGGAGAAGGGAGCAAAGGAGCAAAGACTGCCTGTAGCAGGGTCAGCAGTTTCGCTGCTCACATGTTTTGCCTCGCAGGGCTGGGTTGTGCTAGTACTTGTGAAGTGTCTTAACTGAGATGCTAAACATTCCTAAAGTGGTGTTTTATTCTCTCATGCCTCGTGCCTGGAAGCTAGAGACCAACTGCAAACAGAAAATGTCAAAACACTTGAGGTGAGGGTATTAACTTATTTGTTAGGTTTAATAAAGGTGATGGATATTTTGTGCTGCTATTACAAAGGAAGAATTTAAATAATCTCTGAAGCTCTTTGCCGCTCTTGATTTCACCAATTCTTGTTTTATTAACACTGGCTTTCCCACTGCTGGTGCTCAGTCCAAAATGAGAGCTCTCCTTTCCAAAGCTTGTTTAGATCTTTGTTCTGCATTAGATTTTGGAGGGAAAGATGACAAAAAGTGAAACTGTACATTTTTGTAACTGTCATTAAAATGTCTGTCTCCAGTAATTAAATAATGAGGGTAAGCATAATTGTAAGGTATTAAGTTAGATTAAGCTAATAGCACCTTTTCCTTCCTAAACTTTTGCACTCTGGGCATCACTGATTTATTTCTATTGCTTACAGTCTCAGATTTCTCACCGGGCTGTGAAGAGATGGAATGACTCGCTGGAGCTCCAGCAGAGCAGCTCCAAGCTGTCCCTTCATTTCAGCCAGGTGATCCTGCGGAGAGGAGGGTGGAGATGAGCCAGGCCTGGCTGGTGGGATTTCTCCGAAACAGCCCCGGCAGCTGGGGACGAGGTGGGCACCGGCTGGTACGGGCTTTGCCCTCGGTGTCCTGCGGGCCGTCCCAGGGGAAAGAGCAGAGTGGGAGTCAGCCCTTGCACCAACAGGTCATCGAGATGCTGGCGTCCCAGAGAAGGGAGCGCAGCTGGGGAAGGGTCTGGAGCACAGGTGTGATACGGAGCAGCTGAGGGAGCTGGGGGTAGCTCCGCCTGGAGAAAAGGAATCTCAGGGGAGACCTTATTGCTCTCTACAGCTCCCTGATAGGAAGGTGTAGCCAGGTGGTGGTCAGGCTCTGCTCCCAGGAAACCAGCGACAGGACGAGAGGACGGAATTTAAAGCTGGGCCAGCGGACGTTGCGCTTTAGGAGGAACTTCTTCACAGAAACGGTGACTGGACATTGGAATGGGCTGCGCAGGGCGATGGGGTTAACAAACCCCGGAGGTGTTTTAAGGAAAGACTGGATGTGGCACTCAGTGCCATGTCGGTGTTCGGTCATGGTTGCACTCGGTAATCTCAGAAGTCTTTTCCAACCTAATTGACGCTGTGAATGGGTTATCAACACGCTCAGTGTGAGAGACCGAGCACTCCC
>NW_008236769.1:14534073-14559326 GCF_000691975.1 Corvus brachyrhynchos | reverse complement strand
ACCGGCCCTGGCTACACCCGGCCCGGAACCGGGCGTGTGGAGACCTCACAACACCGTCCAGTATCTGAAGGGGCCTACAGGGAAGCCGGAGAGGGGCTCTTTGTCAGGAACTGGAGTGACGGGACAAGGGGGAATGGGTGCAAGTTGATAGAGGGGAAGTTTAGGTTAGATACTGAGAAGAAATTTTTCCCTGTGAGGGCGGTGAGACACTGGAACAGGTTGCCCAGAGAAGCTGTGGCTGCCCCATCCCTGGAAGTGTTCAAGGCCAGGTTGGATAAGACGTCGAGCAGCCTGGTCTAGTGGAAGGTGTCCTTGCCCAGGTTGGAGCTATATGGTCTTTAAAGTCCCTTCCAACCCCTTAATATTCTATGATTCTAGCTCCTCTTGCAGATATAGCCTTAAAATTAGGAAATAGTAGCTGAAATATTGGGACTTGGAAGGGGAAGGTGAGTCTGTAGACAAACTGTGTGTTTCCACGAACAGCTTTCTGATGTCACAGTGAAATGAAATAATGAAGACACTGGTGAATTTCACTTTTGCCTTTCATAAGTAGCTACTAATGTGTTAGTGAAAAAGTCTGCTCTTTGGGGAGAGGAAGATCAAGTACATTAGAGGTACTGGAAAAGCAGCAGGAAGAAGGATGACAGGCACAGAAGTTGAAGGCTTAGACAAGCTGTGGATGTTCACAGGTGTCCCCTGGTGCTTTGTAGCAGCTGAGTCTGAGGGGAGTAGGTTGCGGTTGTTTCTTGTCAGGTGAGAGAATCAGATGAGGAATGTGCCTTTGGGAGTGTCCTTTCCTTTCCTGCTCTGCCTGTGTCTGAGCATTCTGTGGGCTGGGTCAGTCTCCTGTGTTCCTGAGTGTGGTACAGGAGACCACAGGGAGAGCTGGGATTGGGGACTGCTGCTCTCAGGGCTGGGGTAACACATCAGACAGCTGTGTAACCCACACATGTGGTCGTGCTGCACTGAGGCGTTCCTGCCTCGTGTCTGAGGGCTGCTCTTTTGCCTTCCCTGGTGAACTTGTCATGTTTTCCAGTAGCACAGTGCCTGTTGGTCATCTTGGAGCTCTTGGAAGATGGTGCCATCCACCTTGAACCTTCTTTTTCGTGGTGCACAGCAACAGGACAAGGAGCAAGGGCCATAAACTAAACCACAATAATTTCCACCTCTACATGAGGAAGAACTTCTTCATGCTGAGAGTGGCAGAGCCCTGGAATAGCTGCCTAGGGAGGTTGTGGAGTCTTCCTCTCTGGGGACATTCCAAACACACCTGGACACGTTCCTGTGTCACCTGCTCTGGGTGACCCTGCCTTGGCAGGGGTTTGGACTGGATGATCTCCAGAGATCCCTTCCTAACCCAGGGATTCTGTGATTCTTTGCAGAAAACCCTGCCCAGGCTCTATGGAACAGGTGTTGGGAGAAGTGACGTGAGTCTCTGAGGGCTGCAGGCTGGCATGGTGACTTCTCAGGCCACAACAGTGATATTGAGAAACCCATTAATAGTAAAAAATTCCTTTCCTCCTGTACCTAACTGCAGCTTTAGAAGAAAGAAAAAGTAGTTCCTAACTGATGGGGAAACAGCACCACTTATCTTGTGTCTGCCAGCAGCTGTGCACAAGATACAGTCCCTGAGCAGGGCTGGAGGGAGCCATCCAAGCACTGCAGAACGTGGATAATGATGGGGAGAGGTCGAGATTTTGTGATGGCAATGTTTTGCCCTCGGTTCATTTGTCTGCCCACTCTGCTGATGTGAGATAATTTATTTATGATCAATATAAGGCAAACATCTTCAGTCCTTGTGAAGAGCTGGTGATGCATTCCAGTCTGTCTAAAACTGGGGATTTATTATACTTTTAATGCCATGTCTGGATCGTTTGAACTTAAAAAGTGGGTTTTCCTCCAGTGTAGTCTGAGTTGGCTCTTTTCAGCCGAGTGCTTTGCTGGCTGACTCTGATGTGATGCAGTGCTGTGAGAGTGATGGTTTTGTTTAGATCAGGGGTGAAAGCAGAATAGCTTCATCAGCGTGGAGTTGTGCTCAGGGTAATTGTCTTTGCTCAGCTGGACCACATACTCCTGTTCCCAGCACTGCTGCCTTGTGCCATGGTTTGTATCCATGTCCCTGTGTCCTGTGTGAGATGGGCAGTGTGGCTTCTTTGCAGCTCAACAAATTGCTGTCTCATGTAGCTGGGAGCATGGAGTAGCCTGGATGAGAGACAATGGGATTTCCTCCTCCTCTTACACAAAACAGGAGATGAGTTGGGAACACCAGGGAAGGTGTAAGCACCCAGCTCTGCCTTTAGGACTGGTGTGTCAAGCAGCTGATTCCTGTCAATGCTAGGGATGAGCTGTGAGAGTTTTCAGCTATCAGAGTTGGCAGGGATTGATGACAGCACACAACCAGTCTTGATTTAATGGTGTCTTTGTGCTGGGTTGTGCATCCCAGAGACAGAAGCTGGAAATCCTGCTGTGGTTCATTTGACAGTTGCTGATTGTGCTTGTATGTGAAGGCTTGTTGTATGTTCATTTGTTCTAGAATACAAGTTGTAGAGCAAATCTCTGGTAGCTGTTGCGTCTGAGACAGGACAGTTGGCCAGCCAGAGCTCTTTCATGCTTTACTTCAGTCTCTTCCCCCTGCTTTTTTTCCCCTCTCATGTAGCCCATACTCAAAAAAGGAACCTTCTTAGCTTTCTGTCAGGGTGAGGAATGACCCTCCAGGACAATATTTCCTCCACTCTGAAGAACAAGAGGGGAGGCTGCAGTCAGTCCTGCAAGGGTTTGGGTTTTTTTTCCCTGTAAAACCAGGATTTAACTAAAGGTACAGGAGCTTTCTGAAACCTGTTAGAAACTTCTGCACCAATGCAGGGCTTTGGGTTGTTTGTGGGGGTTTTTAAGCGGATTTTGTGCTTGGGCACCTCAAATGGTGGCTGTTGTCTGCAGTCAAAACGTGGTCTTGTTCTCCATGACCAAGAGAATGTCCTTTGAGACTGGTAAAAGTCTAAATGTGTTGCTCTGCTGGGCTTGTGCACTGAAGAGAACTTGCTTTACAAGTTTTCAGTGCACAAGTTCTCTTCACTCTGCTTCCCTAGAGGGGTGGTCTTTTAGGTCTGTTAATAAACTTCTTTATATTCTTTTAAGTTTTGTGCCTGCTTTGCTTTCTCCTAATTCTTATCTCACAGAAGGAAAATAAGTAAGTAATGGATGTTTTGAACCGAACCACTACATCAGGGCAAGTGGAGCTCCCCACCTCTTGGGTGAGCCAGACGATCTGGAGCAGAGAGATCTTGGCAAGTGCCAGGAGGGAGCTGTCACAGGAGTGGCTGTGTTTGAACCCCACCAAAGGCAGGGGAAGGGAAGCTGGAGGGCAGAGGGACCTGAGCAAGTGTGAGGAACGTAGCAGGAACCTCATGATGTTGAGCAATGCAAGACTGTGCAGGTGAGACAGCCATCCCTGCACGCAGGGATGTGCAGCCTGGGGCTGGCTGGGCACCAGCTCTGCAGGAAAGGATCTGGTTTCCCATGGATAATAAACATGAGTTCCCAGTGCACCTTTGCAGCAATGAAGGTAAATGGGGCTGTGTTAGGAAGCTGTAGTCACAGTGTTGAGCATTCAGTCACTGTGCTACACAGCATTAAAGAGGCCACATCTGCAGAACAGTGTCCCAGTGTGGGCACCCAGTTCAGGAAGGATCTCAGCAAACTGGGGAAGTGTGGCAGAGGGCCATCAGGATGGTGGAGGGCTGGAGCCCTTGATGCAGGAGGAGTCGCTTAGGGAACTGGGCTCATTTTGGCTTGGAGAAGAGAAGGGGTTTTTTTGAGGTGTCTTCAGTGATAGGAGAGGTGCTACAGCCACAGCTGGCCAGAGGAGAGTTTTGAATTGGACATGAAAGGCCAGATTGGATGGAGCTCTGAGCAATCTGGTTTAGTGGAAGGTGGCCCCACCAACAGCAGGACATAGATGGTCTTTAAGGTCCCTTCCAACCCAAACTGTTCCAGGATTCTGTGAGGAAAGGTCTTCCTCACAGGAGTAATTTAAGTGCAGATGCTCAGAGTGGCTGTGAAGTCTCTGCCCTCAAACAGTATCAAAACTCAGTGGATGAGGCCCTGAACAACCTGTCTGAAGTCTGAACTTGATCCTGCTTTGAGTAAGGGTTGGTTTGGAGACCTCCTGGGGATCCTCCTGACTGAAATGGGCAGTAGCATTCTTGGTGTTGTCATCCTGTGTCAAAGTCTGTCGCTTCTGCTGAAATTCCCTGTGGCAAGTTCACTCTGTACAGTGACATGGCTGTGATGTGGGAAGTTAGCCAGGCACTGAGCGTCTGACTCACAAATCACATCATGGAATCATTGAAGAGTTTCGGTTGGAAGGGATCTGTAAAGGTCCTCCTTAACTGCTTGTCTGAGCATTAAAAGCAGTGCAGTAACTGGTGGTATCTCTGCAATGTTTTGGGGTTTTATTATTTGAATAATGAAGTATTTTAACATCACTCATAAGTTAAAGCTTGTGCATTTTGAAGTGCTGCTTTGATACTGAATGTTTAAGTTACATGCAAATATAAAAGCATAGTTTTAAAGATGGAATTTCAAGTAACTCTCTCTTTCTCTTTTTAAGGTCAATGAATGGTCCTTGAAGATAAGGAAAGAAATGAGAGTGATTGATAGACAGATCAGAGGTTTGTACTTGTGTCTCGTTTTTTTTTTTGACTCTCCCTGTCTGCCTTCAAGGTTTTTTTGCTTTAATTGAGGTAGGCTGTGAAATTTAATAACCTGGGGTAGTCTATCGCGTTTGGAATAAAGGAAGATGAATGTGATCCTGGGGCCAGACTTAGTCTGTGCTACAAAATGATGCCGCTGTGGAGTTATCCAAGTAAAATTTTCAAAAGAATATGAATATTTCATGCTCCCAGTAAGACATAATGCTCTTAAATCCCTTTGGATAACATGTATTAGACTTATTATCCAGAATTTCACCCACATTGATTTAATAAGTAGTATCAGTGTGGTATATAATTCCACATGTAGGAAGTTCCACTGGTATGTACTGGTGTGAAAGTGCACAACCCAAGCAAAAGTAACTTGCTGTCAGCTTGGGAAAATTACAAACAGAAGAGAGAAAGGGGAAAAAAAGAAGTATTTTCACAGCAGGTGGGTGTTCTGCTATTAAATGATGAGCATTACACTGCTGAATGTGTTTTGAAAAGCAGAGGAGTTCCTTTTTATTGCACTGCTGTTAGTGCAGAATTTCTTCTGCCTGCCATCCCTGAGCCTGAAAATAGGTTTGGGTCTAGGTTTTGTTTTCCCCTTCTTTGTCTTCTACCCTGTCCCTGGGATTTGTCCATGGGATGTGCTGGTGAATGGTATTTTGTGTCAGCATCTGGTTACTAGGCACATGCCTGTTTTGTCCTCCCTCCCCTATTCCTCCTCAGCCCTGTGCCTCTGGAGTAACCTGACAGGGTTTGTGTCTTCTCCCTCCCATAGACTCGTGTGATTTGGTTGGAGAAGGTTGCTTGTGCAGTACAAGGTCTGTCCTTGTCTCTAATATGAGGAACCGAGTTTGTCTTTCCCAGGAAAACCGATGTACAGGAATGTGAATTCTTTTGCTTTCTCCAGGGCACTTTGTGCGGCTGTATCAGGCACAGAGGAACTGCAACTCTGATCTTACTAGCAAAATGTGTTTTAGAGGCTGCATCTTCCACAGGAACAAAATACCCACATGTTCACTAGTGATGTTTCTTGAAATTTCGGGTTTCTGTTAACTTTTTACATGCCATAGTACTTTTAATGGCCTATACAGATACTAGGTTACCTGGTAGTGTGATATTTTGATGTGGATGCAAATCTAATTATTTTAGCAGCTCTAAGCATGTCTGTATTTCAGAGTCCTACATTCAAAGAAATACAGTTCAGCACTAACCACCAACCATCTGGTATTCTGATAATTCCCCTTAAAATAAACTACAGAATATCTTTGTGCCAGGATTTCACATTTTACCAAGTGTCACCTATGGAAGTACGTGGTTCTGCTGGACACTTCCCAGGCTAGCAGGCTGCTCCTGAAGGATAACAGCCATGTACCACTGAAGGTTTTCTCAAAAATTACTTGCTGTAGTTGGGTTCTGCTGTGCTTTCTCCTTTCAGCTGAGCCTTACACAGGAAATCCCTGCAATCTCTAAGGATGCTAAGCTGGAACCTGCCTTAGTTTCCTTGGGGAAGGCTGTGCTAGATGTGTTTGGACAAGGCAATGCTAGATCCACCTGGGATGAACTGAGTGGGCTTGGATCACTGGAACACTTGGCTTGCCCGGTCAGTGCAGTTACTAAAATAGCAACGCAGTTTGAAACCATCTGTTGTTGGACTCTTGCTGCTCTAGTGATTTCTCTTTGGGGTAGGTTGTTTTTCAGGGCTTGGAAGGTTTGGAGAAATGAAAGGTATCCTTGTTAGTTCAGAATTAAATTTTTTGAGTTGATAGAGTTGGAGTAATACAGTAACTTTGTGTTTTGCTGAGCTTTCAAGTCCCTCTCACATGTGCTTGGGCTGCTTTGTGCCTCTTGTGCTTGGTAGTGCTGCAGAGAGACTGGGGAAGTGACTTTGGCTTCCTTGAGGAGTGTAGCTGGCACTGACCTCCAGAGATGGAGTTGGCTGTTCTTTCATACTTGTGCCGCTGATCTCATACTCAGCAGTTGGTCATGCCAGCAAAAGCGTTCACTCGAGTACAGGCTGCCCTACACTAGACTGAGTGTAGCAACACAATACTTGTGGTTGTTTTCAGCCTGACAAAGTGAATGCTGTAATTCCTCACTGCTGCTGGAGTTCTTCTGGTGCTTTCTGTTTCCTGCTGGAGCACTTCAACTCTTTCTTACCTGCTTTGATATGCTGGGACTTGGCTCAGTCCCGTGTCTGACATACAAATGTCTTCAAGTTCGTGGTATTTCTGAAAATAATAGTGGGAAAGCAGCAAGGGTATGTTTTTCTGATTATGATCCGACAGCTTTCTGCTAGTCCTTTGAGGTAAAGACCCCAGTGAATGATAGTGAGAGAATAACTGGTCTTGAGTACAGAGTTCATTAACTCCCACTTGAGAAGCTGTGTTGAAGTCTCCAAGTCAGCCTGTGCCAGCAAGTGTGTGTTGATGCCTTTGTTTTTATAAAAGGGCAACTTCTTATTCTTCCAATGTGTAACTTCGTCTGGCATAAATCAAGAAGACTCAAAACTAAATTTGAACTGAGGCTTTCCTTGAAATAATTGTTCTTGTGGTCATTTCAATCAACTCTTTGCAGGAAGGTGAGGCTAATCCTTATTATCTGAATTCTTTATTTACTTTAGGATCATTTTTCTTATGGACTCTTAGATCCACATTTCGTCAGTGGTTGATGTATTGCTGAGTCTGGAAAAGGAAGGAGGTTGATATTGTCCCTGCTTATTCTTGCTGTTTTTGCTCTGGGCTTTTTGGAGTACCTGGCTCCTGCTGTTCACAGCCAGTGTTACCTGGCAGCGCAGAACTGTGAACAATCTCATCAGATTTGCTGGAGAAACCAATGGTATTTAAGGAGGCCTATTTAGTGTTTAATATTTCAAATCCAACCAACTCTTCGGTGCTCATGCTTAGTTCAGTATTCCTGCTTCAGCACACTCTTAAAAAACAACTATTGAATAAAGCTGGATGCCAGGAGAGTTTGAACAGGATGTTTTAAATTGAATGTATATTTTGTATATATATATTTATATCAGGCCAGTTTAATAGGAAGTTATTTTGAAGTTGTAAATCAAATCATCCTCTCAGAGTGCTTTGTTCTTAGCTCAGCATCGTGGACATTCTCAGACAGTCCTTTAGAGTACTCTTGGCTGCAAAGGCAATTACAGAGCTGGATGTTCAGTAATGAGAATTTTCCTATTAAGATTTAGCTGAATTATTCAACTGACATGTAAATCAGCCTAGAACAAGGTCTGTGAGTAACAGAGGGAAACTGAAATCAAGCAGAAACAATTCTTTGCATTGGAAACATACCCCAACAAATGACTAATTTCTCTTCCATATTCTTGGGAGTTCATCACTATTTGCTGTGTTTTTCTGTACTCCAGATATCCAGAGGGAAGAGGAGAAGGTGAAGAGGTCAATAAAGGATGCTGCCAAAAAGAATCAGAGAGATGTGTGTGTGATCTTGGCAAAGGAGCTGATCCGCTCTCGGAGGGCCGTAAGCAAACTCTATGCATCCAAAGCTCACATGAACTCTGTTCTCATGGGGATGAAGAACCAGCTTGGTAAGAACAAATTCTGAGCCCAAGCACAATGACTGCTCTGACAGTAGAGGTGAGATCTGAGGTTTCCTTGTCCAGAACCAAAGTCAAATGCAGGCAGAGCTTGAATGTGGAAGCAGCTGTGCTCTTGTGAAAGGCAGCTGATTCCAGTGGGCTTCAGGAACCTGGGAAGATCCTCCCATAGCAAGCCCAGAGCTGTGAGGCTGCTGCAGTTCTACCCCCTAATCCCAGCAGGCACATGCACCCACAATCTCAGAGCAGAGCCTTTGCCACCACCCCATAAACACGCACAGCTTTCACAGACACATGAGCAGCTCCATCCTGCTCTTCGTCTTCAGCTGATGAGGACTGAGGTGCACTGGTAGAACACATATGTACACAGTACATGGGTTGTTCCACGAGCTGCTCTCAGATGCCTTGTTTAAGATGGCCAGATATCTGAAACCTGGCCCCAGATTTGCTCTGACTGAGGTGCTGGTACCTGGTCCTGCAGCCCCCTGAGGTTTGTGTATTCCCTGATCTACTTCGATCCTTCCCCAAACTACCTTTGGTCATTCCCCTAAAATTCAGTTAGTTTTCCCCTAAAATTGAATTATTAAATCCTGTAATCCACCTAAAAGATCTATCATAAGTTTTCACTGTGTCCAAACATGCTCTTTCCCCTTACATCCCTGTAAGGGAAAAGAGCATGTATCCCTGTAGGCAATAACCCCCCTCAGTCTGCGGGATGTTGTGAGGCTGTTTGCCCACTGCCCTCTCTGGATGGGTGTCCCACCCTGGGCTCTGAAGTAGTCTGGGAGCTCCCAGTTTTAGTTTCTTGGGGTTCCTGCCCCTCATTGTTGCCTGCATCCTTGCTGGTTCCCTGTTTGACGAGCTGCTCAGCAGATGATCTAACACCTCTCCTCAGAGCCTGAGGGTTGCAGTGATGTGAGAATCACATGCTCTGAAACTGAACTCACAGCAGTTTGGAACACGTTCTTAGTGTGCATTCCTAAACAGTTTGAATGCATTCCTAATATCTCTGTATCCTTTTGGAGCCTGTGTCACTGATTTTGACAGGATCTGTCACAGGAGTAGAATTCCCTTCACCTTGTAGATGGTTGTTTCTCTAGCAAGAGTCTGGGGGCATTTACCAATACCTACATGGGGGTGGGGGAGTAGTGTTTGATTCTCTTGGTGTGGATGAATCCTTTTGAGCCTTGGCTTAACACCCATGTTCTGTAAACCCTCCTTGGTCCTTTGTGTTCCTCCAGAACCAGCATATTTCCCTCACTCCTTATCCACATCAGAAATCTGTTGTAATAGACTTCCTGCAGTGTTTTCCATAGCTGGAAACATTCCAGCCAATAACAGGCACAACTGAAAGCTTTAAAGACAGGAGAAGACTTAGTGGAGGTCAACATGCTGCTGAAATGTCAAAGCATTTCCCCCACCCCAGCATAATCCAAGTAGATTTTGACACTGGATGAATGATAAATCAGGAGTCACATTGTGAACTTCAAGTGTAATTTTGTCACAGTTCAAATGTGGTTCCCCATGGAAAGGGAAGTAGGACTATCCTTGCAGCTTGAGGTGTCCCTTAAAAGGAAAAACTCAAAACAGCCTCCTCCTTATTACCACTGCCAGCATCTTCATCTTCCTGGGAATGTTATGATACACGTAGATAGGAAACATTAAGGAACCTAGAATTCAGTCTGGGGTCTGTAGTAACCTGAGAAATGACCACTCAAGGCAAGGTTTCTGTTAGTTTGTTAAAAGTGTAAGGCTCTTAAAAGAAATTACTGAAGTGAAAAATAATATGTGCTGTACCTTCATTTTGCTTCGTTAAGGAGTGACCATTTTATATACAAACAGGTAAGTTCTCCATGTCCAGGAAACTGCAAAGTTAGATGGCAGAATTTAAAAAACTTCACAGTACCCTTAATTACTGCTTTTTGATCTTGGTATATTGATACATATGAGGAGAGCTTATAAGTTACATTATGAGAATAGCCTCTGGAAAGAGTATTGTTAAATTCAGTTTAAACAAGCTTATTTTCAGCTTATCTTTTTCAGTATTAATGTTATAGCTTACTCTTTGCTGTGAAGCTGTTGCAGCAGAACTTCTGCCAGGGTTAGCTTCCAGTTCCCGGTGTCAGGCAGGAGGTCCCTGGTTTCAGCACTCACTGCAGCTCTGCTGCTGAAACCCCCAGCAACACTTCTGGCTGCTGAGGGGCCAGGCAGGAGCAACTCAGGCCTCTCTGTCCCTGTCTTCAATGAACTGGGTGCAGGTGGTTGAAATCTCTCTGCAGACCACCTGGGTTGCTCATTGTGCAGGACCCGTAGCTTTGCTATAACTGTGGCTTTTTGAACATGGGTACAAGTTGGGCTTTCCCAGGAATTTAGTCAGGAATGAATAAGTGGAATCCCCATTTCTTTTTAAAATTGGATTGTCTAAATGTAAACAAATTTGCATGTAGGGAGGATATAATTTCTCTGCTTTCAGCAGTGCATGGATTGTTCAAGCTGTTCTGTGCCTCTCCTTCACAGCTGTCCTCAGAGTAGCAGGTTCATTGCAGAAGAGCACAGAAGTCATGAAAGCTATGCAAAATCTAGTAAAAATCCCAGAAATCCAAGCAACGATGAGGGACTTGTCCAAAGAGATGATGAAGGTAAGATCTGGCACATAAATCAGACCTGGGTGAACATGATGTGGTTGTTACTGAGCTGTGCAATCGCTTGGGTGGCCTCTTTGTCAGAGGGCTTGTGTGACCTCAGGACATTCCACGACTCTGTGGCCAGTCTGATACTGGTGACACAAAGAGTTTTAAACCTAACAGCAAAAAGCTGTTAGACAAACATTCTTAATAACAATTTTGAGTCAAAATTGGGAACATATTGGGAATTTATTTGCCACAGACATATTCAAAGAAACAACAATTTTCAGGCATTTATATACACTATAACATCCAAGATTTTTTTATAGACACTCGAAAAATCTGCCCAATTTACTGCATCATAGTAGAGGTGTTTTGTTTCTTTTAACTACTACCAGAACATCTCATCTGTCTTTCTTTAATGGATAACCCAAGTTTTATTCAGCTAAACAGTGGTTTATTAAATCTGCTGTCCTGGTTAGACAATTACTATTGATTAAGTTTTTTGGGGTGTACAAGCCTATGAAGTGGCTCCCTTACTGCGCCTGCAGTGTATTAATCAAATTTTCTGGGGTGTGTAGGGCTTTGACTCCTTAACTCTCTGAAGATACCATACTTGTTCCATGACATCTAATTCATCTCTAGTTACATAATAACCATTAAACAATTCTTTATTGAATTTTGTTCTTCAATATTAAGTTCTCTAAGGGGTATGGGTCCATGGAGTTCCTTTCTGCATGTGCAGTGAGGTAATTTCTCAGGGTTTTCTATTGACACTGAGCCAACACAGATCTAAATCAAAACCAGCCAAAATAACACAATCAAACATTCCTTAACTAATTAAACATAGTTCCTTACAAAATTTTTAAAGAATCACAAAACTCCTGGCTAATTGAGATATAACTCACTGTCACTGGGTTTGAAGCATCTAGCTCAGTGTCTCCATGTGATGGGAGCGCTCTGATTTGAAAGTATACGAAGTCTCCTGTTATGAACATTACATTTTCAACAACTAAAGTTGTTTTGCTTTTTCCCTTCTGACCACTCTAGACTGTTTAGTTCCAATAAGTTTATTTCTAAATAATTTTTCTATTGTGCACCAGCATGGTTTGGCCATATCTAGGTTGCAGGGCCTGCAAAGGAATGTTTTCAAATGCAGACAGAAAAAAACCCAAGCTGTGTCGAAGAGCAGTTTTACAGTGTGCTACCCAATTCATGCTGCATGACTGAAATTTACACTTGTATTTCACATGCTTGGAGCAGGCTGGCTTCTTGGTTTAGATGTGCAACAATAATAAATAACCACGGATTTGTAGAATGGTTTGGCTTGGAAAGGATCTTAAAGATCATGTAATTCCAGCCCCCCTGCCATGGACAGGGACACCTTCCATTAGACCAGGTCACTCAGAGCCCCATCCAACCTCGACTTCAACACTGCCAGGGATTGGGCATCCGCAGCTTCTCTGGGCAACCTGTTCCAGTGTCTCACCACCCTCACAGGGAAGAATTTCTTCCTAACATGTAACCTAAATCTCTCCTCTTTTAGTTTAAATAACTTGAGGTTTTCAAAGTGAGAACAGGTGCCTTTAATCCCCAGTTTTCTTCCTGCTTTTCCAGGGCACCAGTTGTAGAGATACATCCTTACACTGCTGGGGGTTTGTTGGCTGCCCTTGTGCAACAGCCTCCATTGGGAAAGCTGGAGCAGGGGGTTGTTATGGATAGGCATAACCTCATCTCCCAAGCGGGAAATGTGTCCTCTTACTCTGCTGTTTCCAAGGGCATCACAGGCTGCCTTGTTGTTTTCTGCTAGGCTGGAATTATAGAGGAAATGCTGGAGGACACCTTTGAAGGCCTGGAGGATCAGGAGGAGATGGAAGAGGAAGCAGAGGCAGAAATTGACAAAATCCTTTTTGAAATTACAGCTGGTGAGTTTGTGGGTGCTGCTGAGAGCCCTGCTCTGTTCAACAAGATGCAGCAACTGAAATCTTCATCTCTTCTGACTGCACTGCACTCTCACAGTGGCATCTCTTCCTTTGGTGATGGGCAGAGAGCTCTGACAAACTGGTTTCTCAGGGAATACTGGCTGAGAAGGTCAGTGGGGCTCAGCAAGGCAGAACTAATATCCATCAGCTGCTGTCTGTGCAGTTATGTAATTGAGGCTCCAACAGATCTGTGTTTGGCTGTGCAGTGAATCGTCTAAACAAAGTGAAACTTACATGATTGACTAGGTACTGTTATTAATGAAGCCAAGAAATAAACTCAGCTGCACTGCCTTGAGTCGTAAGCTGTGTTTTGAGTCCTGGCAGTAACATGCTGTGTCCTGTTTGGGGGAAAAAGCCCAAAACAAACACTAAAACCCTCTTAAAACCAAAACCACAACTTCTGCCTTCCAGCTCATGAAGTAATGATCTACTGGTTCACTTATTTGACTTGGAGAGTGCTTAGAATGCTCCTTTCACCTGGATTGCTTGTGATGTGGTGTGACAAAAACAATACCAGGGCTGCATTCAGCTGTACCACACTGAAAGTGCAGCTCCCGCCCTGCTGGCACCTTGTGCCCGGCACCTGGCACATTGTCCTCTCCTTTCTCATATCCTAATTTGCTTTTTCCATCCTGTTTCCTGGGAGCTCCCCTCCTCCCAGGCAGGCAGTGGGAGCTCCAAGGCAAGCAGCAGGGCTTGGGGGGGAGCTTCCTCCCAGCAGGGAAGGAGTGCAGAGGCTCAGAGGGGCTGGCAGGTCTGTGCTGCTGGGCTGCCAACAGCCCCCGGGGTGGCCCTGTCACAGCTCAGGGGTGTGACCTCCAGGAGAAGTGACTGGTTGGGTTATTTTAGATGTCCCTGAAATCCACTAATTATTAAATGCAGACCTAAGACACACTAACGAGCCTGTTTGTTGTTGCAGGGGCCTTGGGTAAAGCACCCAGTAAAGTGACAGATGCTCTGCCAGAGCCTGAGCCCATGGGAGCAGCTGCTGCTGCTGTGGACGAGGAGGAGGACATCGAAGCGATGCAGTCGCGGTTGGCGACCCTGCGGAGTTAGGGCCAGCATGGATGTGTACAGTTGGCTTTATTTTATTCTGTCCTACCTTCAAAATGCAAAACTTAACTGTATTCTCACTTATGTAATATATATATATTTTTTTTCTTCCTGAGGGTTTTATTCTCCAAGAAACTACTGTAATATACGTCTTGGGGAGTGCAGTCTCTTCCAGTTTTCTGTGGTGATATGGCAAGGGTGGTGTAATGTTATGTATTTTTAGATACAAAGTCCTGAAATATATTCTCATCTTCAAGCAGCATTTTTCCCTAACAGGCACTTTGGTTTAATCTGCTACCAAAAACCTCCAGCACTGTCAGATCTGTGTTTTCCTGAATCACTACAAATTTTATTAAAGCTGCTTCTAACAGTCACTGCCATGCAGCAGTTTAGTTTGCATCACTTTGGCCTCTGTCACAAACAACACCCACCTCTAACACCTCCCTTTTGGTTTTGTAACACCTTTCTTTAGCACATTTAGGGCCTTCACTGCATAGTTAAAGAGAAGTTTTCAGTCAGTTCCAGCTCTGTATGATCACAGGAGAGCCTGTCTTAGCCAAGGCTGTGGCACAGCAAGAGCAGCAGTGGGACGGGTGGCCCTGACTCACCAGACTGTTGGCAAAGCTTCCCCAGACCCTGTGGCCATGCCAAGGCCTCACTGCTGCTCCAATAGCACATTTCAGGGTCAAAAGAGAGCTGTGTCTCCTCCCAAGGAAAAGCTTCAGGGAAAACAGCTGTCACAGCTCACAAAAGGCAAAAAATTCTGACCCAAACCTGTCACTGCCACAGGCACCTCTCAGGTAAAGGGCAGAGCTCTTAATTTTAAGGAAGACTTACCAAAAGCAATCTTAAAGTCTCTAACTAATTGTATCCCAACAGCAAGGGTAGAAAAACACACAAGGTACACAGATAGCTGGCTGGGGGGCCAAGCACTGTTCACCTTCATGCTCAGGGAGGCTGTGCAATTCAAGTGTTCCATCTCCACCCCAAATGCAACACAAAAACAGGCAAGAGGGATAATTTGGTTCTTGTGGTCTTAAAAAAATCCAGAAAGCACAGATAGAAATAAAAGCAGCTGCAGAGTGGAGAGGGTGAGAGCTGCAATAAACCCAGACTGAACAACAGCACAGTGGTAAGAGCTCAAAATGCAGCTTCAACAATGGGTCTTTTCAGATGTTTGTGCACACAGGGTGTGTAAGATCAGTGTGACTCAGCTCCCTGGGAGGTACCTGTACTCCAGCTGGCTCCAAGGAAAGCAATTAACCTGCTTTATGTCATCTACTTCAATTTGATAGTTCAAGGGAAAATGTTCAGGTAAGTGGTGTTTTTAAGCATACCTGACAAGTTCAAGCACAAAATGCCAAATCAAGCCAGCTGAAGGGACCAGAACAAGTTATTTACTGTCAAGAGGTGTCAGCAAGTAAAGTTGGAGGAGAGCTCTCACTGACCCCAGTGAAGGGCTGTTGTGTAGGCAAACCTTCTGTAAGTCCACTTAACTCTAGTGAAAGACCCCTACTCCCTGCACATCACTGCAGCCTGTCCCCACTCCTGAGGGAGCAATGAGAGGAAGTTTCTCTGAAGAAGAATCCTGTCACCCCAGACAGACTCAACAGCTAATGCTGATCACAAACAGCAGGTGAGGTACTACAGGGAGGGGGAGCTGCAGTTCCTCTGTTGCATAAAGCTCAGAAAAGTGACTTTGCTGCCAAGGTTTCCGCTCCTGTGCAGCTGTTCCCAACAGCCATCCTGCACCTTTCAGTGCTGGGAAGGAACTGAAAGGTTAATTTTATCTCGGGGTATCTCATCAAATGAGAGATTCACTTTTCCACCCATGACCACTCTTCCCGTTTTAAGTTTTACGATGTTTTCAGTCTTTCTCCAAATAACCCTGAGTTGTGTGTGTACCACTTCAGATTGAAGCTGCAAAGCTCATGTGATACAGACCACAGGAGCAGCAGTCAGGCAGCTAAGTCATGCTTAGGTTAACCAAAAATATCTATAGACAGGTCTGCTGCTGTATTCCATACCCTAAGCCTTCAAATACTTTAAGAAATAGTATGAACAGTTTATGATACACCATTTTCTTTGCATTTCAAAGTACTGCATCAAATTAATTACACTTTAAACAGTCAACTGAAGAAGACAGGCAAGGAACAGTATCTGAAATAGAGGAATTTTTATGTAACCATTCAGTGTTAAAAACAAGAGAATCAAACATCAGTTCAAATTAAAGAGCAATTTCAAACAGAAGACATTTGATTAAAAGTTTCTTTTAACATTTAGAAATTTAAATACATTTACCTAAAGATGGTTAACTCCCATCTCTATGTTACTATACAATAGCTTAAAGCTACTTTTAAATGCTAGTTCTATGTTAATGTGAAATTCCAGAACTGCATTCTTAACTTTATGTAAATTGGTTATTAAACTGAGTGATTTCATACTTCCTCCCACCCCAAAATAAATTTTGGAAATTGAAGCTTTACAATGCCTTGAATAATATTTTTCAAACGAGTAATTTGGAATAGTTCTCGACAGTTCTATAGGAGGTATTTTGTACAGTTTGGAGAGCAACTCCGTATAAAGTTCTATTGCAACTGAGCATTCACAGTATGCCACAGTCCATACATATTACTACATATACATATCAGGTTTGTAAACATTGGAAGAATACACAGAACATAGTACCACGATCCTCTGGTACTGCTGAAAGGAAGATGAGGTAACATTCATATAATCTCAAAGTCCACAGAGGTCCTGACTGAGTAGATAGAACAGCTGCCAACGCTTCTGTTTCATAGTGTGTGGTTAAGGCGCTCTACATCACGGTCTGCTAAGGCTGGATTCGTTAGCTCTCAGTATCCCAACTGCATCTTTAACAGCGTGGTATATGACATTCTTCACCTGCAGGAACAAAGGAAAAGGTGCTTGGTTTTACAAGCAAACAGCACAGATAATTTTCCAGCTTTCCCACTTCCTTCCCCTCACCCTGTGCAGGTCAGTTCAGACACACTCATCTGCCCAACCTTCAGGTAAATCACAAACTTGGGAAAAAAAGGTTCACATTCTAACAGGAGATAAAGTGAACCCTGTAGCCTGAGGAGAGCATTGCTCAGCTGGTGGGGAAACAAAAGAAATGGCAGAAGAAAGCATCTGAAAAGAATCTCAGGAGAAGCTTCAGAGGGATTTCTCAAAACTACTAAAAACCTACCAGTTCAAACACTACTGAAATTTCAAGAACCAATGCATTAACATTGATCTGAACACAAAAGCAACCTGGGTTGCATGGCCACAGCCCTTCTGGGTTTGGTGAAGGTTGTCTGTTGTGTTTTAGTGGGGCTTTTGTAAAGGATCAAGAGCACTGAGCATTGGGAAGTTACCTGCAATTTATCTTCATGGTTCGTATGCGTATGTGACAGATATCTAAATTCCTGAGTGAGCCAGAAGCAGTGTTTGACATGCTCTGGGGATACAAAGTCTTCTGCAACTTTAATACAACTGTACAAATTATGAACCTAGAGAGAACAAACAAGCATTAGCCATCTGCTCCAAGGGCTGCCCAAGCAGTCAGGCCATCCCATGTCCCTGGTTCTTGCCTGGTGTGGAGCTCCTGCTGGGATGAAAACTACATCTCCTAGAAACTGTACAATAGCCCAGCCTTGAACTCCGTACTCCTGATGAAGGCGTTTCCTCAGCGATCGGTCCAGGTACCAACTCTGATCATGAATGGGATCGTGATCTACAGGGTTTTCTTGGCCTTGTTCTTCTGCAACCTGGAAAGTCACAAGACAGCAGGCATTTTAACACACCAGTCTGACTGGACAGTCAAGCTCTATCTGTGGCATTCCATGCAAACCTGTGCCAGAGGGACTTGCACCATGTGTTCAGGTAGGAAAGTTAGATAATGAAAGTCTGGATCCTTACTCAGGCCTTTGTCAAGGTTTCAACATTTCTCAGGTCCCACTGGCTTCACAGACACATTGCAAGGGTGGGTATGGAAAGTGCAAGTAATCCCAACTGACAGTGGCAAGGAACAGAAGGGTGAAGCAGCTCGTGTTCACATGGGAACCCCTCTCACACATGGAACCAGTGTTCTGACACTACTAAAGCGGGAGAGGGATTGTGTAGAGGGGCATGAAGTGACAGGACAAGGGGAAATGGCTTTAAACTGAAGGAGAGTAGGTTTAGATTAAAGAAGAAATTAGGAAGAAATTCTTTCCTGTGAGGGCAGTGTGGCCCTGGCACAGGGTGCCCAGGGAAGCTGTAGCTGTCTCACCCTTGGAAGTATTCCAGGCTACATTGGATGGGGCTCTCAGCAATGAGGTCTAGGGGAAGGTGTCCCTGCCCATGGCAGGGGCATTGGAATGAGATGGTATTGAAGCTCCCTTCCAACCACAGCCATTCTGAAATTCTCTGACTCTACAACTGGAAGACACTACCCAAGTGTGGAATTCAGCACCTGTCTGCCTTGAGGCCACAGTCAGTCAGTGCGTGCTCACTGACCCAGAGAATGCAAACCAGATTTTCAGGAGAAACAAGACTGGGAGGCACAACAAGCACTTTAGGACAGAAATTTGAGGGCTGTGGGGAAAGAATTTCTGCAAGAAGTTCCTGTATAAATCCAGCTTGCTGCAGCAGCCATTTACACCCAGGACTGTAGCACAAAACCCCATTTAGGAGGAGATGAACAGCTTGGTTCTACTCCACTGAAAGCTGCTGAAAGGCCCACACCTGCCAGCAAGTGTGACACAAGGGACTGAGGTGTGAGACACAGACATCAAGACTCCAAGTGCTAATGCTTATCAAACCCAGGAGCATGTTTTATCAACTGCAAGATTTGTTCTTTGTTAATATTAAATAAGTCTGCTGCAGCCTCTCCCAGCTTCCACCAGGACAGCCATCAGCCTCACCAGCCCAACAGTTGTTCAGATCATCCCATTTATCCTTTCACATATCAGCATATTGGCTCTTTCCATTTTCAGAGCACCAAAGAAGTTTCACAATTAAGACCACAAAACTCTGGGCTACCTGAGGTAAATTTAAACACTAAAACAAGCCCTTTTGGATGTAGTTGCACATCTGCACTAAACCCTTACCTCCCATAAAAACATGACAAAATACCTCATGCTTTTCCTTAAATTCAGACATCATCAAGGTATGGGGAAAAAAAAGGTAAGACAGAGAGAACAAGGAAGAGCTTTATGTACCATGTATTGCTCTGAATTTCCCAAGAACATCTCACATTCTTCTAAGAATGACCAAATTAAACTGTGCTTTTCTTTAAATCTAAACCAGCTATTTTCTTGTTCACTATGTAACATTACTCATCTATGAGAAGAGTGGGCAGGAGGAGTAGCTACATACAAGGTAACTTCAAGCTTCAACTCTCCACCCTTTTCAGATCCTACAAGACTCATGGCTCTGGACAAGTTTTGTCTTGGATACAACTCAAGTACTTGTTTCCAGAATAACTGGGATATGAAGGAGAAAAGCCTAAGGATAGAGACTTGCAAGCCTACACAGCCTGAAGACCAGTTTTTAAGGTTAACATCTTACCTTCTTAAGGAATTCCCGGATTTTCTCTGTATCTTTGGCAGCATAAATGTGCCACAGAGCTCCAGGCTTTTCTCGGCTTTCAGTGAAACGCTTAATTGTCAGTTCATCAGAGTCACCATCCTGTATGGTCTTAAGCACTTCTGTGGGGAGTCAACACGAGCAGTTACACGAAAGGATCTGCCCTCCAGCCACAGAAATATCCCCACAGACACCACAAAGATTTTACCTTCTTCTTGATCAGCCTGGCCTTTGGGGATCCCCACGTAAACCATGACATTGGCTGCATCAGACACATCCAAGTGGAGGTTTGTTGTGCCGTATTTCCTGTCCTCTGGTGTTATTAAGCCTGGGGGAAGGAATCAAAGGGGGGGGAAAAAAAAGGAGTAGCAGATCCATTGGTAAGACAAAGAAGTGTTACACCACTCTCAGCAGCACTTTCTGAAAAGATTAGAGCTCTTTTACTTCTACCAACAAATGCTTCCAGAACAGCAATATGCTTTCTATCCAGGACCTTGCTCCATCTTGTGGCTTCCCAAGTGATCTGCTGACAGGCTGGTACAGACCAATGTTATCTCTAGCTAGCCCGTATGATAAATAGAAGTCGTGTTCAAGACCTGCTAGAAAAGAGTTTCTACAGCCATTTAGAAAAAAGCACTTTCAGAAGCAGTCTCTCTTTCACTCTAAACAGCAGCTGCTAAAGGATTTACTAGCTACGATCTCTTTAATGGCCATGATGCTGCCCAATTTTAAATGTCTTTTGAGTGACAGCAGATGAACCAGCCATGGAAAAAAACTGCTCAAGGAGAGAATAAAAGGTAAATGATACAGCCCAAAAAGGAGAACCACAAAAGCAATACAGCCAGAAGCAGCAAAACAACAAATACATGTTGCTAGCTACAGTAAAGAGGCTGTGGAGCAAGTTGATTGGGAGACTGGGAATAACTACTATTGGCTTGAAACCACCTGGACAAAAAGATATTTAATAAAATAAATCATATCATGCTCTGGACATCATTGATACCTATAGGTGAGCCAAAGTCAGGCTTTCTGATCCACAGGATTGATCAAATTGTCTACAACAGCAAGGATTCACATAATCTACAGTAAATTTAAACAGGAACATGTGGTCAACGTGACCTTTAGACTGAAAAACTCCTTACCATATGCATTGTACATCTTGGGGCCCAAATCCGGTCGCACAAAATAGTTGGGGAGTCGAGAGGCAAGGTTGAGCTTGCCACCTCTCCTGGTATATTCTGGCAATGGGATATTCTTCATCAAATCATCAAACCTAAAGTAATGCAGCAAAATTTAGCATTAGGTACTGATAAAACCAAAAGCAGACTAGAACAGACTGCAATAAAAGCTCTTTCCAGTCAAGGAAGTGTACTCCTTCCCTCAGGGGGTTTGCTGGACACCATGAAAAGGAACTGAACAAACAAAGCACACAAATATAGCAGACCAACAAATTTAACTGCTCTGGGGTAATGCTATTTCCTTGTGTAATCATGTCAAGGAATATCAAACAGCCTAAGTCCACATACTTAAAAATGTTTGGCCAAAAAGTAAGCTTCAACTGAACTCAGATTTATAAGGGATCCAGGCTTTTAGGAGCAGATTTAGGTACTCACTTTACTTGGCAACAAATACAATGAACTACGTAAAAATTTATCATGAAACTTGTGCAGGATTTCCATTTATGTCAGGCATCTCTGAGAAACAGAACTGTTCACATGTCACCAACTCCTGCTCAAAGCTGAAGCAGGTATCAAAATGTGACAGGTATTCCTACTTTCCACTATTTTGGGGGTGTACCACACAAAAACATTTCCTCTGGAAATTCATACCGAGAGGGCATCATATCTCTGAAGTCTTCTCCTGGAGGCCAGTCCTTAAGCTTCAATACCATTGGCTCACCCTCTTCTGTTCTCAGGCGACCTAATGTGAAGTATTAGCAAGTTTTCATTTTTAGTAGTTGTACAACTCAGAATCCAAAGAACCAAGATAAAGAAATCCTTATCTCAGTTTAAAATCATGTTCATTCCACAACTATTCATGTAGAACCAAAGACAAACAGGCTCATCTGACACCAGAGTAGGGTATCACTGTCATGACAAACATGTTACAACAGGAGATGTCAGACAGACAAGCAGCTTTTACTGTTTCCCTGCCCAAGCACTTCCTACAATTTAGCTCAGCAACTGGTTTGTGTACCTGATGAAGCCAAACTTCTTCAAAGATCAAGTAACAGAGGAGAAAGGTGTGAGTCTTCCACCTCCCACTCTTCTTGCCCTAAGTACCAAATTCCCTCAGCTTACAACTACTTGAAACAGCAAAACAGATCCTTAGATAAGAACGTGTAATAAACAGATAAAGTAGAACTCCAAATGCAATAGCAAGTATTAATTGTCCTGGAAAATCTCAAGCTCACCTCTTCTAAATCTATTTTTATAAGAAATGACTTCAGTTCCTCAGGACCAAAAAGCACCTTCAAGTTAAAACAGCAGAACCCATTTAACTTGTGAGCACCACCTCTACATGTTCTCACCTGTTTCACTCAGCTGGAAAAAAAAAAAAGCTGACAAGTGAACTTAGCTGCTAGGAAGATCTTAAGTTTCCTCAGAATGCTTCCCCAAAAGACTAAAGGCAGCCAAACATACTCCTGAAGGAATGAAGGTTTCTATCCAGTGCACAATCCTACAAGTAAAAATGTCAGCAATGTATCCTCACCAAACTGTCCAAGGCAAAGAGAAAGCCTGAACATCCTTTACACTGCTTGTGGATCACAGGTCTGTGCTAGGGCAGAACTACTGCTGCTAAATATCACCTATTGGAACAAAGATGCACAGTACTTACTTGAAATATCTTCAAAACCATCCCAGAAATCCCCTACAGTAGCTCCAGTGATGATTTCATTGGTCCTGCAGTTAACCAGATCTACTTCCTGTTGGCCAAATTCCTTCCTAAAGGACTCTGGTCTCCAGAGGTCTGCATTTAACTTGTGATGCACTCCTGACACCATTACAGGCTAGGAAGAAAGAATATATTCTGAAGAATTATCAAACACCAAAAATTCTAACTACAACAGAGTCATACATAAAATACACTGAGCATTTGAATGCAGGCATTTTGCAAACTAAATGCTCAGCCTGTCCTACCAGAATTCTGCCTTACCATGCATCTGAGCATTCCTTGTTTCAAACTGAGGCAGCTTTTTATACAGAGCCATAATTTCAGCACTGTGTTTAGAAACTGATTTAAACAGTAAAACAGATCCTTAGATAAGGATGTGTAACAGTGTTAATGTCATTTGATGAAGGTTGAGTGTTGCTTATCACTACAGTGGCTGTACCTGTGCTTCAATGACAGGACAAAGCACATGAATTGCAAATGGAAAAAGCAGGAAAATGAAAATACCTGTCCCTGCTTCCAGCACTCCCTGAAGACATTCCAATTGCTTTCATTGTTGGGATCCTGAAGACACAACAGGCGGTTATCACATAACCAGTAGTGGGGCGTGTCAAAGCCCATTATCGTGGGCTTTATGGTCAGTCCTTGAGGTTTCTTAGGCAAGTCTGTAATGGCTCTATTTTGCACCAGGGAAGCAAAAATGTCATCAAGGATTTTGGGTGTACTCTTCAGTCCATTGTCTGTCTGATTAAAAAAAAGAAAGAACAAAAAATGAGTGCTCTTTTCTGTTGCCTTGTCCTGCAGGCTTTAAAGAAAGTATTTGCCACTTCTAAAATTTTTCACTTGAGATTACAATCATACAAACAACTGCAGAACTTTGCTGTCTAGAAATGCACCACGATTAAATGCCACTGCCATTTCTGATACTTTGTCTACAGAATTCTGGCACAACAAGTTCTGTTCTGGTTTACACCTCAGCAACACTGCAGAGACCCAGGACATGCAGCAGGGAACAGCACTTGCTTTGTATCAAAGAGCAAAACTACAGTTTTAGCAAAGAACTCTCACAGCCAGTACTTTTCCCCACCACTTTCAAGTCACATCTAAGATCAGACAAAGCCCAGAAACATCTGAAGTGAACCAGTCTACAAATGAGGTATGGGGAAGATACCACAGAAGGTTCTTCCCTCCATCTGCAAGTTCATTGGTACTTCTTTTTTAAGTCTAAAAGACATCCCAGTCAATGTACCTGCCAGATTCTAACCTAAGGAAGTTAATCTGCTTTATCACTCAGTTCCCTGTTCCTCACCAAGACTTGCTGAGACATCAAAACTGAATTAGTCCTTCCCAAATAAGGACAGAATTTTACTTACTGTGACAAGTAAGTAAACTGCCTGTGGCAGCTGTTCCCAGGTTTAGAACAGAATCTAAGCCTGGAAACAACTCAAACCTGTAGGACAGAATTTTTCCTGTACCTTTCCTGCAGAAGAGTTCAACAGATTCCGCAAGAAGCCTGTGTTGTTGTTGCTCACAGGGCTTAATATTGCACTGTTGAATGTCTGCAGGGCTGTAGCTGGCTTGGCTAAGCTAGGGAGTGTCTGGAGAGGTTTGTTTTCATTCTTTGAAATTGGTAGAAGTTTCTCTGAAATGAAAAAAGGAAAACCATGAGAAGCATATACTTTGCATTTTTTTTTCCGAAACAAGATCCTCCTACATGCATAAACATTATATATAGATCTCCTCCCAACACACGCAGATAAAGTATTTCTTTCACTTAACTTTCTTCAATAAACCAAAGGTTTTAAACTCCCACATTCTAAAACAAAAAACCAAATCCAAAAATCCAAAACAACCCCACAAAAAAACAACAACAAAAAATATTCTCAAACTGAATTTTCAAGAATACTTGCATCAATGGGATTTTAATCCAGTTTTTGAAACAGAATATGCTAACTCTGCCAGGCTTCACTCCAAGCCACTGCCACGGCCAGTTCTGCAGCCCAGACACTGAACACCCATCCCAGCAGGCAGATGACCTCACTCTCAGCACAAGATATTGCTGGGTCTGACCTATATTCTTCTGACAAACAGCCACAAAGGGTTTACTCTTCACTGGCTCTGCACGTACCTTTGTTTTCTTTATTCACATTTCCACTTGTTAGGTTTGAAAACCAATTTAATGAAGGAGAAGTATTTACAGAAGCAGCTTGTTTGCTTCCAAGTGCTGACTTTAGAGGAGGATCATGTGTAGTGACTTGTGGGCTCAGGACAAAAGTGTTGTGTTGAAGGCTGGGCCTGTCTCCGGATGCCAAGTGCTGAAAAAGCAAAGCGAGAACTTGATCAGACACAAACACACCCTACTCAGAAAGGGAAAGCAAGCAGTAACACATCCAAATTCATTCTTTTAGAAGTAAAATGGCTTGGCCCTTCAAAACATGTCACCTCCACAAGAGGTCAGCATTGCAGCTCAGGATCGGGAGATGACAGATCAGCAGCATTCAGGATCTCCCAACTTCAGGAGCAGCCAGAGTTCATCATGCCTTAAGACAAGCACAGAGAGCCAAGTTTCCCAGGTGCGTTGTCTGGGATTGCTTTGGGAACCAAGTGCGGTTTTAACAGCAGTTCTGACAATTCTAGTGGTAGCTGATGCTCAGGCCAGGGCTAAGCTGGAGCTCTAGTTCAGAGGACTAAAACAGACATGGAGCATTCCTAAATTTTTCTCTTAATGTGGTAGCAGAAGTGCACTCACCTGCCAAGTCTGAGCTACACCTGCCTGAGTGCAGCACTGGCCTGGCCAGCACAATCCAAGTGTAGGACTGTCCATCTCCTTTGCAGCTGATTTATTGGTCATTTGGAGGTTCTA
>NW_008236769.1:14527535-14534033 GCF_000691975.1 Corvus brachyrhynchos | reverse complement strand
CATTTCCCTTTTCTGCTCAATTTTCAGCTAAGAAATTATTCTGCTCTTTTGTCTGCCTATTGCCACGTTCTCTATTTCATCTCTCATTGACTGCTGATGCTTGGTAAGGATTCTAAACATGACATAATAGAAAATGCTTCAGACTTTAATGAGCTTATGCTCACATAGCCAGTGCAGTATCTAATTCTGAAGAGGAATAGATAAATTTAATGTAGCTGTTTATCCAGAGTCATAGGAAATCTTGATTCAGAAGACTGAAACCAGGTCAGTCATATGCTAACTTTTGATTCACATAACCATCTTCCAGACTTTTAAAACTTGACAATATTTTTCATCTCTTCTGTTCATTACTAACACCAAAATCAAATCCAACCTGCTTCTTACACTTAAAGGAAACATTTCTTTTCAAAACAAGCTTATGAATAAGCTTCAACAAAATTTAAATCACTGAATTCATCCCATTTCTTGCAAGATACTTCCAAACTAAGCTATTAATTTGTGCTCTATTTTCAAAAGCAAAAAAATACTACATCCATTTACAAATATACGGATCTTGTGGAGTTTCATGTGTTTTGGGTATTCTTTACATACAGAGCAGCAAACCTACCAGACCGCTAGAGAAATCAATGGTTTTCTACACTCCTCTAAATCTCAGTGGTTTTCATGTTTAGCTCTTTTATGAATCCCAGTGCTCTTCCACCTTATTCTTTTAGATGCTGCATGTATTTTATCTCCAGGACTCAAGGAATAGCCTACACTTCACAACCATTCCCATTCCTCTGCTCTTCATACTCTTCTCAAGTGATCTCAATCTAATCCCATTTTTTCTCTAAGTCCTCATGAGCCTTTTTCAAGGACAGGTCACTACTGAGGCTCAGTGTCAAGGGGACACAATGAGATTTTCCCCAAAACCTCAAGAACTGAACCAGAAAGATGAACAGTGAATACAAAATGTCCCTGTGTGGTGGGGTTATCACAGAGGTCAGGGCTGGCAACCTACAAAGTCAAATTAGCAGGGGTCTCAAGAACATGCAATAGACTGACACAAACTTAACTGCACAGACATAGAGGCAATAACAATACCTGTTTTGAATCCTCCTTTAGTGTTGGTTTTGATAGTGCTTTGAACTGCTTATTTGCACAAGGACAATTTGCCTTTATTCCCCATTTTGTTCTTACAGAGTGAACAATGTCACCAACATCATAGAGAGCTGAAGGGAGAGAAACGTCAGTGAGCTCACATGCAAACACAACATCCAGCAGCCACTAAGACTTTTACAGAAATTGTGTGTGTTGTGCAGATAAACAATGATATGTGAATACAGTTCATCATTAAACAAGAAGTTCTGCTACTTCTTTGTAAAGGTCAAAGATAATAAAATCAGATTAAACACACGAGCTACTCCTATCTTTGAATAATAAATGCTAAGTTTTTACCAACTTTACTACTAAAATCAAACCTCTCTCAGTACAGTATCAACAACATACAAAAGACAGCAAAATCCTACAGAACATTTTTATGCTAATCAAATATTTCCAATACCTTTTCCAGGAATTATTTGTGTAGGCATTAGATTCTCTGGTTCATGTGCTTGCCCCTTCACACACTTAAACCAGGAGAAAGTATCCGAGTCATCGTCTGTAAAACAAGACCATTACACTGTTTTGTTATTGCATCTTTCATCCTGCTCTGGAAATCCACATATTTTACTATTACTGATATATCCAACCACAGGTCTACAACATGTCCTTGTTGGGAAGGATTTTTTTGTCTCATTTAAGGTTATCACTGACTTCCAAGTTCAATACACAGATTTTATTTCCTCTCTTCCCCCTTTGTTTCAGGTAGCAATAAGCACTCCCCACCTTCATGTGAGCTTTTTTTCCTCATCCTGTAGCAATCCACACACACCCCAAAGCCACACTTGGAGCAGACCCAGTGCAGGTTGAAGATCGTGGTGTCACAGACATCGCACATCTCGCGAACGCCACGAACCGCGCGCTTCCAGGCCACCTGTCCTGCGGGCAGCAATGGGACAGTCAGAGTGTTAGTCCAAACAAAATTCAGCATTTGAGTGTTAAATACAGTCACTTAAAAACTACAGTGATATGACTCAGACTTGGTTTTGTATTGGAACTCCAAAAAATGCTTTTGTTACAAAACAGTCCAAGCAACCAAGACCGCTTTCCTTCCTCCTGTGCAGCACCAACCACAGCTCTTAGTCCTGACATGCGTTTGCCCAAGTTGACAAGCACACTGCTGACACTCTCCTAACTGGAAATTCCACAGCTACTCTAGGAAATAAATTCAGGTACTGCTGGCAAGCTAAGCTTAATGTGGAGCTTGCCACAACCAGTCTGCCCTTGTTCTCTATTCAGCAGCATGGTGGGCAAATAGTTCTCTCTCTTCCTTTTGGGAGGTTTTATGTTTCCAAGTGTGTACCTGATCTCCTCAGAACAGTGAATTTTCTTCTCTGAAGCACTGACTGCTGCTGTTTCCTATGGACTCACTATATTCCTCTCTCCTCACCCCAAGCCACTTCTTCAGTTCACTCAAAATATCCCAAACATTGACAGTATCTTGCAAACAATTACAAGCCCTTCCAGGGTTGTATTATTTTTCTGTGAATCTGTGATTATGCAAAAATTATTTTAGCCTGATCTCCATTTCCTTATGTTGCCAGCTAGGAAACTAGACTAGACAAAAAGCACACACCTGCCTCCTCCTACCACCTTTCACACTTGTAACTTCTCTGAAACTTTCCTGCCCACAGTGTTTCTTAATTTTAAAAGCAAGTTATGAGAGACCATGTCCTAATGCATGCTAAAAAAACCATACCAGGATCCAAGACATCTGTTGTTCTTCTTCTGAATAATGTCCATTGACTAAGTATGGAACAACACTGGAATAGCTTAGCACAATTTGTTCTTAAGTAGGAGGTAAAAATTGTTTGACTACTTGCTTCAGAATTCTTCCAAGAGACACAGGTCTAAATATCATCAGCTCCATTCTTTGTCTTTTAAAAACATACACTATATTTATCATTTTCCAGGTCAACTCTCCAATTTCCCCCAAACAGGATGAAGGTTTTTTGTTCTCTTTTGAACGTCATTTCCTGTCTTTTCTGAATCTTGTCCCCTTCTACTCCTGTTTTTTTGGTTCCTCTCTGTAGTTTGATCCTGTTTCCTTTCGGCACTTGGTGGCCAAGGAACAATGTGACCTAACAAGCTGTTCTTCTACACTGGTCAATCTTTTACCACACAGGGGTTAATTCACTTAAATTTACCATAACTTTAAGTCAGGGTGGCAGAAGAATCTCGCTTTTCTCTTTGCTGACTGAGTACTCTCCCACTGAACTGTTTGAAGAACACCATATATGTAGACTGTAAATTACTTCTTCCTTGCCCAGGGCATTCAAAATAACCTCCATATTAATGAAAGTGAATTCCCTTGCCCTCACTAGTCGGGGCAATAAAATAAAAAAGGAATTAATGAGATTGTGCTCTTTTTCAAGCCAACTCCAAAACTCACACATGTCTGTGTTTTTTAAGCAGAGAATGTTCCTGGTAGCCATGCCAAGAGATGCATCCTCTGCTATTAAGAAACACCACACCCTCCCCTTTGCTTCATGAATTCCACCCAAAGCTTCACCCTCCTGAAAGTGTTTCTGTATTCCAGACTGTATCTCACCCTGGATACAAATAATTTGGTTCCACTGGCCTGAATATGTTGCAGGTCAAGAGAACAGCAAAGCTTGCAGATTCCAAGTAGCCCAAGGTAAGACCCCACTGCAAGTATTTCTGGAATATCTCAAGTCTTCCCTCCCCTTCTGAAGGGCATTCAAGCCTGTTCATTTTTTTTTCTTCTTTCAGAACAGTGGAGTGACTGCCAAACTGAGAGGATCTTTATCTAACGTCAACACTCCCCAAACACAGCAGACAGTGGCAATCTCCTCAACTGTGCTGCACCCCAGCCACACACTTAAAATCCAGAAAACAAATAGAGTTTTAAGAGTCATTCTACTCCAAGAAGTGATTATGCAAGGTCATAGACTTCCCCATTTCTCTGCTCACATCTGCTACAGAAATATTTTGATGTGGCCAAACCCCTGTGTTTGAGGGCACCAAGTTTGCCCTGTCTGCACTAATTAACCTCCCCAACCAGTTACCCCTCACCAGCACCTCTCTGGTCTATTCCCAGTAGGGCTGCACACAATCACTTCTAAAAGTGCTACTAAAAACTGAAGGTGGAGGAAAAATCTCTTTTACTGACAGACAGCATTAGGTCCATGATACAATTACAATAAAATAGGACCAAAGCAATCTAACAGACCCTGTGCAAAGCAAAATCTTTGTTTCATTTACACGTCAAGAATAGATTTTGTTGTCAGCTACCTGCTGCTTTATTTAAATTTTTTGTTTACATTTTGTAACAGGCAAAGTAATTTGATAAATTGAGAAACAACTTTCTGACAAAAAAGGGTGGAATTACCCTTCCCTTTCCCCCTCCCTATGAGAAGCAAAGAGTTGCTGACACTGGCTCACAGTGGCACTTAATCATTCCCTCTCTGAGAATGACATTTCCAAATATATGCAATTTACTTTCACACAGAAGCTTAAAGCTTCACATAAAGCTGTGAAAACACAGACAATTTCAATACAAGCTGATCTTACTGTGTGGTTCAATCGTTGACATGACTTCCTTTTCAGATATCACCAGCTGGCAGAAGTGGTCTCCAATGTTGGCAAGGATGTACTTTGCTGTGTCCAGATCTAGACCCACAACATTTTTGGATAAGGGTAGCCACAAGCTAATAGCCTCGGGGTCGTACTTATTTGGAGTTAAGAAACCTTCCTCACGCAGTATTCCATGCTTATTAAACTGCAGCCTGATGAAAAAAAAAAGGGGGAAAAGGAGAGAAGACCCTCATCACCTCAAATGCTGTACTGGTTTAATTCATTCCATCCCAGTCAATGCTTGAGCTGCAAATGTGTGTACTGTATACCAATGAATTTACTGAAAGGTTACAACAGATATGGGTAAACATACTGGTCGCTAGCATTAAACATGTTCAATGCACTGCTTGTTTTACAGAAACACACTGAAAACATCCAGGTTTTTAGTTAGAAATCTATCTTACAACAAGTGTAGTGTTGGGGTTTTTTATTCACACAAAACCAAATCAGGTTTACAATTTTTAAAATGCACTGGCATTAAGGACCACATTTAGAGATGGCAACAGCAATAATTTTATCTAGGACTACACACAACTCTCAAGAGAGGTTACAGCGCCTTAAATATAGACTATATTTCAGTAACAATTCATTTGGAGGCAGCTGTCAAAAAACATCAAGCAAAATTTGAGTAAGATATATTCCTGAGTGATTCTGAGTAGGTGGAAAGAATGAGATCTATATTGTTAGTAGTGTCTTAAATGGCAAACATGAAGAGTTCTGCTCAGGAACCTTTTTACTAAATGCTGTAGAGGAAAGTTGACTTCTGATGACAACGTGTGCTCACTGTAGTGTTAAGTGTGGCAGGAGAACGTGTACTGGCAGCTGCTGTCATCAGACAAATGCTATCTTCAGATCTGACAGATTTCACACACAATAAAAAGGGAGAGTTCCATCAGTTTCAAGTTTTAAACTGAAGGGTTCATCTGATTTGAACTGCACTGCAAGTCTGGATTGTTACCCTGAGAGGATGAATTAGCATAGTCTGTTATGCTGGTCTCACACATCAGATTATACAAAGAGCTGCTATAGTAAAATCTCTAATCTGAGGTTAAATAGCAGATTAGTAGCACATCTGCCTTTTTTTAAACCTTTAGCAACAGAACTGAATTCTAGTGGGTGCACAGATTAAGTGTTTCCATGGCAAGCTTAAATGTCTCCAGCTGGAAGCCCAGAGCCATGTACTGCAACTCTTCCATAGCTCTGGGTTCATGGATAACCTTTCATAGGTCCAACCACAAAACTTCAGGAAACCAACGTGGAATCTACCCTCTCACTGCTATCTCCAATTCTACTGAGCTGTAGCACTCAAACTAAACTCGTTATCCTACTGGCACTCAGCCCAGAACAGCAAAATAAAGAGCTCTAAGTCCTGCCAAACTATTTTCTATTCAAATGGAGAAGTTGTATCATTTCTAAGGGCTAAAAAACCATAGATAGCCACTCTTTAGTGGGGTATATTGGTCTTATAGCTAGACACCAACAGTGAGAAGCTTTGAAACCTGAGACCATTCCAGACATGGAATTGGGGCTTTATAACCTTTCACATTTAAGGAATATTAAGGTATTTAAAGTATCCCAAGTTGTTCTTACCTTCTGAAGTGAAAGAAGCGGCAGAAGACGGTGGAATCTCTCTGCTCCTTGTTCTTGCGGTAGCTGTCCAAGCGGCATTCCCTGCACTTGTGCAGGTGAGGGGCGATGTTATTGCAGGAGCCATCCTGCACAAATGCCTCTCCACTCTGCTGCAGCTTCTTCACTTTAGCA
>NW_008236769.1:14514223-14527356 GCF_000691975.1 Corvus brachyrhynchos | reverse complement strand
TCCAGTGGAGTCACACAGTCTGTGGACCCAAGCTTAAAGCTCCTTCAGCTTTTTCACAGAGGAGCACTTTGAAAGAACAGCTGCTTTTAAAGGAAGTTCTTGAGCCAGAGTTGGAATCCTGAGCAGATTAGGGCATGCAGCAACCACATCTCACAAGAAATGGGGACAGAGTACAACCTGGCCATTTCTCAGTCCTGTTTTCCCCCTTCATGATGCAACAGCTTTCAGCATCTTACTGTAACAGATGCCAAACACTTCCCTTCCTCCTACGCTGCCAGTGAGGCCTTGCAGGGGACACAACAGCAACTGCTTGGCTGGCTATGAATTCATGCTAATTATGGAACAGCACGTGGTAATCCAAGGCCAAGCAACAGGAGATTGATTAAAAAAAAAAAAAAAAAAAGGGTATGTAGGGGATTCCCAGAATCCTGAACAATCAGCAACACCACCTGATGAACTGCAGGACACATGACACCAGGAGTCCAGCTCCTTAAACAACCCCAGCCTTTCCTCTTCTGTCCCATGTGAGAACCTGAAGAGGTCATCAAATGGAAAAGAAGAACAAGGGTGGTTTTGGGGCTGGGTGGGTTTTAATTTGTGATGGTGGTGGTTGGGATTTTGTTTGCTTTGCTCTTGGGACAGTTTTTAAACTAAAGCCCCTCTTGAACCGGCCTTCATTGAGAACAACCACCACCTCTCACTATGTTTGTAAAATTTAGGACCATTGCTAAAAGGTAATCTCATCATGCCATCAGCATCTGTGTTCCAAACAGAACCTTGTTTTTGTAACTTCTGCCATTCTGTTCTTGCATACATTTTTGTAACAACTGATTTCTAAACATTAATGATTGGTCTGTTTCCTTTATCAGGAAAGCTCAACTTTATTGCATTCCCCTCACAAAAAAAAACCACACAAGTGATTCCAGTTCCTGATTTACTCACACATACGCAAAATTAGTAATTTAAATTGTAACAAATAACCTACTTCAAGTCACTAGACAGAAACTACAAGAACTTTCAAATGACAGGAAATTTTAGAAACACTTACTATTATCCTGAACCTTGGCACTTCCAGTCCAAAAGCTTTCACTTTCACTTCTGTCACAAAGAATCTCATTCGAATTTCTTCTAATAAAAAACTCCATGTCTGCGAGTTCATCAATCTTGTTTCCTTTGTGGCTGCTGTGGCTGTTGCAGCTGCTTTGTGATTTAACCCCACACTCACTGAAGGACAGAAGATGAGCATCTGAGGTTGAGGGTCTGCAATCTAAAGTTCGCTGCAGTTCAACCATGCCACTGTCTCTGGGTATTGCTATGGAAGGGCTGGGATGCTGCAACTGTTTTACAGCAATGCATTCCTTGGGAAAGTTTGTTGTGGCCTTCATAAGAGGTTCATTAGTATTCTTCAGGTTGGTTCCTTTTTCATTAGCTGAATCAGTCAAAGATGAAGATCTTGAGGTTGTCAAAGAGGTGTATTTACCTTTTTGATCGCTAGGATTTTGTGTTTGCTCTTTAGACATAAACCCCGCTTTAGGAAAGGCTGTCAGATCTTCCTTCAAAGCTTTAATTCCAGTATTAAGACAGGAAGGATGAGCTTCTGGTAGGCTTCGCCTACATGTGCTGAAATGCAACATGCAATAATTAGGGGAAAAAAAAGGTGTCAAAGCATGGCATCAGCTGCTCAATCTAGTCACACTTAAAGCTTGAAAGAAGAAATTTAGTTATTTAATTATGTGCTTTGAGTTCTGCTGTACAAGTATTTTAAATTTTGTGTGAGGCTAAAGAGGTTTGTGTTTTTCAGGTGTTTTTTCTGGTTTTGATTTTTTAGAGGAGTTATAATAACAAAGCTCTACACCCATGTAGGCACACACAAATTTGTGTACTGCTGTTACTCCACTACCTTCTCTCACAATTAAATAGTTGCTTCCTCGTTTTCTCCATGCAACTGCTGAATAACTAGATGCATTTCATTTGCATGTCTGTGGCAAGATTCTCAAGGAACTTCTGACTGGCACCACAACTCTATGCTGGAGACTGTAAAATCTCTCACTAGAAAACACCTTTAAAAAAATCGTATTTTCTACATTCAGCATGTAAGAGAGACAAAACTAGTAGAAAAACCCCTATAGCACTTCAAATTTGAGTTTTCCTGTCACACTATTTCTACCATTACATCCATTTTGTGACAGAACTGGGGGTAACAAAAGTTCAAAGGCACTGGTGTTCAACAGGAATACGACTGAGGACCTGCAGTTGATGTGAAAGAAAGCAGACACCTGCCTGAACATATTCCGGTTTTCTTGGGGGCAGGGGAGGAATGCATTTGACAAAGCAGGCACCACACCCATGTATCCATTTACAGATGGGGTACAATGAAGCAGTGACATTGGCCTGGGACATTGAAGGGCCACTTCCTCAAAGATAAATACAAATATGGCATTAGGAAGTAAATTATATATCCAAGGCAAGCAAGTCTAACACTTTTCTATGCTGGTATTATAGAGGAGTAGTTACTACAGCTATTAAAATGACCTGAGTTTGTTGTGCTAAGAATCAGAATTATTCTTGGAGGTAAAAATCTGCATAAAACTGCTTCCTTACCCCTGAGGAGTTTCTGCACCAAGGTTGGGTGGTGAGTTAGCTGGCAAGGGCAGGCCTGGGTGCCTTTGGTCTTTATTTGCAGGAGTACATCCCAGCAGTGCTTCACCCAGCACAGTTGGTACTGACTGCACGTGTCCCTGACTGGGAGAAACCTGCAAGGGAGATTTTAACAGTTAGGAAAATCCAGCATAACAAATTATGGCTTTGCAGGGTTCAGCTTGAAAAGAAAAAAAACACTCCTCCTACCATGTTTAATAAAACTAAATAGACTCACTCAGTTCAAGAGATGGAAAGACTTTAAAATGTCCTTTTAAACCTTATAGGTTCCATGAAAGACTGTTGATGTTAATGCATTTTCCCCCAACTAACAACAAACTTTTTTGGGGGAAGTGCATTAAGCAAATGGAAAGGAAGACAGAAAGCCCTGCTCTTGGTAACTGCCAGTGCAACAATGCTTCTAAAGTAACTGCAGTAACTGGCAGGCAGAAATAAACTTCTGAGCTCAGCTGAAAATCCCAGAGAAAATTAAAACGGTGAAGTCTGACAGCATTACCAAAAATCTACACATGAACTTTCCTGCAGCAAGAAAACTCTTTGCACCAGGATTCTAGAAAGTGTTAAGTAAAGAAATCCTGTGTTGATTAAATCACCAGCCTAACAAATCTATAATTCATTTAGGAATACAATAGGCCTACCAAATTAGCAAGTGTCTTTAAAACAGTAGTTTTCTGTGGGGGTCCTTCCTCAGCTCCAACATCCATATTTTACTCCCACATGCTCCACTTAACTGCTGGGAAGTTACACTACAGGCTCATCAGCATCAGCTCCCAAAATATTTCCTTTTTGTTTTGGTATTACACAGCTGTCAGGCACCAAGTCAAGAGCTCAGAAATATGCTGCAGATAATTAACTCCACACTAGAAATGAGTCCTATCACATACTTATTAACAAAAAACATGGCTTCAGTTCATCACTCCCACATACTCACATCCACCAAAATCAGAGAAACAAACAGCTTCTGCTTTCCTTACTAGAAAGCACACTCACTGCAACCACTTGGAAAAATGGTTGCAAGGCATTTCCCCAAGAGTACAAAAGTGATAAATGATCCAGTCCTTTGAAGGAAGGCAGACTGGAAAATGAGAAGTAAATCACTACTTTAAGGAAAAACTATGGTAAAACAAGTTACAAATTCAGATCATGGTAATTCTTCAGCAGGGCAGTTGAAATGTGAAATACAGACCAGCTTTGTGAGTATCAAGCAGGCTGCTCAATGGCTGAATTATGCAGAAAACTGAAAAAAAGGCAAACTGAGCACCAAAAGCTGCTAAAGGCACTCAAGCATGAGCTATGGAAACACAAGACTGCGATGCTCTGTTACTCGATGCTGCCCTGCTGCCCATGCTCCCCCTCAGCAGTTAATACAGGACAGGACACTTCCTTCATTGAGGCATCTTATCCTGTGCTTGTTACCTCATGCTGGTTCTTTGTGAGGTTGTTAAAGACTGCTAATGACCATATCCAGCCATTGCCAGATCTGCACAGCTGACTCCACACAGGACTGACTGCACAGAAGCAACACAACCCCCTTCCCCTCCTTCCAGAGCTTCCTGAAGACCAGCTACTCCTGCCTAAAACACAGGTTTTGGTCTGAAACATTGGGCAAAATTACAGGGCAGGTTTGAAGTACTGTTCTTCAGCCAAGCCATGATTATTTGCATTTCTACACTTAAGTAATCCAGATTGTCTTTTGCCCTTTGAGAGTTTACTTATCTCTCAGTGATACCTGGCAGGTCACTCACAAACGAAATAAAAGTAGACATGAAAGTACTACAAAAGCCACATTCCCTTTTTGTACTGAAACAACTTTCAACTGCTCCTCATGCAGCTTCAATCCTCAAAGCATCCAAGTGCAGCTGAAGGTTTTGGGTTCAAGTACAAAATAGTTAAAGAAAGAACATGAAAAACAAAGGTTATAAACTTCAGAACTCCTTTGTGTTTTCTCCCATGGAAGAATACATGACCAGGCAGGCCAACTCCTAAGCAGGAGGAGGGGGCAAAAAACACAATAAAAACAAAAAAACCCAACCAAACAAAAAACCCAACAAACCACTAACTTTCAAGGCTTAGTAGCTTTGGCTCCAATTATCACAAGGCAAGATGTTCAATTCATGCCCAGACAAGCTTGAAAACTCAACACACCCTCCAAGGGATTATTTTATTATTCTACTTTCCAATCTAATCCTTAAGATGTTTTGAGAGGTGACATAATCATTATGTAGCAGCCATATATAACAGAACAAGACATTACCTCAGGAGAAGATTTTGTGTGTTTAGCATCAATACTTCCACTGTTCTCAGATGACTTCCTTTTCACACCCCCAATTCTTTTTGATTTATCTGGAAGGGAAGGTGATCAAGATTAGTCTATCACAAATAACCTACTTTGTGTTTGAAGGACAAAAAGTAATAGGTCTTACCACATTTTCCATTGTTGTCATATATGATTTCAACATGAATTAACTCTGGATCAAGAGTTTTTAAAGCTGGAATCTTGAAAAGGAACAGGAAACACAGAAGCAGCCATTTAGACAGGTGAAACTCTATCTGAGTATATTTATCTTAGACGTGGTAGCATGGACTAAGCTTAGACACTAAACTTCTAGGTTCTTTGAATACCAAGCTGAATTTAACAACATTCCATGTGACAGTGTCTCTGCATAAAAACACAAACTGGTGCTTGAGAGCACTGTCTGCACAGCACAGAGAGCAAAGAAACCAGGATCATATTTGCTTCACTCTTCCAATCAAAACTCCAGGTCTCCTTCATTTTTCATAGAAGGACATTTCTTATTTAATAATCTACCAGCAGCATAAAGAAACACTTTGGGTTATATTGTTCTGCACTACACTGTCACCCATGTTTGAAGATTACAGTAAAGACAGAAATAAAAATGGTTTTGGTGGAGATATAAATAAAAGTTTGCACCTATTCCCCAAATCTATTTGTACACCACAATAACTGGTTCCTACCTCCTGACAGTTGACTTCTAGAGTTCTTGTAGCTGGATTACCATTGACAACAACTGCTGTGAACCACTGAGTAGAAGGATCCAGGCTATAAATCCTAATTTTTGAACCAATGATATTTTTTCCACCTTCAAAATTAAAAAAAAAAAAAAAAAAGCAGCGCTTAGGACAAAGAAGGCATGAAGATGACCACAGTTACCAAAATGAATTTTTCCTGTCCTTACAGTAGGGGAAATTAAAACTAAGATGCAATATTTACCTTTTTATAAGAGACATTCCCTGCATGTGCAAGCACATGACTACAAATATGCTGGTATGAACCCGGTAATTAAGAATTTAAAGCCGACAAACAAAACTAACAATTTTAAATTTGACTAAAAAAAGAAGCCTCTATACAACACCTGGAAGTTTTCACAAACAAGTAACAAATTGGAAAAAAAATCAAGTTACTGAAGCAATAAACAACTTGATATTATTTTGCTCAAAATTACTTCAAGTTTGATATATTTCACAAATACCAGGCCACCTATAAATGCTTAAATTACTTACTCTTACTAAAGAAATACCTGAAACTTAAACATCTACAATCCTTCACATTTTGCATTCACGGCTTTGAGAGTAAAATCAGTATTTTTAAAAAGGTTTTATCCCCTAGAACAGATTACCAATTAATTAAACCAACACTGCAAGGATTTCCCTTTGGACTTGAGCATTTATTGCCAGAGCTTTCCACTCCACAGTATGTTTGTACCTTGGACCAAGCGTGTCTCATCAAGGTGTTTCTTAACCAGAGCCTGAATTTCTTCATTTACATTTTGATCATCCTTAAGAGAAAGCCTGGAACTATCCACATCCTATTTCAGGGAAAAAAAAAAAGAACAGAAGTTTCCATTCAGGGTAATGCTTTTAACAAAATCCCGCAATATTTAAAAACAAGATGGCAGCAATTCATAGAAATCCAATTCTCATTAATCTGTGTCCCATCAGTTCTAGGATGTTGGATTGGAGGCAGACATCAATTTCTTACCACTAATTTACAATAAGCATCTGCAAGACAGACTGAAGTGAGCTCTCCAGGTCCACTTTAATATTGTTCTGAAAACAGCCCAGCTTTGTTGTACTACATTGCTAATGAGCACTGATTTTAATTGAACCATCCATTCTTAACTTAGGATTTTAAATTCTCAGAAGCAGCAACATATTTGTCCTGAGCAGACACAAATGAAAATACTTTGTTTCTATTTATGATAATGCCAGGATGCAGTCCATTTAAAGACACCATTATAAAATGTTTATAGGAATGAAAACAGAGTCAGCTACATACAAATTATTCATAGTTATTCAGCATAATGTATGCATATTATAGTATTTTTTCCTCTCGAATTCTTGAATGAGAACTGATTCTGAAATGGAAAGGTCAGAGCAAGTTTCCACCCAAGACTCAAGAGTGCTTATAAGAAAATGGTTTGGGGTTGGGTTTTATCTTTTTGTCCCAGGCACTGCTCTGGTATTTGTAAGAGGCAGAAGACTGAAGAACTAGAAGTCAATAAACTCTTATTCAAGATGGCAGTAAAGCAATCTTCTCCACTGCAGTGCTGAGATAAGGATTCTGCATAAAGAGATCTCTACCCTGCTGTTGAGCCAACACAAGCAAGACAACCACCTACAACTCAAATTTGGCTTTTAGTGACTCTCTTGTCAGTTTCTCTAAAGGACTTGAGCATTTGCTGACTGTTAAAAAGTCAAAGTAGAACACTAATGATGGCACTACTTGCAGTCTCAACATGGGACATCCATTACTATTTTTATTTCAGATTGCTTACAGGTCTCAGGAATAGCTTCCTAAAAAGGCTAAATCCTGTATCTTTAGCAGATACTATTCCTTCAAACACCTGCCCAGCCAGTCACAAGGGACAATTGTTTCAACCCATCTGTACCTAACAAACTTTCCTCTGG
Organism: Corvus brachyrhynchos; assembly: GCF_000691975.1. NCBI lineage: Eukaryota > Metazoa > Chordata > Aves > Passeriformes > Corvidae > Corvus > Corvus brachyrhynchos. The sequence goes on along the minus strand of NW_008236769.1, from coordinate 14,519,769 downwards.
TGCTCAATAAAGGGACTACAATTCAACCATCTCATTTACATTCTGCCCAATTCCTCATTTGTTTAGGATTAGTAGTGATGTGCTTCTGTTAAATAGCAAGATTTATGCCAGGCATTACTGTGCAAAGAGTTGCAGGAACAACAGTCCTGTTCAAAAGAAGAAAGGGAAATTATTCCAGGTTATCCCCCAACCAGCATGATGCAACTGTTGTCCCCTGGGCTGAATAACTGTCCTGGCACACTCCCTCATCCAGCTCTCCCAAGTGACCATGTCCTGAATCAGCTTCAGCAGGTTTTAAATCAGACACATTACATTCAGAACTGATATTTATGAGTCACAGAAAAACACCTACTACAAGTTTTTACCCATCTGAAGTTTGCATTTAGATTACATTAACTTGATATATCTTAAATACCAAGACAAGAAATTCATCTTTCATCTTCACAATGCCATTCAAGGTTACCTGGATGGGCGTCAAGAGGTCTTTAGAAAGAAAAACACACTTCTCTTCACCCAGATAGCGCACTGAAACCAGTGATCCCATTCCAGCTTTGTCCACTAAGGACTTGTAGGTCTAAAAAAAGTGAAAAACATGTTCTCAGAGAGTAAGAAGATTTCATCATTCATCATCTGCATTTAAAAAATTACTTTAATTTTGCTTCTATTTCTGTTAAGTTACCACATCTACACACAACTCGTGAAAACAAAACTAGTTTCCAATAAAACTTCTAATACACACCTAATGAAACAGTTACTGGACTCCACCTGAAATTAATTTCATTTATCAGCATGAATTAGGAATTCAATGTAGGTGGCTGTCATTAACAATTAATCAATCATTCATCTCCACATGAAGAATTTATTAATACAGTAATTCTAATTGTGGATATATTTCCAACAATCCTCCTTATGGTAGACTGGGGAAATAACTAGCAAATCAATGAATGCCTGCAGCATAGCTTACACTGAAGTTCTCAAAACTTGTGCAACACTAATAATACACCAAAACCTTAATTTAAGCACATGTGATGGCTTGGATAGCCTCACTGCGATGCAATGATGAAGTTGTGTTCAGGTATATCAAAGGCTTTAGCAACAGATAAGAAAGAAAAATTTCCTTCACAACCTTCTGAACACTTCCTAATACCTTCAAAGTTAAATTTTTTCTAGTGACAGTAACAGATCTGAGAGGAAAGGCACCAGGAGCCTAAAACAAAAGAAGTGGCAAGAGTAACTCCTCCCTACCTGAAAGGTGTAATAAAAGGAAATTGTTCTGATAGGGGAAGGCAGCCTTTCTTTCATCAGTCCTTCAAAAACCCAGACACTCTCTTGTGTTCACCTCAGCTAGGACAGCACTGGCAGAGGGACAGGACCCCCAGAGGAGGGAACATGAGTCTCCCCAGAAGTAACTGGGCATTCCAAGATTCCTACAAAGCTACTCCATTTGTCAGAAACACTCTCCCATATACTTAAATCAAGAAGTTGTGATCAAATTTTAAATAAATTAATCCACACACCTCTTCTGTGACCTCTGCTTTCCTTCCTTGTGTGATGATAAAGGGACAAAAAGTCTTTTTTTTTTTTGCCAAGGCAAGCTCCAGCACTGGCCTACATTTGAGCCTACATCTTCCTCTGTGAAACGAGCTTTGGAACATGTACCCTGCATGAACTGACCCATCAAACACATCAGGAGGAACACCTTATGCCAAAACTGAAGACAAGTATCCAGCAAGAACTATTCAGATACTTGGAAATGGACAACAGCTAAGTTTAAATAAGGACATTTTCAGAACAAGCTATCAGCAAAATTTAACTGTGGAACTGCTGATATTAATGCACAGCCCAGGAAATAAAATTAAGGATTTGTATTTCCTCCCATTCGATTGGGTGTTACTTCCAATAAATATCTAGATTGACTATGTTTAAAGAAAGACCAGCTAAAACTCAGCAATATGAATTACAATGCACACTTTATACCTAGCAAAGTTAATAGTATTAAAACACAGATTACAATTTCAGCATAATTCATGTTCAGCAACTTTACATGTTTGCATCCTCACTTCTTGCACTACTTTCTTGAGTAGCAATATCCAAAGTAGTCAAGTACAACCATACTGGCTGAATACATTAAGAAATGTTCCCTGTTCACCTCCCCTGGCTAATGCACCTATTCAGCCATGCATGGCAGGTACAGAAAGCTTAGTTCCCTCCTTGTACAGTGTAGCTCAGGTTTTTGTGTGCAGAAAATCTAAATCTCACAAATCATTTTTGTCAGGCGGGCATCACGTAAGTCAGTTGAATTATTTTTTTCTCAGGATCAAGAATCACCACACTTGATGTAATTAACAGTACTTGAGGCAGAGTCAAAAATTTAAAAGAAAACACAGACTATCCTTAGAAACCTATTATTTACACTTTTTCTCTCTAGTCTCAAAAGGAATTTTGTGGAAGAAACAAAACATGAGACTAGAAAGAGAATGAATTAACAATGTACAGAACAGCGGTCTGAGGGAGAAGCAAAGTCATAAAAATACATTCTTGTGTCCACAGGCACAACACACCAACTTCAAATGCTGATGAGCTCTGTCAGTTCAAGCTGCACAATAAGGTTTTCTCCCTTCACAAGACACCCTAGGCTGAGGCTGCACTTGAGAAATTCACACTGGTGACAACACTGTCCCCAGAAGGTGGAACTGCAGGAGCAAAGTGAGTCAAGCCAAGAGTGTACTTGCCATCGCAGGCCACTGGACAGGAGGCATGGATTGGGTTTTTCTTTCAGCCAGCACCAGCTTTTGCTCCACCAGGAATGCTATCATCATATGGCTGTAGACTTCTATCCATCTTCGCTTTTCCCATGATTCATCATCAAATTCTACACAAATCTACAGAAAGGAAGCAAAGTGAATGAGTGACTACCTATAAAATCCAGACACATTCAACATGAAAAAGATAAAACCACCAATTCACTCAAAAATAAAAAGATCATTGAAAGTTCTTATAATTCCAGCATGATTATTGCCTGTCACATAATCCAGCAATCATTAAAGCATCCAAGGCTGACCCAGTACTTTTCAAGTAATAGTCAATGTTAACTGGTTTATCATCATTACTCTCACATGAAATATTAATATCTCCATTAACTTTACAACTTCCCATCTCAAAAAGTTCTGTGCTGCTCAAGAAGAGTTAAACATGTTAACACTGTTACTGGTGTTTACAAGCAGGGAAGAATACACACACCCCTAAGAAGTCCACTAAAACGAAAGGACTGCCTACAGCAGTGGCACATGGATTTTCCACAAACTCTAAAGCACTAGAATAAAAAAGCTGGTTTTTTTCCAGAAATATTTTAAAAATACCAATCCCAAAGAATAACTTCAGCCAATTTATTGAAAGCACAAATGACAGAAGGACAGCAAAGGTGATTAAATTATGCAGTGTGAAGAAGGTAATCTCCTGTCTGCTTTTAAAGGCAATTTATCCTTAAGAATTTCAGAAGCAAGTATGTAAATTTTTCAAAAGGAAAACAATTTCATGGCAAAAATATGACGGCATGACCAATGTCTCTGGGACAGCATTACCCTAATTTCAAAGGCAACATGGGAGATCAGCAAATGATTGGGAAAGACCACAAATACAACTTGGCCTGAATACAGGAACTGGAACGTCTTGGTAGAGAACTCTACTCTTGGAAAAAATCGGAACTCCCTCTTCCCAAAGAATACAGCGATCCAGCTTAAAACACATTTCACAAACAGCATAGAAATCTCAGCTGAGTGAATCTTAGTAACATTTCCTGGTGTTTTATTGTCCCTCTCATGGGAAAGGCAAGTGAAAACATGCACACAAACAGCATTACCACAGCCAGGAGTCATAGAACTAATGGGTGCAGAAATGAACTTAGTAATTTTGAGGTGCCCAGAAACAACGAAAGAGATAAGCAAATAACTACCAGAACCAGAATAGCTTGTTTTGTCTACTCCATCAGTGCTGCACACACAGGAAAACACTTGAGAAAATAATTTCAACAGCAGTTGACAACCCTTCCATACAAAACAAAAATGGAAAGAAATACTTCTATTTTTTTTACAGTAGAAATACTTACTCCCCCCTCTCAGTCCATTACTATTTTGGGTCTATCATGCTTCCACAAGAGCTGTGGGAGGAAAGGAGGTGGGATGTGTTTTGGTACAAAGTTCTCCACATTTCCATTGTCCATTCTGCAACTCCTTTAACACTTCAGCTGGAGAGCACATCAACTCGATCGCTTCTGGCAGAACCGTAACCAGCTACAAAGCTCACAATACAGTCCCCCTCAGCACCTGCTTCTTCTTTGCAGAGAAAGTCCTTAAGAGTTTTCTGCACCAACAACCTCCTCCTCGCTACAAGCACGGCACAGGGCACAGCCCCGCACCCAAAAATGGACGAAGATCCACCCCCGCCGCAGAACCACAACAACAAACTGATAACAAAGTTTACGCTTTCAAGAGCGAGTTAGAAACACCCAGAGTTTCTTTTTGTTTGACAAGGAAGGGGCGCTTCTTAGGTTAATCAGAGGTCACCAAGTTCTCACTAACAAAAAAGGGTAAAGGAGACAGTTTAAATGGAAAGATGGTGCTGCTGTTCCTGCTGTCACAGGACAGCCACCGAAGTCCTCCGTAGAAACAAGGACAGTGTTCCAGATGCCGCTGCTACAATGGAGTTTTGTCCTTGGGGAGTAAGCACTCAGTCTGTACTCCAGTAAGTGCCCAGACATGGCTGAATACTTTTAATGACTACAGCTGCCAAATAAAGCCCCGTAACAACTTCACAGTCAAACCGTAAACACCGCTTGACTTCCACACAAAATACGCAGCTGACCAATCACCCCACGTTGCAGCAACTGACTGTGTGTTCAAAAAACCACTTGGTAATCATTAATAAGAAGAGGCCACCATGCAAGAAGAGTCCGAGGGACCTCCAACACCAAGCATGAATTTGGTATGATTTTAAAACCTAAGTACTTGTTCATGACCAGCTACTGCAAGGAGCAGGAAAGAAAAGTCACCAATCCCAACAATACTGGAGAGCTTCGGTTTCAACTCTGGAAGCAAAAATCCGTTCACAACTAGCAAGACCTTAAACTACGTTTAAGAAATAAACCATAAGCATAGTGGGTGTGGTAAAAACCTGCTTTTCAAAATGCCGGTGGAAGAAAGCACATTTATAATTAGTTAAGTTCCGGCATTAGTACACGGGGGAGACTTGGGCAGGGGTGCGCGTTTCCAAGCGTGTTGGCCAAGACGCCCTCTCCCCCCGAGAGCAGCATGTGCACACACGTGTATGCACACCCACACCAACTTCCCCGGTCACACTCTCGATTTCGCAGGTCTCTCTGAAAGTTCCCGGTTACCTTCAGGTCTTGTTTGGATATGTCCGTGTGTGACACAGCCCGGATCCTGCCCGACTTCCAGGGCCATTCCGAGATGAGGCTGGCGTCCCACGTCCTGTCCTCCTCCTCCGACAGGCAGAGGAACCTCTTCCCTACGAGCAGCGACCAGCTCCCC
>NW_008236769.1:14496627-14513479 GCF_000691975.1 Corvus brachyrhynchos | reverse complement strand
CCCGCAGCCGAGCCCCAAGGGAGGCACGGACACGCGTTGGACCGCGGTGCCTCCCTAGGTCCGTGTTCCCGCCTCGGCAGCGCCGAGCGTCCAGCTATAGGAACAGCGTTTGGAGGCGGCGGAGGGATCCGAAGCGAGGCCAGAGGGTGTGATACGACCCCTTATACGTGCAGCTCGCGGCGTACTCAGATATAGCACAGGGGGCGGTGGCACCTGCGGGGCGTCTCTGCGCATGCGCACGGGGGTGGGGCCTGCACCTGCGGGAGGCCCGCAGGCCGCCATCTTAGCATGCTAAGGAGGATGGGGACAGGCGGGCCCTGAGGGGCACGGGACAGGGCACGGGGCGAAACAGCACAATATAACTGCGTGCCCGAGGTTCCTGGGGAGGATCGCAGGCTGTGGAGGTGCTCCAGTTGTGGTTGATGTAGGTTGTGGAGTTGTATCTAAAAGCAAATGGCTTCCACCAGCTCAAGCCTTTAACATGAGACCTCTTGTGTTCTTACAAATAACAAGGCGAGATGACAGAATCATAACTGGTTTGGTTTGGAAGGGATTTAGTGCCTCACTGCCCTGACAGGGAAGAATTTCTTCCTTATATCTAGTTTAAGGCAATGCTTTTCAGCTGAAAGCCACTCCCATAACCAGCTACAGAGAAAGAAGGAGTTAAACAGAGAATATGACAGTGATCTGGGTGATGGTGTTCAGCGCTGACCCAAAAAGACACGCGTATTCATCTACTGTAAGACTTTCCCACTAGAGCATGTGGGAGGAAAAGACCAAAAGTGCAGAAAGTACCCAAAGCAAAGAAGCTGTTGACTCATCCAGTTTACTAAAAACTAAGAGTGCTCAGCTTGTGCTATCTCCAGGGCTTTCTATCACCAGAGATGTCTGAGCTTCAAAAACCCCCATCAGAGTTAGATATTCCTGCTATGTTCTGGTCTCATCCTCCATTTTCTCCAAGAATATATTTTCACACTTAGGTTAAATGTATTTTTAAAGCCTTTCCCACCAATTTGCTTCACCTGATCACTTGCCTACTACATTAAAACAAACACACTCATGTATGAAATCAAAAGGCACAAAAAATTCCTCACCTGCCATGATGAGGAAATTGCTGTCCTTCACTCCATGGAAATCAGACAGTCCAATTTCCATGATGACTTTAGGGAATCTCCAATGATTTCTATCAATGAGGTGAACCTCGTAATCGGTACAATTTTCAGCAGGGACAAACAAAGAAACAAAAGTGAATAATAAAAAATTGATGGATCAGCAACCATGTGCAGTCTGAAGAACCACTCATTAGCTGGCACTGAAAGAAAAACAGCTATGCTTGCTTCTCAGATGTAAATATTTACTATATAGACCAGACCTGCAAAGTGGAATTTGTGATAAGATAGTGTATAAAGCAAGCTAGATGTGAAAGTACCAAATTACTTGTTTCATCGTAAGCTTTAGGCTCGTATAGCAGCGACAGTACAATTGACACATCACACCATGTAGGTGTTGCATAACCTCCTTATTTAAAGCCCTTAGTTTTTCTGCAGAGAGAACACTTTGCCTCAAAGAGTAGATGATTAATACATGCAGGAAGAGGGATGTCAGGCTATAATGAAGCAATATTAGTCAATGCAATAGATCAAGCTGTTGGTAGCACTCTGGTTGCTTAATAGTAATTTTTTTCCCATTAGCATCAGAATAAGGGAAAGCTTTAAGGAGAAATTTGAACGACAACAACGTGAGTTTTGTGAATGAGCAGCTCCCACATGCAAAGAGTGGCAGGGAGGTTGGTCAAAGGTGTTTTAATGTTTCGGATAGGTCCTGGCTCTTGAAGGCCAAGAGGACGTGGTGACATAGTACATCAATGCCCTCAAAAATGAACTTATATAGGAAAGGATGTTAAAAGATCCTCTGATGAAAATACAAGATTCTAAAAGTATATAAAATAAAATGAATTGGCAGAGACCAGAAGAGATGGGGAAGCAGACAGAGCACAAGTTAACAGAAGCCTGGACAAAACTCAATCATCCAGGGTACAAACAAGCTTTCAAAGTCCTGAAAGAGTAGAGGTATTCAGAACCTAGGGGGCTAAGTAGAAGCCACATAACTGAAGATATTTTTCTTTTGAAACAGAGAAGATAATCAGCTGCTTGCTTCCCTTGCTTAGGATTCTAAATTTTGTGAAGTTAAATCAGGACCAAATATCTTTATTAAATTATCTAGCTTCTTCAAAAGTTATAAATTAAAGGTAACCAGTAAAGTCCTGGGTCAAAAAGTGAAATACATAAAATTTCAAATTATGACTTTGAACATCTCTGAATTTTCTGCATCGTTTAAGAACATGTTTCCCAGTATTATAACCATACAATACAGGACAAAACTACTGTTGTTTTTCTTAACTGATTATTTTATCACCACCCGCAATAGTTTCCACAAAAACGAATGTCTACTAGAAATATTTTGCTTGTATATGCCCACCTTCAGTCCATCAAGAGAAACATCAAAATGTTCATAAATAAGTTTCAGACTAACCCTATGATATTGGCACAGGTGCAGCTGTCTCACTCTGCATTACTTACCTCTGGAAAACACAACGTCTGTTGAAGTACCTGCAAAACAAAGCAGTGTGGTAAATAAGCAGAAGTGATTAAACCTCAAAACAGCAGGTTTCAGCCTGTTCTTCTGCCTGCAAGAAGTCTTGAGCATAATTTTTTCCAGCTGGCCTTACCTACTGTGTTGAACTGGTAATAGGTAAGCCTTTATCTCCTACATGAGAAAGGAATAATCTCTGCAAACAGGAGCTCTTTAAACAGTAACTTCAGAACACACTTGAATAAATTCTTCCTTTCAGCCACCATTAAGTAACAGAAAATTTCTGTTGTGCAAGGTACCACTAAGAAAAAAGCAGAAGAGGCTTTGAGGTTTGAATTTAATTATTTGAATTTAACAGTTCAGTTTAAATTGGAATTCAGCAATAAAACTCAATAGCCAATTTTATGCCTAAACAATTGCACATTCAGGCATTTACGCCTACCTCTCTGCATATAAAATCTGGATGTGCTATTCAAATATTTGTGCTTGAAAATTGGCCTCCCACTACCTAGAAGTATTTGATGTCACAGGCACTGCAAGAAAGGGACGTTTCAATCAGACAAGGGGCTGTAGGTAACGTTAACTGTCATGGCACGTGTCATCTCCAAAGGTGTTTTCTTTATGGGGGAGCAGATTGTTTTTCAGGGCCCTCCTTCATTTCCGGGCTAAACCTACTGATGCCATGATGATTTTTTGTCTTTTCTTTTGTACATGTTTTATATACCTTTTCATAGCTTTTTGTATTCTTACTGGTTTTTAGCCTGCATTCTTGGACTTACTTTGTTAAGATAGGAGACTAAACATCTTAGAAGCCCCAAACACCAAGGTCCCCTCCAGAGCACATTTTGTAAACTAAGATAGGACCATCCAGGGGAAAGCTTTCTCGGGGAGGGGGGCTCACTCAAGCCTCTCGTTGGGGAATCTTTGATAGATATGCTAATTGGTAAGGCCTGTAATGTTATACCCGATCTATCGTGGGTGTGCATTGCAGGGTGCATTTCAGCACATTCTACCTGGACATCGTGCACCTAAGTATCCTTAAAATAAATACTGAGGTAAAACCCCTTTTTCCCTTCTAATCGTGTTTGGTTCTTGATTTTAAGACCAGGAAAAGGCATCACTGCAAGTGTGTGTGCAGCTACAGCAAGCAATGATCAGTGCAAGATGTTATGGACACCGGGTTTTAAAATCTCTACTGTAGCAACATTTAAGGGTCTCCATTCTCAATCAGAGGACCTCTGAATAGGGAGCTGTACAAGCACAGAAGAGGAATATGGAATCCTTTATGTTCTAGTAATTAATGATGGAGGTGTAAGGACATGTAATTAAGGCTGGAAGTGCTTATGGCCAGGCTATGAAACCACCAGCTGTGCTGACAGCATGGTGCCAATAGCACCAAGGTTGTGGGTTCAATCCCTATAGGGACATTCACTTCAGAGCTGCACGTGGTGATCTTTGTGGGTCCCTTCCAACCCAGAATATTCTGTAAACTGGTAATGGGGCTTTGGGAGATAAACCAATAACTCATTTCTCCAGTATGTCCTGAGATGTGGTGCTAAAGAATGAGTAAAAACGGACTGCCAGAAACTTTCTTATTCACTAGCACCACAGTGATGTAGTTAAATTACTCCTTAAGTAGCTAATGTAGATCAGTCACTACTCGTATCCAACCTGGCTCTAGTTATAGCAGGAAAAGATAAAAGCCTGTATGAGCTCTCTGCTCAGGTTCAGCCACATTACCTCAGCACACCTCACCTGGATCAGCTTTGCAAGAGTGGCAAGACTGGTTCCAAGTCTTTTTTTCCGTGATTATCTCTTTACCATAAGTTAAAATAAAATAATTCATGCCTAATATTAGTTAATATTGTCTCACTGTCTGAAGCTGAAGGAAGCACATATTTTGATACAAAGTACATTTTGATTTTATGTAATTAAATTTACTTGCTGAAGGAAAAACTCTATGAGAAATGCTGACCTACTGTTTTCCATTCCCATACGTATTCTGCAGTGGGGATTGTCTTTTGCTAGCAATGAGTTAGTAGGACTTTGATTTGTTATCCCAACTGCAGAAACAGGAAATTGTGAGAGAACTCTTAGGATGATAAATTAGGATCAATTATTAAATTTTAATTGACTATTAATTTAGCATTTAATTATTTAATTGGGTGTTAAGTATTGTCTGGGGATTGGAATTAGATATTAAATTTTGCAGATTAATTCTAAAGTTAAATTAGCATTTATAGATAGAGTGATGCAATAACCTTTACAAAGTAACCATGAACAAATATTAGACCTCAAACATGGTGGGTAATTCTGTGCTGGTTTTGTTTTTCCTTGAGGAAGAAGGCCTATTATGGAAAAAAAAAGCCCTTTCCCCTCTGGTACTAATACATTATCAGTTGATAATTCAAAGAGTTTGAGGTATCATTCTTCATAAAAGAATGCAAATCAATATTATCTTGATGTATGTACTTGAATCAAGTCTTAGAAACCAGCACCACAACAGGATTGTCTTGGTGATGTACAAAAGGAGACACTGAAAGGTGGGTAAAGAGATGCAGTGAACTTTAAGCAACATTGTTTAATGATCTGAGGAAAGTTGTTCTTTGTTAATTAGCTTTACCTCCAGAAGCCTTACAACAAAACTGAAAACAGAACGTGTTACTCATATTTTGCTACTTAATAATGTCCGGTCTCTGTCATCACTGAAATAACGTAACCTGGCTTTGGCGAAGTTAGACTTCACACCGTTCCCTGCCTGTGCCAGAGAGGTTCTTACAGCTTATTTCAAGTCCCTCCTGCTCTTTCTTTTAAATAGATCTGTTTTGTGATAGAGTATCTTCCCTTGGGAGAAAACGTACACCTTTCTCTTGTGGATCTGACAAGAGATTTCAGCAGCTTGGGCTCCTGGGCGTGTGGGTGTGAGGTCAGTGAGTCCTGTACTAGTGATAGACATTGTTCTAATTTTGAACTACCCTGTTACATGCTTTTCTAAGATCATTTGGACTGAATTTGCAGTGCTGCTTTTGATTATTCAAACCCACATCTTGAAAGTTCTCTTTCAGCGCCTGTAATTTAATGCAGTTTTTAACAAAGTAGTGAACATGTGAGAAGTAGTGATCGTTGAGTTAAAAGTATGTGCAGTTTGGACAAGAACTTAGACTGTTCTTGAATGTGTATTCACTTAAAAAGAGGCTCAGCCTCTTAGCTGGAGGAAGGACACACTGGAGAGTGATCTCAGTGCATGGATCTTATTGATGGACTGCAAATCCTTCCACCCCCCACAGAGGACACCAGCTCTCTTGCTCTAATTCTTCTGTCCTGTCACTTACCAACTCGTCCTTGAACTGGAGCAATGCATATATTGTGTGGTTTACCTGCTACTGCAGTGACTTTTCATGTCAAGGGTCAACTGAGAAATAATTCCCTTTTTTTTAAATTCTGTACATTGTGCTGATATCCTGTTAACAAAGCTAAAATAATGTATCGCTGAAGCTAAAAAATATAGAAAAATTGAAATATTAAGAAATATTAAGATCCCAGATACTGGTGAATATAGAACTGGGAATATTTAAAAGTTGCATGTTGCTAAATGTGACCTAGTTGGTACAGCACAGAACTGGGAGCCAGATCTGGAATCCAACACTAAGTGTGTCATAAGGCAGATCATTTAATTCACCTCATTTCTCTGTAAGTTGGGGATAACAGTAATCATTCTTATGAATTGCTTTGTGTTGTGCACCTGAAAGATGATGAGTATTATAGCTACTAATTAAACATCATTTTAATCTTCAAATTTACTTTCCCTCTCAAACTTTAATAAGTGTTTATGCTCCCTTAATGCCAGAGAGGAAAAAAAGCATGATTGTGAAGCAGCTGCTAAGAATTTTTCCCAGAAGATATTTAATGTTAAATTGGGATTGAGTCATCTGTTTCAGACAAAGGGGCAATGCAAGAATTAATATGTGAGAGTTGAAACTTTGAGTAAAATACATTCAAAGCAGAATCAGAGCAGCTGACACCCCTGTTCCATGAAACTGGCTCCTATCCCCCCCCCAGTACCCTCTGTCCAGAAATTGGAAATGGGGATTGTAATTTCTCTTTAGCTTAGAGGAAATGTAACAGTATTGCTTAAAAATAGTTATAGCTGTAGGTTACAGATTGTTCCTGTTGTTCTCTCAGTGTTGGCTCTCCTGCCATGTGCAGAGGTCTCTGCATCTCCAGCCTGGGAGAAGGGAGCACTGGGCAGTTCTGAGGCCACTGGTACTGCAGTGGACTCCAGGCTGAAGCCTGCAGTGCAGCTGGGCATTGGTACTGGCACTGGTAATTACAGCACTCAACTGTTTGTCATTGTAAACCACGTAGTGATTTTCTACTCCTCTCTGTAAAGTTCTCCGAGTCAACCACATGTCAGTGAAACTTCAGAGTGTCTTCCCTAGTCTCTCTTCACAGCTGTCAGAGATTAGTGGCTGCTCTCCAAACCCTAGGCTTTGATGGTAGAGTTTTGTGCCTAAAATTAAAACAGTGGTTCTAAAGCAGATTCCTGACTCCAGTGAAACTAGGAATTTCATCCACTGATTTAAGAGATGATAAGTCAGCCTTGTCTTCTTGTAAGAGGAAGATTGCAATCTGTCCTGTCTCTCCTCTCTTCTGAAAAGCATAAGAAGGTACATTTGAACTTTTCCTGCCTCCCAATATCTACTGCCCTAAATAGCATAATTACAGTTTTCTCAAAAATGGAAATGACATTTTCCAGTTTCCTGTGCAGAGGAACTTCTGCTGCAGCGTAGTTTCTAATGCTGCTTTTTACTGTTATTTCCTATGCACAGTTTATTACGTAATAAAATTTACGGCTGCAGTTTTCTAATGGGAATATAAGAAACACAGCCAAGTTACTCCAGGCTGTCTCTGTTGTCCAACAAACTTGGACACATAAACAATGAGGAGTAGCTTAAAACCTGTATGTCTACAGGTTGGGGTAACTGGAGATGGATTTGTTTCAAAAGCAAGTAAGGAAATATTCTATGTGATTGAAATAATTGTCAAGGCTGAAAATGATTTTATAAATGCAGTATTGGGAAAAAATTTAGCAGATCATTGGAGGACTTTGAGTTTCAGCAGGCATGGGTTTATGTCAGGTGTTGGGTTCCTTGACTCACTCCATGAGATGATTAGCATTGTGCCTCTGGTTGCAGCAGAGGTTGGATGTATCTCACTTTGTGTAACATGTAGGTCACAAATTGCCAGCACAGAAAATATGCATTTAATGAACTTCTTCCACCAGAAGGCATCTCATTGTCTAAGCCTACTCTGCAGGGAGCAAAGAGAAGCATCTCCAGAAGGAGATTCATACTAAAATAGATGTCTAGAATAAGTGGGACAAATTATCCCTCAGAGATGTCTGATCTTTCTCATTTGCTGTAGAGATCCCTAGTTATTGACTTATGTTCCACCCTTTCTGCTGGAGTAAATGCTGAACTAGATACAAACATAAAGTGGCATGGTGTCTATGCTACTCTGGTTTACACATTGTTGCCCAAATTACAAAAGCAGTGAAGTTTTGGGGTTTTTTTCCTTTGTCAGTAGCTACTGCAATGAATGCTGGTGTGAGGCACTGATGGGCTAATGAGTACAGTGTATGCTCAGCTCTCAGAGGTTTCCTGTGGTACAAGTGACCTTATGATCATTAGAAGAATAATGTCTATAGACAGGAATCACAGGAATTGGTTGTGGATGGTAAAGGATCTTTTAAAGAGGGAGAGAAATGAAAGCTTTGTTCTTCAAGTTCATTATTTTATCAGACTCTTTAAAACATATCTATTGTTTATACACAAAGAATGCAAAATAATCACTTATGACCACAAGCTATAAAAGATACATATAAAAGTTATGGATGGTTCAGAATGTTTACATTTGACTATTCCATAGCAGTGTGTTAGACACGCTACAGTGCAAAGGAAAGTACTGTAAGCTGTATGTTTGCTCCCCAGATGTATTTGCGTAGACTCTTTCAAAGTCAGCAAAACATGAGTAGTGAAAATGGAGCTTTAACTGGCAATAGAAATGTTGCTTTATAGGCAGCCTGTCAGCATGAGAGAACAGGATGTGCTGTGATTGTTAGGACTTTATGAGCAGGTTATACCAACCTATGGCTCAAGAAATGCTGTTAAAGCATGTCTGGAAATAGTGCTTCTGGTTCACTGTGTGGAACTGGTGTTATTACTTCACCTCTTTGCACTTATATTTTCACCTTCGGGATTAACAAATATTTACCCACCTTTGAAAGGTACCTTCTGTTCTTCAGAGAAGTGCTGAATAAATACAGCATAGTATTACCCTCATCAGCAGGTAATCCTGTTAATCTAGCATGCACTCTCTGTCCATGTTGAATATGTTCCATGCTACTTGATCATTGTAGTTAGATTAATGAAGGATATTACAGGGATTAACTCTTAAGCAGTGGCTGCAGCTGCCCACCATGTGTGTTTACTCAAAGCCAAGGTTTTAAATCCTCTTGCCTATAGCGAATAGAAGGAATGCACTTGACTTTTGCAGAACTAATTTTCCACCTGAAAGAGCAACATCTTGACCTAAGAGGTTGTAACACAACCTGTTGCACAGTGCTCTGATAGCTGCTGTGCTGCTGGCACCAGGGGAGACAGCTTCAGTGCTAAGGCAGCTTCAGATCTCTGCCCACCACACCAGTTTTACTGGTGTTGTAAGAGTTGTTGTAAGGTTAAAACTGTCTCATTTCTCACTGCACTGTAACTGCTACAGGTCACAAATTCATGTCTAGACTATTTTATAAAATATTATCTGGAGATGAGGCCCTCCCCAGTGTAATGCAGGCTCAAAGTTGGCCCTGCCTTGAGCTTCAAGTTGGACACAAAGACATCCATGGGCTACTTATAACTCAGCTGTTGTACAAAGTCAGGTGTAGCCTCAGCAGCATGGAGCTTGGCATGAGTTGAAAATCATCCGCAGGGCTCCTGAGGACATTCCTGTGTAGCTTCCTCAGAGTAAGCTCTGTGTTGCTACAGCAACACATTTATCAGCAGCACCCTTACTGGTGTCAGGGTAGTTCTGGGAAGACCATATGATATGCTGGCACACTTTCCATGGGATAGAGATACACCTTCACAGCACTGCTGTTGGCAGTGCTATTCACTGGCTCTATTTTGTCCATTTCATTTCAGTGGTACTTGGAGAATCTCTGGGCTCTTACAGATGTGGGAGGTATTTTCAACAGAGGATGTCTGGGCAGGTGTCTGAGGGAGAAGAGAGCACAGAAAACACTGCATCACCTGCATGCATTGCAATTATGAGTCTCTTACTGGAGTATGGAGGGAGGACATGTGCTTTGTTCAGCAGTTTGAGAGGTTGGAACTTGCAGTTTGCTGGCTGGAGACTGATATGGAAAATGGGGGTTGAGCACAAACGCTATTTGAAAGTGATGATGAAGAAGATGATTTTTTTTAAGCAGTTTTCTTTTTTTCTGTTCATTAGAGTACATTGTGGTATTGAAGTATATAGACTGCTAGGAGTCCAAATTTCCATTTTCAGCTGTAGCCTTTTCAAATCTTATGCTAAGCAGATGTAGTTGATCAGTATTTGTGGGGAGAAACTACTACTGCTTTCCTCAGTCAGGCATGGATGGTTCAGAACGTGTTAGGATACTTTCACTGCCCCTATCGAGTGTTGGGAGCTCTCTATATGCAATACCCGCAGCACGCACTTTGACCTTTGTGAGCTGTAAGCAGGTACCAAGCCAAGGAACCATTATCTGCTCTCATTAACAGTGGCATTAAAGTGAGTGTCTCTATAAATAGCCTGTAGAAGGTAATTTGAAAACTCTTATCACAATGGATGAATTTTTTCTTTGTCTTTTTTTTTTTTCTGAAGCCTCTAAGTTGTTTGGTTTGGATCCTGTTTTTTTTTTTTTTGTTTCAGTTTTGGAGCGTAGCCTTTTTTGTCCCTGGCAAAACGATTAATTCTTGTTCCTACTGCCACATAATGAGAGGGAGAGAAGCAGGATGATGCTGCAAGTTTTTCATATATCCTGACTGCAGAGAAAAAATTTAGTTATATAACTTGTCCATAAAAAAAGGAATCCTTTCCCTGACATCCTTTTTACTTTTCCCAGAATGAAATAAAACTGGAAGTAGCTTAGTGTGGTGGAATTTCATGTTCATGAGTATACATAGTATGAGAGTTGGTGTCTTTAATATGCTCCGTGCTTTGACACTCAGCATTTCTCTTTGCGTTTGTAACTGAGGACAAAGCAGCTGTAAGGCAATGGGTGGTTTACACACCTTGAGAGGAACAGAACAGGACACACGTGGGAGAGGCAGGTATATTCTTGTGTATGGGAGGAAGAGCAAAATCCTGGCAGAAGTCTGAGAAAATCCCTGGAGAAATGAGTGCACTCACAGCGAGGTTGCTGCTCACCTGCAAGTACCTCTGAGCAGCTCCTATGGGAAGGCATCTTTGCCAGCTGTGCCAGGGCAGCTCGTTTCCATCTGCCTCCCTCGGGGCTCTGCGTGGAATTGAAACCACATCCTGGTTTGTGCTGGGATTTAAATTGATCCGGAAGGTCAATAGCAGCCTTTTATTAAAACTTACCACCAAGTAGTATTTATACAGTTATTAAAACATGTTTTTACACTGCCATGTTAACCTAGTAATTGCTTGGGTGGTTTCATCTATGTGCCGGATATTGCTAAACAGAGCAGTGCCCCGATACCAAATTAGTTGGTTAAAGGTATTTCAGTAAGGGATGGTGAACAAGCTCACTTTGCTTTCCTCTCTTACTTCCTTCAATTCTTTTATTACATCAGTCTGTGAAGACAGTATCTGGAAACTGCTAAGACCAGTCTGCGGCTTTCTCCTGACATAATTAGGGCTATGGATAGCCTCCTGCACATTCCTTCTCTGTTTCCTTGAAGGAAACCTCTCTTCTGCTCATCAGAGGGGCCCCTTTCATTATTTACAGCTTCTTGTTATCGTTTGCATTCCTGTTTGCATGGCATGGCGCCTCAGTGAAACCTCAAGGCCATGCACTGACCATATTTCTCTCAGTATCTCTCTTGAGCAAATGTCATGTTCACACTGGCGCTTAATTGCCTGCCTCCTTTCTCTCTGTGTCTGCTTTAAGGTCAAGAACATGGTCAAGTTATCCTTCAGTACATTCACTATTGTTGTCATCATTAACCACTACACAGTAATAAAATTCAGAACAATCCATCCTTCCAGAGCAAGAATGTAAGGAGTGACCCACTGGATCAAACCAAAGCTCTGTACATCTCAGTATCTCCTCCCTGGAGGCAGTTGATAATAAGGGCCCAGAGGGACACACACGAGCAAATTTAAAGCATAACCATCCCCTAGTCTTGACTCAGTGTGCATCATCCACAGAAGGTTGCCATGGCTATTAAATGTCCTGTTTTAAAGCTAATATAGGCTTGGTCTTTCTCCTGGTTTCAAGTTTTGACAGTATGCCTTATTATGTAAAGTCACTTTTTAGTCACTTTTTTGTTGTTGTTATTGTTGTTGCTGTTAGGAGTGGGTTTTTTTGATTATACATAGGGTTTATTATTGAACTGTTTCCTTTCTTTTTACATTTCAGTTGTATGCTGTCCATAGCAGGGTGTTTAGGATGTAAGCAGTGATAAGCCAGTGGAAAGATGGTAGCAGCTAACAAGGAACAAGGGATCTAACTTGAGTGTCAGAAGTACTGTAATAACAGTGGCAACTTATTAATGTCTTTATTGACTTTTAAGGCTGAAAAATTAATTCCCAGTTTAAAATACAGTCCTTTTTTTCATCAATTTATAAAATGCGGCAAATCAAGCATTTTCTTTGTTCCTTATGTGTCCCTTCCATCTCAGGATATTCTATCATTCTAGGGTTCTGAAATAGTAGGGTGGAAAACATGCTGGACTAGGATAACTTCTAATGGAGCTGGAGGGTCTGCAGAGACCTCAGATCCACTAATGGATTATTCTAAACCACATGTATTTATTCCAAGGCAGAGGCCTCTTGTATCATGTAAGTTACAGAAGAGGATATGGAAAGCAAAGAACAGACTTCTCAGCAGACACTTTTGATGCACAATCTGAGGTATTCAGAGCTTACTATTTGAGATATTGAGTATTGGTGGCTGAACTCTGTGCTGCAGAGTTTTGTATTTGGATAATTGGGGCTAAACTCTCCCATTTTGGTTACCTGAAGCCAAATGATACATTCAGACATGCTGGTCTCCATGTTTTCCCCAAGTTCTTGTAGTGAGTCACTGAAATGGGGAGTGTTTCTCAGGAATCACAATTCCCGGTGCAAATGCCAGACCACACCACTTTTGAGACAAAATAGGCATTTCTTAATCTCTCATTGCTAATGGCCATAGCTCTGAAACAATTAATTCAATAATAAAGATGGAAATAGCAGCCAGGAAATACTGAATGTTTCCCCATGCTTTTACAATACTCCCCATGAGTAGGATTAACCTTCTCCTGTCTGCTCCATATTTGTTAGTAAAGCTGTCATTTCAGAAATGGGCATTTTTCATTACTTTGTTCAGGAGCTGCATTCTTCTTGGATTTTTGCTCTATTTGTCCATGTTACCCTGTTATGTTTTCGTTTATTTGTTTCTTTTGTTGTGCTTCCTAAGTAGAAGTCAGGAGATAAATGCAAGGAGTCACCCATTCTATTCCAGTGGGTGGAACACCGAACATTTCTCTTTCAAGAGGCTGAGTATATTTGTCTATATGTATGTGTGCATGTGCATTCCTTGATGGGATGCAGAATATTTATTCCTGATCAAACTATCTGTCTTCTCCTGATACTTTTTAGGTGCTGTAACAATACTGCATGATATATGTGTGCACTATGGTTATGTGTATTTTATTTATTTTTATATTTATTTTTGGTTTTGCCAAATGAACTTCAGCACCCAACTATCGCAGGTTTTCTGTCTGATATTTTTCTCTATTCCTGGGTACATTTCTTGGCTGGGTTGTCTGCACTTCAGCTGTTCTTAAATGCCTCTGGTGTAGGTTTGATCCATTGGAGGATGTAAGAGTTGTCTGCACTTGCTACTTCCTGACCTTTTCTAGATTTGGTGACAGAGTGCCCTGTGCATGTATGTCAGTGACGCTTTTGTTCTAAGAAGCCCTGGCTTGGCAGTTGTTGTTCAGCTGTGAGGCACAGATCCCCTTTCCCTGGCGCAGAGAGGAATGAGTCTGATTATAGTAGAGCTGTTGGGGGGGTCTGACTTTTCCATGGCTGTGAACTTCTCAGGAAAAGTAGTTGCTAGGAGAAGACTGCATAGTATTTAGGGCAAGGGTGGTGGTTCTGCCTTCATTAACAGAGCTGATATGTTTTATAATTTGGGGAACAGAAGTCAAACCATCTAATGGTGCAATCTGTGTAGGATTTTTCACTGCCAAACCTTCCACTGCTAAAGCAGTTCCAAAATATTCCACTAGCACTGGATGGCATTTCTGCTGAGCTGGCTGTGTAAATTAATTCATATATGTTCCTACACTTTAACTCTTCTTTTGTCTCTCCATTTTTTGGTGGTCTTTTTGTTTGTTTGATTTGTTTTTTTATAGACTGGATGAGGTGGTTTAACAGCAACGGGAAGGCTTTCTTCAAGCAAAGCCTCTTTCCAGGATGCTTGGGATGTCACATGCACAGCTCGTAGACACAGAACTGTGTGACTTGTCCTAGGACACAGCCCATGAGGAGTAGGTAGGGGGCATTGTCACCCTTCCACTGGTGACTCAGTGGAGCTGAATTATCTCCTTCACCCTGTGTTTACCAAACAGCCGTTTCAGTAAAGCTCCCTGCATTCATAGTCAGGCTCCTTAGGTTTGCCATCACCAGACTACCTTGTTAATTATCTGTGTATATTTGAGGCTTAAGATCAGTCAACAGTCATCAGGTGGCGATTGTGCCAGTTGTGTACAAAGCAGCACAAGAGGGGTCCATGTCCTGCTTCCCCCTGTCAGAGATTGCTGCCAGCCAGAAAAAAAAAAATCCTCAAACTTTTCGGAGGTTTGCTGCCCAGAAAAGAGCAGTGAGGTCAGCAGCGATGGCAATTGGCAGGAGTTGCAGTGGACATGGTGAGCTGGAAGAGGCTGGAAGGAGCCAAGAGGACATGAGGCTGAGTTATGATTTGAGCACTAAAACGTTTTGCTGCAGCTTTGGGTGTTGTCCTCTGTATTAGCTGTCTTTGTGATCCAATATCTTCTCTTGTTGGTCCAGGAAATATGCAGCAAGTACTGTGCTTGAAATATGCAGCAAGTACTAAGTGGCAAGTTCTGTGTACTGTGGTGATTACACAAATATTCTTGCAGAGAGATCTGTGCCTTGTACTTGATAATATCCCATCATTAACTGTAACAATGTTGTCGATTGTCTGCCAACATGCAGTCTAAAAGCTCACACTAAATAATCCTGACACAGGAAAAATCTTGGATAACAGATTTCCAAGTACTTGTTTGGCTACGATATACAAGCAAGACAACCACAGGATGATTCACTGCTTCAAGAATTTGGGCTGGATGATCTAATGGCTTCTTTTGGAGAGAAGGCAGTTCTTGCTTAGAGCAAGCGTGCCTGGAGAAGACGGCTGATTTACGCTTGCTTGCTGCAGCACACCACCCAGCCCCGCCTTTGTGGTGCCTGTACAGCAGCCAAAATGCTGGCTGGAGCGATGCCGCTACTGTCAACCCTTAGAGTCCCTGAGGAAGGGGTGTGTGGCCCCATAGCCGCAGCTGTGGTTCGCAGCCCGTGCGCAGTCCGGGATGCCGTAGCGCAGCGGCGGTGCGGAGGGGACGGCGCGGTGCCGGTCCCAGCGCGGAGGGGAAGTTCCCCCTGCTGGAGGAACGGATCCGCTGCGGCCAGCGGAGCGGCGCGGCCGGGCACTTGTTCCCCGAAAATTAATTTCTAGAGGTGCTGAACTTTAGCTACGTGTCTGTCTCTGTCTGTAGCTTTACCTGAGGGCTGTGGGTTGTTGGTCTGTCTGCCCGCCGACGTATTGGTTTTCTGAGGACCAGATACAGAGAGCCAACGTAAGAAAAGCTGATCCTGTTAGGGAGGACTTTTGAGCTCAGCAGAGGAAAGGTGAGGTGTCAGGTCAGGCTGGATAGGGGTCTGAGCAACCTGGTCTAGTGGGAGGTGTTCCTGCCCATGGCAGGGAGTTGGAACGAGATGACCTTTAAGGTCTCTTTCAACCAAACCATTCTGTGATAAGGGCTGGATACTGTGGACAGAACTGCGAGGAGGTCTGTGGTAACCTGGGACTAGAGAAGTCTGTGATCAGCTCCTAGAACTGCTGCCTCTGGTTTGAAACGTCCAGTCTCTCCCTGCAAGAGTTCTTCCCAGGTTACTCACAATACATGAGAGATTTTCAGCCTCTTTCAGGTATGCTGTCGCAGAATGACGGGGAAACTTTGCTGCAGATGCCCAAAAAGAACAATGTGTGGGGCGTGGAGGCAAGGATCCTGCCGTGCACCCAGGGTGGCTGGAGCCCTGGTCCTAATGCCAAAAACAGGCCAGCTGCTTCACAGACCAGCCTCCAGGTGAAGCTTGGGGATGGTCTGGTGGCTAGCTTGAGATCTCAGGATTACTGCAAGACAAAACCTCATCGTGAATTGCCATGGGCATATATGCTTCCAGTAGAAGGGAAAAACCAAAGCAGGGAAGATGATTTCAGGCAATCTAACCACATTTGGCATGTGCTGGTGAAAGAAAGGAAAAGAACCCAAAGGAAACTTAAAGAGAACAACCTGCAGGTCAAGCCAACATATGTTTTGTGTTTGGGCAGCTGTTCCTCATGGAAATTGGACTTGACAGCCGTGAGACCCCCTAATGAAAACTGATGTCGAGGTGAGATTGCTGTTTGTCATCACTGATGATGATGGCAATTTACCTGGATCATGTGGCCAATCCCCTTGTCCGTTGTGCCTGGACACTCTGGGGTGTGTGAGGAAATGGGGAAATCCTTCTCTTTCTATGGATCGAAGACACCCCTCGACCCCGTGCCTCAGCTTTGCCTATACTTTGATGTGAACAGTCCGTAGGATTTCCTTCGTGTCCTGCTCGGCTGCAGTGGTCCAAGGAGCGCCCGCGCACCTGCCTGCTGCCGCGGGTGGGGCAGGGACCCCCCTCCTCACCCGAAAGCTCCGCGCACGCCCCGGGGCCTCCGGCTGGAAAGTCCGGCGGGAGCGGGGAGCGTGGGGGGCTCCTCCTCCTCCCG
>NW_008236769.1:14462748-14496043 GCF_000691975.1 Corvus brachyrhynchos | reverse complement strand
CTCTTTCTTCTGTCTGTTTTGCAAAAGAAATACCAAATATTCTGTTCCTCTTTGCAACTTGCCGCCCACCCTCTCAAAAGACAGCCTCGCTTTCCCTTTAACCTGTCAGCCTGGGAGAAGAAGCGTGGGGCTCTTTGCACTTGGGTCCGACAGATTTTCCATGGCCGAAATTGCTCTAGGTGGGAATGTGAAAATTCCCTGAAAATTCTTCCCAGGCAACAGGGGGAAACGGGAAGCTCGACGTATATGTTTATCTGCCTCACCTGAGAAGAGGTTTAGTGAGAAAAAGGCATTTTTGACGCTATTTGGAAAATTTGTGGAGGAGGAGGATTACAGGTTTAAGGTGGGGCAGCAGGATGGCTGATCTCCCTTCTGGAAATGTGACTGGGGAAGGCTAATATATGGCATTAGATGTACAATTTGCCAGTTTTCTCTGTCAGGTACATATCTGCATTTCCTGCAGATTCAGGAGAACATCTGTTGTGCTCTTAAGTTCTTTTAGAGGGTTTGCAAGGCCCTGTCACTTTCTTTGTCTGAAAGAAATGTGCCATGATGTTGCACCATCAGCATGTTTCCAGAAAAGCATTTTCAAGGTCTCTTTTGCTATATGAGATGGAACATCAAAAGGAAAACTCACCTTCATCTTAGTTATGTCTCTGTATCAGTAAGACATTGAGTGTCAGATATGAAGATTTTAGGGGGCTCCAGAGTTGAATTTAGCCCCTGGAGGTCTGTCATCTGGATTCAGCTGCAGCTAGCATTATTTGGCTTGCACTTCATTCTGGGAAAGCGTGTTAAATATTTAAAAGATTTAATTTGAACAGTATAGCTGCAGATATCTCTGCCAGCAATGTGAGACATAGCATGTATTGTCTCAGGCAGCTTTTCTTTCTTCTTTACTAGACTTAATTTCCACTTTGAAAAAAACCACATTATTGTGTAACCCAGCTAATCCTCAAGAACAAAGAATGTCTACGCAGAGATGGTAGTTTAACTTACTTGTCTCAGCACATGCACATCTACACAGACGATTTTGTCTAAGACTCATGGACTGGGTAAAATCTGATAGGGGCAGGACCTAGAGCAGTTGACCAGTCAGGTAATTAGCTGAGGACACAGACCTTCCTGTTCTCTTCACTTATGTTATCTGAATAACATGTCACAGCATGGAATCAGCTGCGCAGAGGGCAGTAACAATTATTTGTTATGCTGCATATTCAGTAGCAAATAATGAATATGCAGTGTAAATATTAATTATTTAGTAGTCATAGTAATAAGTAAGAATTTTTGCAAGGAAACCTAGGGCAAAGCAAGCTTGGTCACCACTTTCTTTCCATTACTGAGAGTACATCCATCCTTTAAGAACGTTTTGCACCAGGAAGTGCTGGTTTGTTATGATCCCAGCAAGAAATTTGGACTCTTTAGAGTATTGCTTAAAACACCATTTGCTAGAGGTAGTATTGCAAAGAAAAAGAGGCGAGTACATCTTACATTCCATCAGATCCTGGAAACCCCGAGGTGCCTGACATGGAAGAGCCCTCCAGTCTGATGCAGCACGCCATGCAGATCTCTGTGGAAAGGTTCCCTTACACTTTGATCTTTGCAGCATTTGGAGCATTTTCTTCTTATTTCTGAAGACATTTCCATTCATCACGCCTACTGCCAGATGAAAAGAATGTTCACAAGAGAGCTCATTGCCACACTTAGATGAAGACAAACATGGCTTAATGTCAGGTGATGAGCGAGTTGCTCCTGCATCCAGGAGGTATGTGCATCCCAACACAGGCCAGAGAGCCAGGATACACCTGCAGCACAGCACAGACCTGCACCCATTCAGGGTAACTGTGAGCTGGATCCCTGACTCCTTAGTGTACAGTGGTCTTCAGATTAGGATCATGACAAAGATTTAATCTATCTAATCCAGTTTCCCCATCTCATTATGAATCACTAGTTGATCCATCAGTACAGATAGCTGTGCTTTAGGTAGAATGGCCACCTGGTCAGGCTTTTTTCCCCTCTGCTGTGCTTTAGGTAGAATGGCCACCTGGTCAGGCTTTTTTCCCCTCTGCTTGTGTCTATGTAGTTGTTTTTTCATTAAATCTTATTAGCTGATAAGGATTATGAGGAAAGTGGTGTGGTGTGGTTTAGTCACACTGTGAATATTACTTTGTACTCGTATGACTTCTGCTGATCTCCACAGGGTTTATGTCTGATATGACTCAGCTAACAGAAAGGGCTTTAAAACAAAACGCAAGGCTTTGCTTTGTCTCTTTGGTGCTTTGCTGCTTCTTCTGTCTCTGATTTGGTTGTTAGTGGCTCTGCCCTGGCACTTTCTATTTCTAGAACATTGCTGAAGGAGAAGAACCTGTGAGCACTTCTCACCTTTTTCAGCAGGCAGTCAGCTTAGGCTGGTTCTGTTCTGCCTGCAGAGCTGTGTGCTGGGAACCCCCAGAACAGAAATGATAACTTCAGAGCAGCATCTTATACTGCCATAGCTGTGTGTTAAAGACTTTATTATGTTCAGCATCTGCACTAGGTGCTGTACAAATGCAAAATAAAAAGATAATCATGTCCCTGGATATCTTTTTCCTCTGGCAGCTCAATTCTCATTCTCCTGTCATACTACTCCCAGGTAGTTTTTTCACTCATGTCAGTGAGAACAAAATCGGGTTATTTCTTTTCTCATGGCAGTGGATTAAGTGACTTTTCCACCAAGGGATGTCTGTGATCTCTGGAATTGCAATTGTTGCATCTCGGAGTTACTTGTTCCTATGTCTCTCACAGTAACTGGAATGGGATAATGTTGTTATTCATGGATTAATTACAGCCCCTTCTTCCTCTCTGAGTACATCTCAAAGGACATCCTGAAGCACCTGTATCTCAGTTTTCTCATCTATGACGTGTAATGAGCTATTCTGAATTTATCTTCCCTGAGGCAGACCAGAAGGGACCAATGGTCTGTCCTACCAACTACAGGTTGTTGCTATTCATTTCAAAGGAGATTCAATCTGCCTGAAATGGTAGAGGCCTCTCTAGGAGAAGGACTTGGGATCTGTCTTCATTATTGCAGACCAGTTCAGCTACAGTGCACAGCACTGGCAGTCTTGGGTGGCTACTTTTGGCTGTTGTCTACAGGCACTTTGGATTTAAAAGTGGTGTGTACAAATGCAGCCTGTTGTATTGGCATGGGAATTCTGTTCTTTCTCAGAAATATGAAACTTGGTTTATGTGCTTGGGATCATGCAGAACAGAAATAAAGGTTTCTGGCTCCCATTCTGGAAGTTAGGCACATTGCAGGGCCTGTTGAAAGCCTTTTGATCTGGAACACGTGGCAGAGGAAGGAAATGTCAGTAGAAGTGAGGCTGGGTTAGACAGGTTATCAGTAGATGAGATGATACTGTGTGATGACTTAGGCATTTGAATTCCTCCTGTGAGAAGCTTAGAAGTGCATTGCAAATTATTATAAAATGGTTAAATATGTTCTTCATGTTGAAAATCCAACACCTTAATTATGCTTTTTTGCCTGAATTTCTTTTCTTTTAAATCAAAATAACATTAATGGCCTCTCTGATCTCTTATGTTTTGATGTGAAAGAGAATGGCAGCTTTAAATATGTTCATTGGGAATTCCTGTCCCTTTGTGGAAGTAACAGGGATTTGGGGATGTCAGAGGCATCCTTTCTTCCGGCTGTCCCAGGAAGTAGTTGGATTCTGAACAAAATCAAAGGGTAACCAAAGAATTCTTTAAACTGATGCGCGAAACTTCCTTCCCTGTCACAGTTAGTCAGCTTTCTCTTTCTTGGTTATTGTGATGCCATTTTAGCAAGGCTGAGTGAGATTGGCCACCCCCATCCTCATCTGGTGTCAATCCATAGTGCTACTGAGTCAGACATTGGTTTCATCTTTATATCAGTAAAGAACTTCCATTTTAGAGAAACTTAGCAGATCCTTCCTCCTGCCACTTTTCATGTGTATGGGAAGCCTGAAGAAATTTATGAATGAAACAAAACCTGTGAAGTCGTATCATGGATATTACCTGATGATAGAAAACAATAACTTGTGTCTTCTTTATGAAAGGAAGAGACAGGATCCACACAAGCAGGCAAGGGCTGCTCTCATAAAAACAGAGCACAGCTTCAAGCTGTTGGTTATTGATACGTCAGCATTGGGTGTCAGTTGATATATATCACTGAATATATATCGTGTATTGGTTATTGATACATCAGCATTTGCATTTCTGCTGACATACATCACACCTGTGAAGGTCCTTCACAGCCTGCTTTATTTACTTGGTGCTGGCAGGTGACATGAAGGATCCAGGTGTTCATTGCTCTCTACAGGCCTTCCACCAGCAGTGTATCATTATCTGAAAATACAGCAAAGGACCCAAACTGCAGCTTGAACTCCCGGTCAAGGCTGTGGAAAGAGTTTGCAGTAGACTCTTCTGTGCTCTGGAGCTGGGAAATGGGAAGGGCAGACCACCTGCCATACTTGCAGAGTTTACTAATAAACTTTACCTCTAAAAAAGGTGGTGTAATCCCTCCAAAACAGAGGCTGCAGGCTTGCACTGCTGCTGTACTTCATGTGAAGAGCACGTGGTCTCTGTGGCTGCCAGCTCAGTTCATGTGCATCCCTGCTGCAGCCTTTAGCCCTGCTGAGGGGGCAGAACCTGCTGGTGACAGTAAGTGACAGAGGAGCGCCCAGCGCAGGTGCGACATTTGCTGTGCCCTTGATGTGAAATGTGACCGTGTGATCACGCTGCGGGGGACAGCACTGCCTGCTGCTCTGGCAGCCGTGACCCAGATTCTCCTGCCCAAGCACAGATGTGCTGGAAACGCTCCTGGCCCCAACGGGGAAGGTTTTCTGGTGTGCACATCTCAGATTTTACTGCTTCTGGTGTGGTAAGGAAGGATGTTTTACCAGCCTGGAAGCTATGGAATATAGCCAAGGGGCTTGGCCTTTGCACTTGCCTTAGTACAGTATTTTGCCTTTGTGGGACCCTTTCCATTCACTGTATTAAAGCACTTTGAAGCATTAATTTGGCATTAATTATTGAGGTTTGCACTTCTAAATCATTGGAAGATTTTTCCTGCCATTGTACGGGTAAGGATGCCGAGACACACGGAGATCAAGTGATGTGTCCAGTATTCCACAGAGGAACAGGTAGCATATTTCCTCCAGACTCCCTGCTCAATAAATTAATAAAAGGGAACCTGATAAAGGGAACTGGGAAATGTGTATGTGGCTTTTTGTATGGATTTTTGATGGTTGTAAGAGAGAGAGCAAAACTACAGACTTAGATGCTACCTGAAGCAGTCAAACAACGAAAGGCTGACGTACTTTGAATCATGTCCTCTTCCCTTTCAGATCCTGAGTGCTGTCCTTAGTGTCAGTCAGCAGAAAGCAACAGCCAGACTGCCTAATGCAGGCTACTAAGTCGGGCATTACACTTCCTAAAATTGGTTTCCTAGTCACAGGAGGGAGATTTAGATCCAAGGTACTTGAGCTGTGGTTCGCAGATGGCTGGCAGTCCACAAAACATCAGTCAGTCAATGGAAATTGTTCAGCTCTAAACCAGAAACCCTCATACAGTTATGTACTAACTGATTTAGACAGAAGATACCATTTTTTACTTTATTTTTTTAGTTACAAGTTTTGTAATTATATCTACTGAATGACAGTTTTGTTGAATATTAACATTTCAACATTTTGTCTATTCCATGTAACTTATTATTTGTCATCTGTCCTTAAGCAACAGTGGGGTATAAAATGAGCTGTGTGTTTCTTTTAAAGGTTTGCATGAAGTGAATGGGAAAGGTTGAGAAACACTCTTCTGTGCTCTTACTGCAATTAACAGAGTGAGACTGGCATCTCTAATGAGCTTCCATCAGAGGTTGTGTGTTGCATGGAGAGCTGTTGGGTCAAGGGGAAATATTTGGTACACACTGGATGAAGGAGGACGACACAATCACACCTCCTACTTCTTGAGCAGTTGCTTCTGAGTACTGAGCACTGCATTTGTCTTGCTGCTTCCATGTCTCAGCAGACAGAGCTGATATCTTGGAAACTTTCAGGCTAAACATAAAGGTGGATGAAGACCTGAGTGCTGCAGAAGTATTGGCCAGTTTGGATTGCTGCAGAACCTTTGTATCATGAAATTTCTTCTATGTCCTCATTAGGCAGCAAGGATCTGAGTCTAGATTTCCTTTTGTTGTCTTGTCCACTCGGCTGAATTGGACCCACTCAGATTTCAGGTAGGTCTTTTGAGGTGAAATGGCCCAATGGAGGGATGCATCCATGTAATCAGGCTCTTTGCAAGCAAAACACTTACATGGCAAAATCTCCCTTAGATCACCTGTATGGTTGAAGTTAATCACATGCTGCTTTTTGCAGGGAAGGTCTCACATACTTTTGTTATCACTGGTATGCTACTTAGATTGCAAACTCTTTTGGGCAGCAAGTTCATTTAGTATTTTTAAATGAGCAAGATCATTTAGTATTTTTTATCTTACAACACCTAGACAGTGGGGGTTAGTCTCTAGCTGGTTCTTCTATGTTCTGTAGTAATAGAAAAATAAATAAGGTATGAATACATGCAACTCTGCATTCTAGGTGAATGATTCTTGAGACTGATCCTATGCTCCTCAGAAATTTCTCTGTGACACTATTGCTGGTACAGTGTTCGTACTCTGATTTGGCATTTCACATGCATGTAGTAAGGCAGAATTTAAACTGATAAAATCCAGGCAAAACAGATGGTGAGCAGAGTGGTGAGAAAGAGCTAGAAGAAGTGACAAAATGAGGACTGTGTTTTATCTTTCCGTGACTTGTGTGCTTTTGAAGAGAGTGACTGAGGTAACGGGACACTCCCGCTCATTCCACAGGTAGGACTCGGCAAGGCACTCTAGACCTGGAGCACCATGCCAGAGCTAGAAACATGGGTGGTACTTTCCCAAGCTTTGTACACAGAACCACTCCATCTTTTGCTGTGAGCCTCAGAATGGGCATAACTCCTTAGCAGAGTACCCTGCTGGTTTTTTCTTGCAGACACATTTTGCAAGAGAAGGGGAGGGCAAGGGATTTTAATTTGCTCTGGATGGTAAAGCAGCCACCTGCAGGCTGGTAAAAGTGGTCACAGAACCAGAAGAGGGGCAGGGGTGGCATGAAAGGAGGAGAGAAGCTGGTTGTACAGTAAGTAGAAATGAAGAGCAAGGATTATGTTTCAGAAGGGACACACACTGATGTGGAGGCAGAGGATTGGGTGTCAAGTTGGAGATTTACTCTTGGCAGTGATGGGGGACAGCTGGTGTCACGCTTAGGAAAGGCTTGTTTCTTCAAACGCTACTTGCTGCATCCCATACTGCTCATGTACTAATTGCTAATAAATAAACATTCATTTTCAAAGAAGGAATCAATCAATTGTCAATAAAGCTGCAGTCTCTCTTTCCCCTTTCTCTCTCATGGAGCCAATAGTAATATGTCGCTTTCCAAAAATAGCAAATTTTACAGGAGAACAAAACCAATATTGAAGAACCAATTCGTGAGGAGCTACAGAGAATGCTCCTCATGTCTGAAATGTTGTGCCTTTTTGGATGGAGCCCAGGGATACCAGGACCATGTGTGTACCTGCCTGTGAATCTACCAGGCAATCCAGTGCTATCAGCATCACTGAACAGTTGCAGCTCCTGCAGAATGAGCACTTCTGTTGAGTTCATACTGCTGCTTCCTTTCATTCAGCTCATTTATTCTATTTTTTGTTTCCAGCCTATAAATAAATGTTTACAGTGGAAAGCAAAAAACTGACAGACATTTCTTGCCTCATGTTTTGGAGGGAGGCTTATAACCAATAACCAACCTCATACAAGGAAAGGGCTTGTGCTGCAGATTTTGTATGAGAATACCGAGAGCCTGGATTCAGTGCAGTGCTGTAAATTCCCTGTGGGAAGAAGGCAAATTATTTATTCTTTCCTGATTTGGTACCTGTAAAACAGTCTTAGTAATAATCTCTGTCCATGTAAACTACCAGTTCTGTTTTACCCGTGGTAGACCTGATGTGGGAATGAGGTGCCCCCACTGGAGCAGAACTGGAGGGGCAAGGTAAATATGAATTCTGAGCTGAAATTTCCAAGCCAATGATCAGAAGTCCAGGGATACTCTGGGATGTTTTACATAGACAAGCTTCTTCTGTGGCAGAGCTCTCCTGGCTGTCAGTCCCTGAGGAGCACTCACGGAGAAGTGAAACCAGGAGTCTTGTGTGGCATTTCAGGAAGAACACCCTTCCAGGGAGGATAGTTGGGAAACACCTGGTGATGGTAAAGAGCAGAGCAATCACAGAAGGATAACCTTCTCCATTCACCACACTGTTTCATTGTCACCTTTGTCTTGATGTCTTCAGCACAAATGCTCTGACAGTTGCTGTGGGCATGTGAGGAGAGCAGTTCTCTCCAGCTGCAGGTCACATCAAACAGCCTTCATGATGAGGTGGTTGTTCTAGCTTGGGCAGTTCCCACAGGACTGCTCTGCCTTTGGCCCTTTTGTGGATGAGCCTCATTCTGCTCATTCTGCCTGTCCTGCTGCCTTTTCTGCTGTGAACTTGGGAGGACATGGTCTGTGCATATCTAAACTTAGACCTATGAGCCACTCAGGTTATGTGACCCACAAGAAATTGTCCCTGGTGTTAGATCAGGCTCGATAACACCATCTGGCTCCTAAATTCTACCTGCAGAATTCATAGTGACATGTGAAAGAGAGAGATGGATGCTGGAGCTGCCGTGAGCTAAAAGGCTTTGGGTTTAGTCACATATTTCATGGGAAAAAATGAGTGGTTTGATTTGAGAATGAGCTCAAGACAGGTGGTTATATGAAAATAAATTGATGGTCAGTGTTTAGATTCCACTGAGCATGTCCCTCTGCAAAAAAGCCCACTATCCTAGCTGGTATTTTTTGCTGAAAATCATAGCAGAGAGGCCAGGGGCATGGTGGATACAAGCACTGAATGAGACTTTTCCCCCTTCCAAACAATTTTTCTAGGTCTGAGCTGAAGCACATTGTCAGGGCAGCCTGAAGGCTGTTTGCATTTTCCCTGGCTTAATTGTACCTGTTTTGTAGCTGAACAAAGGACTCTGCTTTCCAGGTTTACTGTTTTCATTCTGCTTATAAGGATTTTGGTCAAAACAGAAAGATGTTGCTGTTTAGAAGGAACATAAATAATTAAATTGAGATACTCTGGGGAATATACCCCATAAGGCTGGATTTGTTGAATTTAAGTAGATCATAATAATTTCCATGGCAACACACTCTGCTGTCCTATATACAGAAAGGGTCTTTCTCATAGGATCAAATGCAGAGAGGAAGCTGGTGTTTTAAAATATACCTTAAAAACACAGACACTGAAGTAAGAGTAAATTGTTTCCTATGTAAATATTGTAGGAATTTTCTTATGCTTGTTATACTGTGCTCACCTCTTTTCATAGCTGTCAGAGCGCAATCAGTCAAACCAATCCCCTGCTGACTCTAATGATTTATGGAGAGCCTGAGGTCTAATAATGCTTTCTCAAGATATAATCTATCTAATAGATATATCCATATCTGGATATTTATATAGCTGTAACTGTCATGAGCCTGCAACACAGACTTCTGAGGTCATTTTGAACAGGTCTGCAAAAATCCTTGTGTTCTACTGCCTATCCTTGCATCTGCTTGTGATCTCCTCTCTCACTGTGCGAAGCAAAGCTGGTTTCATCAGTATTTGGACAGCATTGTGAGATGCTTGTGTATGGTGTGTTCTGTTACAGCTGACTCTAAGATGGGAATTCTTAGCACCTGAACATTTAGGGATAACTGAGGAACCATACATTCACTTAGAAGATTTGGAGATTCTTCAGTCCATCAGGAATTGCACAAACTCTCTTCCTCTAATCTAGCAATCAAATAAGTGGATCATTTCATGTGCTCAAAAAAGCCTTACAGCCACATGATCAGAGTTACAGAATCTGTGTGAGATGAAGTGTGATCATCCAACCTAAAATGATGGAATTCAACAGAAAACTTCTTAATGTAACTTTCTAAGAAAGAAGTCACCGTACATGAAAGGGGGGCGGGAAAGTTTGTATCTGGAATAATTACAGCTTCTCTATTTTGTACATATAAGTAAGCTAAGTGATCCATTGCCAAATTTTAGCAAGAACTGCCACAAAAATTCCCAGTCCTGGTTTGTGGTAAACCTGAAGAAATAAGGCTGGATTTTCTGCAAACAAACTAAATAAATAGCTGAAAAATGCTGGGTCAGTGCAAACCTCAAAAATTTTTTCATCCCTAAGGCAATACCAGAGCTTCAAGTTGTGTCAACTGGTGCAGCTTTGCTAGGGTCAGTGAGCAGTGTAAACCTACCCAGGTGGGAGACCTAAGGTTGTGTTCGTAGCTGGGAATGGTGAAGGCCTTGTAGAGGGTGCCAGCTGCATCCTAGAAAATTGAATATTACAGGACAGAAGTTGGCCAGTTCAATGGGGGACTTGTGTTCTTTATGAGCTGCGAGTTAAACTGCCCTTTGAGTGGTGACAGATCCAGGATAGAGGGCTCCTAAAAGCACGAGTCTGTCAGGACAGATATTTTATCCTTTCATTTCAGTATTGGGAATTTCATCCCTAAATAGGAATATGGCTTTACCTGAGCTTCAGCAACCAAAGCCAATCGAATGGGCCATCCCAAAGCCTGTAATCAAGACACCTCTGACCTCAGCTCTGGAACTCTGATGAGCTTCACTATTGAGCTTTTCTCTAAGAAGTGTTAATACCCACTGAAAGCTGAGGATGAAGAGCATGACCACCTTCTCTTTAGATTCAGTCTAAAGAATCCTAATGCCTTATTGCACCCTAGCACATATATTTTTAAAGCTACTTTATTCACATCAGACAGGTAGAAACTCTGTAATCTCTCATGCTTCATGCCTGTACCCGTGTGTGAATCTCTGTTACAGAGGGTGCTGGCTAAAACCATGGCTGCTGCCATTAGCTCTGGGCTCCCATCCCTGATCCTGGTTGCCTTAAACCAGTGCTGCTATGCAGGCTTTCAGGACCTGGGAACCCAGAAGCTCACCAACAGCCATTTCCAGGGCCTGAGGGCATGGGACATAGGTGGTTGATGATAAACACCCTGTGCCTGTTTCTACATATTGTTCCTAGATCACTGCAGAATCAGCGGAGCTGCCTGAGAGACTGACACTGAAAGACCTTGCCTGCTGTCCATGGGGCAGGACATGCATTTTAAGTTTGTAAATACTATGCCTGATTTTGCATGGTACTTTTAAGAGAACCAGTCTGCTTTCCATGTAGTTTGGGGTAATTCATTATTAATCTCATGTAAACCCATTCTGTAAAATCATACCCCCCACCCCCAAAGATTTACTTATAGATTTGATATTTTTCATCTCTTTGATATGGTGTGTCCTGAGGTTTTTGTACTCAGATGTGCTATGCAGCCACTAGAATAGCTCAGCATTCTTTTTCAATTATTATTCTGCTGAGGTTTGCAGATACTTGGCTGTAGCAAATCAGGTCCCTATTCAAACACTATTATAATTTATGTATTTTCTTGAAACCAAGAAACCTCACTCTGGGCAGTCAGACCATAAATGGCTGAAGTCTGTGTAAATCCAATTCTCCAGATACATTTTGTACAGCTACATGTGTTTGAAACAGTTTAACCATTTCATTTCAAAATAGCAATTTAGAGTCTCAAGTCTCACTTGCAACATTGTCATCCTTCTGTGTGAATCCCCTCGCCTGGGAAAGAAAGCAAACACTGGACTGTGGCATTTAAACCAGCAGTATTAATGAATAAGAAATGATGGAAATCATACACAAGATAGAACACAGTGTGGGTGTTCCCACAAAAAGTACAAGCTGCCTTCTCAAGCAGCTGCTTATTTAGAAATCTCTGAAATGGTCCCAGAAGAATTGGCTGTCTTCCCCTTTGCTTTCCTCTCAAGTTATTTCTGTGAAGTCTCCATCTGGCTCCTAGGCCTCAGTTTATACTTTATTTTATATTTTATATTTTGAGTAGCTGCCAGCTGAAAGGTATTTGTGTGAGAGGGAAGGTGAGAATGGAAAAAAAGGTGAAGTGGCTAAGCCAAAAGAAAGAAGAGGGGCAAAGCCTTTTCTGTTCAGAATTGTGCAATGCACTGGCTTTTTACCCAAGCCTGAGACAAAGTGGTATTCCTCATGGTGTAGGAATGGAGCTGTGCCTGTGTCACAGGCTTTGATCTGAACACATTTGTGTTTGGGGAAATGCAGAGTAGGAGAGAGCGGCATGGTTTATCCCTTCTACTCTCTAAGGCTCTCAGCTAAAGCCTGAAATTCAGAGATGTATGAGAAGTCTGGGAGAGATCAAAATTGAATGCAAATGGGAACATGACGTCGTCTGTCAGAAGGAGGATTGAGTATCTGGATACTGCTGTCTTGAGGCATTAAAAAAACCAGAGTCAAACCCCTTCATAGCTTCACCAAATTGTGAAACTGGATTTTAAATCCCAACTTTTATAATATGTGCATATGTTGCATGTATCTGTGGGCATCAGATATTTTGATTTGTACTCTGAACCTGCAAGGCTGTGTGCATGCTCTTTTCTGAGAAACTATTGTCTGATACTTTATTTTGAATGGAAATGTTCCTGTAATTGCTTCCAAGAAATCACCTGATGAGAATAAATGAGCAAAGGTGGGAATTGCTAAGATGTCCTCACAGTGAGATTGTTTCCCTGTGTAATGATGGAGGTGGTAAAGGCTGGCACAGAAGCAGTGCCTGGAAACTGCAACTTCTCTTTCTAGATCTCACACCGCCTGGGCTGTGACCAAGCTGCTGATTTCCAGTGGTGAAAGCCATTTAATTTCCAGCATGGTCAATTGAACGTGTAGATATTTGTCATTTCAGGCTTTTCTAAAGGTTTTTACCCTAGGTATCTATTTGTCCAAAATCTACAATTGTCAGATGTTGTTGTAAAGCTCTCAGTATGAGGTGCTGTGCCATGAAATGCTTTAGCAGATACCTGTCCTCACTAGTGAGTCTTGCCTGCTCTTTAGGTAATAGCTGGTTGTTAAAAAATGTAATGTAGGTGAATAGTAGTTGTGCTGTAAAAAATTGGTGGAAGTGAAAAGAAACCCCTTTCTCTCTCTTACCTTTAGTTAAAGACCCAGACTTCACTTAGTAGAATATCACAGGGATTGAAATCTAGTCTTTAGTGTAAGAGGAAAGTGTTTAACCTGTTAAGCTTCAGGGAGAAGCTATGGTAAGATTGGAAAATATCAGAAATTAAAAAAGAAATCGAATATTGGTCAAGGAATACAAAACCTGGAGGTACTTAACAAGATAAAATTATTTGGGAGGAATAGGGAAGGAATTGTCTTTTTGTAGTAGAAATATATTCAGTTGGGAGCTGAATCATGATGTAGGAAAGTTAAATAGATGTAGCGAGATTTCAAAGTTCAGAAGAGAAGCCTTGCATTTTAAGAAACATCCCAGAGTGGGTAAGGAGATGTGTCTAAGTTCCAGTATTTCTGTCTTGGTGTATATACACCTGTACATGTATACTCTGTGTGGAGCAAAACCAAAGATATTTTAGAATGCTCTGTACAAATTGCATGAGTTGTATCTGTCCCACAGACCTGCAAAGTGAATTGCAAGTCAGAAATATTTAACCTGAGCTGCAGTAGTGGGCAATACATAAGTGTTACTGAGGGGATGGGCATGAATTTTGGAGGCTGAATCTGAATCTCCACCTGGGGTATATTAGTCCACCCACACTCTGTGCTGGTATGCTCTGAGCCAGAAACAGTGACAATATTCTGTCCAACCCCAGCAAGTTAAAGGCAGAACAGATGCAGCTTTTGTGTGTCAGCACTGCATGATGGATGTCCAACCAGAGGAATGCTCAGCTGGGCCGGTGTGGAACCAAAATGTACAATGGGGTTCTGAGAACTCCACTATTTCCCAAACACTTGGAGAGAACCAATTGAAGATGGAAATACTTACAGAGGTGCTGGTATTTCTGTGCCTAGGGTACTGCTTTGTGCTTAGTTACAGTCCTGGAAAGCCTCTTAGAATGATTAGATCAGAAAAATTAAAGATTCCTGGATCCTGGGGTGTGTATTTGTCCTGCTACTAACATAGGTCAGCCCTTCGACAGTGCTGAATATAATTTTTCTTTGGATCAGTTTCATTTAGTCTTTCTTCATTTAAGCTGAAAATACAATTCTCCAACTTCTAAAGGATGAATTTAGGGGCTCTGGAGGAGATTGTCATTTAAGAAAGCCCTTTAAATCAATTTTAGCTTGATCAAGGCTTTGCAGCCTCTGATCCTTTTAAAAATTATCATAGCATGGCTATTAGCCATGTGTGGGTAATTTACTTTCCCTGTGAGGTTCCCAGCTCCAGCAGAAGAAAGGATGTGTCATTTTATCTCTAGATATATACCATGGTGTTTGGCATAGGGGTAAATAAGCTGATAATGACCTCTCTACTCGTGGCTTTCAGTAAGAATAGATCATGTTACAACATTACCATAAAACCATTGTAATGAACTGCACAGTTAATGACACAAAGTCTTGTATGTGAGTATGTGGCTGTAGAGATAAGGGAAATCTAGCTGTTCCTCTAGCTCACCAAAAATGGCTGAGCAAGAGAATTAAACCAGTGTTTGTAAATATTCATTTCATCTCCCTACCCCTCTTTTTGAAGCTCTTTGCTAATAGTACTCAGTCTGTGTTAAGTCCCAGAGTTAAGACAGTGCGGTGCTATTCTTCACATGCTTCCCTTGGCAATCAAGTAGATATTCCCCAGCTTAGCTCCTTGGGGACAGCAGCAATTGCAAAGGAAAGGTTGTGCTGGGGCTGAGGAAGAAGGTTCTCCAAGCAGCAGGGAAGAATCTCTTCATCATTCAGGGAGTGGATCCCTGGTGCTTCTGTACCTCTGATCATAGGAATGATGTGGTGCTGTTCTCTTCCAGGGACAGACATGGGGTTGGGTTAGTAAGAGGGTTATCCAGCGGGTAGAAGAAAGTGATTGTTCCCCTCTATTTGGCAACTGTGAGGGGATGTCACAGTTGCTGGCTGGAGTAGAGTATCCCATTTGAGTTTCCCTGATATAAGGAGGGCCCTGGCAAAGTGCAATGAGCACTGGAAGAGGACTGGAGCATATGGAGCACCAGGACAGATGAGTGGGATGTTTGCTCAGCCTTAGTAAGAAATGGTGAAGGGGAGATGTTGTTGCTGTCTTCAAAAATGTGGTGGATTGTTACAGACAAGGTAGAGCAAGGCTTTTTGTGGAGACACAGCAAAAGGGTGAGAGGCAATGGAAACAAGTTGCAGCAAAGGAAATTCTGATTAAACATAAAGAAAAGACTTCTTCAAAGCAAGGGTAAGTAAACACGAACAGGAGTCCAGACGTGGAGATACTGAAAATTTGACTGGACGGGGCCTGGGGCTCATGATTTATCTCTGGCAGGCATTTGGTGCTGCTCCTTTGTTCCTGGGTGAGTCTGGTTCCTCCAGATTCAACCCTGGAGGAAGTGCTCTTGCTCTGCAGTGGGCACTATTGATGGAAGCTCAGAAGCCAATGTGCTGGGTGCTGGCTGTCCCACATATTCTCCAGGAGAACTTCAGAGGTTCAGTAGGTATTTTACATCATGCCCATTGTGGGTGAATATGTGAAGGAGAAGATGTGAAACAGGAGGTGCCACTGTAGCATCATTTTGGTGTGCTTTTCTCTTCATGTGTGAGCCCTAGTCCACTGTCTGCCCATGCATCCCATAATGAGTGTCATACCCCTGTAGGTACTAACCACCCCCAGTCTGTGAAGTGCTCTGGGGAGCCTCTCCCATTAACCTGTCATGATGGGTGTCACCCCCATGGGGCTGATGCTGCCCTGGGACAGCCCTAAGAGGTGCCAGGTCAGGGTATTATTTAGGCTCTCCCACCTGCTGTTTTGTACCACTTATCCTAACACCATGATTTAGGATTAGCCACTAAATGGTCATTTTTCTTCTAATTTATTTTAATTAGAGGCAAATAGTTGTCCTGGTAGTTGAAGCTGAATTCAGGGGTGTAACCAGCAGATCTGATTGATTATTCATCAGTGGTCTGTGGCTTCAGAACAGAGGTGTGTTTCCTTCTGCTTTCCTCTCCCTTACGTCTTGGTTAGACTGGAGGCTGCTCTGTATCAGTTCAGCTCCAGCTGGAGATCTCTCCCTTCGTGTTTATCTCAGTTGCACCATGCATTTCATTACAATGCTGTTATTAGCTGTATAAAATGGAGGGATTAAAAAGGATGAATGAAATGAGAAAAGACCCTGGATGAAAGAACTCTATTAAATTCACACTAGAAACCCTTGTAAAATACATGAGAGAGACTAGAAGTCTCTCTTTTTCGAGCTGTATGACAGTTTCTTGTTTTCTTTTGTTTTAAAATAAAAATTATGTAGGTCCTAGTAAGAAAGCAGGTGCCCAGCCACTCCCTGAAATGTTTATAG
This sequence comes from Corvus brachyrhynchos, assembly GCF_000691975.1. Classification (NCBI taxonomy): domain Eukaryota; kingdom Metazoa; phylum Chordata; class Aves; order Passeriformes; family Corvidae; genus Corvus; species Corvus brachyrhynchos. The sequence continues at coordinate 14,479,525 of NW_008236769.1, read as the reverse complement.
TACCCAGAAGAAATACCACTCTGTGTCTGTGGGCCAGAAAGAGAAACTTGGTCTGCATCGCCTGTGAACTCCTGGCAATGTCGCAGCTGTTAAATTTAGCATGTGGCATTCTGATCCCCATGCTAACCAAAGCATGGAGCTGGGCTGAATATTCTGAAATTCATCGTCTTGAATTCATCTTGCCTTAGCTTTTCTACACTCTTGCTTTAAAACTGGAGTTGAAAACTGGGAGTTGTTCATGTTACTGATATGAGCTTTCTGTTTGATTTTAATAAGTCTCACTTTCTTGTAATTTAAAATAGATATAAACCACTAACGAAATAGAAATAATACAAAATCAGTAGTAATGCCACTAGCTTTGATATTCACATCAATAATATTTATACTGCACTTCAAAATCCTTCTTTGAAGTGTGTTATCAAAATGAGAAGAAATGTTTTAAAGATGTGTGTGGGTTTTTTGTTTATTTGTTCTCTTAACTAGGAGGTAGATATTGGCTCTGGAACATAGAGGTTACAATTGAGTTGGGTCCCACTTGTTTTCAGAGGCTGGTCCCTCAAAATGTTTGGTCTTCTGGTTAATGTCCTGGAGTCCTCAGAGATGTAGGAAAGTCAGTTCCTGATGGAAGGAGTGACACTGTTTACTGTTGATTTACCAACATCCACCATATCCACCATAGGAGTGGAAGGTGGCCCTGCCTGCCACAGGGGGGTTGGAACAGTAGTAGTATTTCACCTCAGGCTGTTTTGCACCAAGCTGGCCATGACTATGCCTGATACCTGTTTCTCTATCAAACTGCTCTCCTTGGCTAGGGGAGAGATCTACAGGTTTCTGTCCTTCTCCAAGAGCTTGTGGAGAGCTCCAAGACCCAGTGGTACTCACAGCAGCCTTGGGACTGCTTGATTTGTTACAGTGGATTGAATTGTTGGTAATCTATGGAAAGTTAATGTTTTTCATTGCTTTAGCTGAATATTTGGGCCAAAGAGATCTTCTGGTTTAATTTTGAAATTACATTGAGCTGAAATACTCCTTGCATTTAGTTAAGCACTTCTAGTAATTTTCTGTCCCTGGGAAGCTGGAGTAACAATACTCTAAGGAGATTATGTTGCAATTGATTTGGATGTGTTATAGCTTCATTTAATTTTTTATTCCTGTTTTCTGTCCCATGAGCACACCACAAGAAGTCTAAAACTGCCTTTCAGTGAGGGGTAGATGAACAGGAGCTTTTGTGTTTCTCTCCACTTCCTCAGACAGTGGTAGCACTTATGGTTTGATGGTGGAAGTCTTCCATACCCTGAACTGAGTTTTCAGATAGTAGTAGGATTGTGCTCTCAATTAGGATTTCTGTACGTGGTTACACTTCCTAAAAGGTGATTCACATAGTATCAGTCAAAATAGTTCCAAAATAATGCTTCCAGCGTGATGTGGTTTTCTATGAAAATAATGCAGGGCTTCTCTGTTGATAAGCAATCCATATTTCATACCTTTTTTTAGCCTAGAAATTAGTTTGGTTAGGTTATAAGTTTTTCTGTTCCTTTTCATATCATGAGCCTACCGTAAATCTGTAGGCTAACTCACAGATTTTGGACCATCTGTCATCTCTGGAATATAATATCAGTGCTTCTAAAAAAGTCTTTTCCCGCATAAACATCCCCCTCTCCAGAGTCAGGAAAAGCAGCCCTTCCCATCTAAAACATACCATTTAATTTTCAAATTGCCATTTATTTGGCTTGGAAAAAGCCAAAGCTCTCAAAGCCAGAACTATACGGTCAGTACTGGATAAGGAAAACATCAGGGCAGTCAGACCCTGAGCCCTGCCTTTTTGGAGCAGTCAAGCTGGGTGAAGATCTGACCCGGTCACAGAACAGGAATGTTTTCTTCTCTAAAAGGCACAGATTTTATTGCCCTCAGTATCCCACTTTGATGAGTTATTTCTTCTTCCCCAAGAGCCGTGATGAAGCCAGGGCTGTGCCAGTGCTGGGAGTACGCTCGGTGTCGTGGGCTGTTTTCTGCTGCGGTGCTGCTGCGCTGGAGCACGCAGAGGGGAGCAGCAGTGGCAGCACAAATGCCTCTGCCGAGGCCCACTAAATATTATCTCTTGCAGGCAGCTGCTCAGAGCCCCTTGGGGTGTGCCAGGCACAGTGTTTGTGTTGACTGCAGCTTCTCACCGTGGGTCAGGGCCCCACGCCAGCCCCACACACTCCCCACACAGCCCCCCTTTCAAACACTGTCTCGGTGACAACAAATTCCCCTCGCTCATCGGTGCTCTGGGCCCGGCAGCTCTGCTGAAGGCAGCATGAAGTAGAACAGACCAGCTTAGTAAATCTCTACCTGCAATGAATTTGCTTCCTAAAATAGCTGCAGAGCCGTGGGGTATTTTTATAGCAGCTACATGGGCATTTTCTGTTCTGAAGGACTGGAAGGAAGCTTTAAAGTGTTGGCTTGTGTGTAAATGGAATTCTGCTTGAGTTTGAAGAGAGTCTGGAACAGTAGCCCTGGGAAGGGTTAAGTACCTGCCTAATCTTGAATGGACTTTAAATATGATACTCAAGTTTGTCCATGTAAACGTAAACCTGTGAAGACCCTTCACTGCTGGTAGTTTTTCTAGGAATGTCAGGCTTTAGTAGGCATCACGTGCATTATCATAACAATCCCAATATTTAAAAAGGTCTCTCCGTCGGTAATAGAGTTATTTTTGCACTTCTATCTTCTTCCTGAAAGAGGAACTGCGGAAAAGGGAACTTTAGACTAGTCTGAATGTAGGATCTCAAATGTGAGTAAACGTAATAGTTCACAGAATCACACAATCATTGAAGTTGGAAGATACTTTCAAGATCATCTCATCCAACTGTCAACCCAGCACAACCATAATCACCCCTAAACCATACCCCAAAGTGCCACATCCAGATGCCTCTTGAACACTTCCAGAGATGGTGACTCCACCACCTCCTTGAGCAACTTATTCCAGTGCCTAACCACTCTATAAGTGAATTTTTTTTTCTAATATCTAATCTGAACCTCTACTGGTGCCACTAAAGGCCATTTTCTCTCATCCTTTCATGGTAGGCACAGCCGAAGAGACCCACTCCACCTCACTACAACCTCCTGTCAGTTCTAAAGAGCAGTGAGGTCTCCCTGAGCCTCCTCTTCTCCAGACTGAACAATCTGAGTTCCCTGAGCTGTTCCTCATAGGACATGTCTTCTAAGCCCTTTACCAGCTTTGTTGCACTTCTCTGTACATGCTCCAGCACCTCAACATCCTTTTAGAAGGGACAGACTCAAAACTGAACACAGCACTTTAGATGCAGCCTCACCAGTGCCCAGCACAGGGAGACAATCACTTCCCTGGAATTGCTGGCCACGCTATTGCTGATACAGGCCAGGATTCCATTTGCCTTCTTGGCCACCCAGGCACATTGCTGGCTGTCAGCTAGCATTCCCATGTCCCTTTCTGCTGAGCAGCCTCTCAAACCACTCTGCCCCCAAATGCATGGGGTTGTTGTGACCCAAGTGTAGTTGTGTGACAGCTCCAGGCTGGCCAAGGCCAATTCCTCCACCTATCCATGCTGCTGTGTCTCTTCACCTGTTTGTGCCTGGGCATCTTCCAGCTCCTGTGTGAGGAGTGCCCTGGCTGAGGAAAGCTAAATGGTCATGTCAACTGGAGAGGAATATGTGCTGCTTTGGGAAGATGAAGACTGCTTAAATTAGAAGCATCAAGGGCAGTCCTTGACTTGCTGTTTCTGCTGGAAAGCCAGTCGGGTGTCCCTGTGCCCTGCAGTTACGCCGGGAGGAGCGATTGGGTTTCGTCAGCCATTAGGTTACATTAACCAAGATGAGGTTTCACTTTGCTTCTGTAGTAACCTGGCTGAGAAGTCACAGGTGGATCTGGATGGAAAGCAGAGCATCTTTGTGTTAGGTACAGAGCTCTCCTGGGTCTGCCTTCTGCTTCCTTGGTGCTGTGGCTCTGCATGGTGCTTTGGAAGTGTGGATGCGAGGACATGGTCTCAGCAGATCAGAAGAGCTAAGCAGGTCCCCCACCAAGGAGATGCAGAGGAATGTTTCCTAAAGCAGAGGGATGTGCTGGGTGGCTGTGCAAGTGGTGCTTTACCTGCAAAGGCACTGCGTGACTGGCTGAGTGACATGGGTGCATCTACATGTTTGTCCTTGGGCACTGAACCAACCCCACAAGGATGTTTGATTCAAGTTGCAAGTGGAGTTTGAAGTGAGTCTAATTTGCCTTGGGAGTATCAGGACCCAGAGCTTTCCTTGGGGGATATTTTTGTCATGGGTATTCTCAGAGTGTATCAGGATGTCAGTCTGGCATGGTCAGGTATCCACATCTCTTGGGGCCCAAGGTGGGGATGGTGTCAGCTGTCACCCTGAGGCTGAACAGGGAAGTTCCTGACTTCCCTGGAGCCACTGTTCCACTGCACGGTGACCACAAGGAATTTGCAGGAGCCACCTCCTAGGGGATATCAGCCCAGAACCTCCTCTGCACCTGGTGCTTCCTTCACCCCAACCCCTTCTTGAATATCAGGCATTTGGCCTGTCCAGGGTTTTGCACTGCTTATTTTCACATCCCCAACTGCTGGATTTCAACTGGGAACCTTCAGTGCAAAGGCAGTGCCATTTATTTTTAATCTGTGGCACTGTGTGAACATTAATTAGGACTGATAATAAGGAACACAAACCTATCGGCAGCCTTCTTGGTGATATCATTGAGGAATGCTGGTGTGGTGACAGCTCAGCTGCTGCTCTGTGTGTAAGAAGCACGCACTAGCCAGTGAACATGTTGAGGAAATAGGAAATATCTCAGTGATTCCTAAATGTGTCCACCCCTGTGGCAGAAGTTGCCATCTTGGCTGCTGTGTGCTGATGAAGTGGGAACATTAGTTATTTATGGGCAAAACAAGGCTGTTCTATTTGTGTTGTGGTAGTACAATGTTTTAAGTGTTTGGGCAGCCCAAACACTGCTGGTGGCATGGTAACTAGAGGAGCAAGACTTGGATGGCTTGGGATATAGACAGCCCATGCTGGTGTATTTGTAACAGCGGGTTACCACCCAGAAAATATCCCTGTGGTTAAAAATGCTCAAGGGAATGGATGTGCAGGCATTTCTGGAGGTAACCTGAGTCCTGGCAAGGACTCCTGAGAATCACTGAGAGCCTTTCCATTTATTTCAGTGGCTACTTCATGGAGTGTGAGAGTTGATTTTGTGGGTAAATGACTTTTCCATGAGGAAGGCAGCATCACCAAATCAGAACTCAAGATGTCGTGTGGGACCCTCCCAGGTCATGGTAGCAGCTCTGAGGCTGTTGCCCAAGCTGTAGCCTAAATTCTGTCAGGAATATTGTCACATCTGGAATAGCCTGTGCTCTGTGATGGTCAGATCACTGCTCCAGTAGATCCAGAGAAGGAACAGAAGGATATAATAGCCAAGTCTGACTGTCGCTGTCCTGGTAAGTGGAGACAGAAGGAGCTTTGGTGATGGTGCAGCTGCTCCCCTGGAATATGACAGGGTTTGCTCAAGAGGAGCCAACAGTTCAATTGCTTTACTCTTCCCCTGACAATCAGGAAACCCCACAATATGGGAAGCTTCATCCTTTCCTGTGTCAATTAATGGTAAACTTAAATAATGGAAACCAAACCCCAAATCCTGCATAATGTAACTATATAAATAAATGCAGATCATGCATTGCACATAATACCTCCTGGAGATAGAGGGGGTTTCTTCCCTCCTTTTGCCTTTATTCTCTTTATTGAGTTGAGCATTCCCTTACACTGCATCAGGGGAAGGAGTGAATAACCTGTTATTTGTCTTTGTTGCAAAAGACACAATTACAACCTTTACAGTCCCTCTTACGGATCTTTCCCACTGCAGTTCCACTTTCCTTGTCTTTCTCTTTCCCCTCCTGCCTTCGTGTGCCCCTTTTGACAAAGAATGACCAGAAGCACATGTAACAATCCAGACCGGGGATTGCTGCTGCTGAGGTGCCTAATAGGATTATGAGATTTTCACCATTAATCCTTATCCTATTCTTTAGGCAGACTAACCTTTTACTTAGATTTTTGCCTCCTATTGCACAATTATTTGACTCTTCAATGATTTCTTTACAGCTGCTGTTTTGTCCTTTTTCAAGGTGATTGTAATTGGTGTAGACCTCCATCATGGAGCAGTGTAAGAGCTGTAAGGCTTTGTAGTTATTTGTTTAGTGCTGCAAGAGAGATTTTCCTAACTCACTGATGGATGTCATCACTTCCTTGCCTCTCCCTATACCCTGAGACTGTGTGCTTGCTTTAGCCCAGACTACAGAGCATTTCTGTAGCTTTAAATGTAGTAACTACTCTACATCAAGCTCTGGGAGGTTTGATGATCAGGATATCTGCTTCTGCACAGAAGGTAAAAAGGCCAAGGCTTTCCTGGGTACATGGATCTTTCAAAGGAGCTTTGAAAGATGGAAATGGGTGGGGAGTGGGTTGACGCTGCTTTCCTAAGGAAATGAGACTTAAGTAGTCAGTTTTTCCACTGCTGCAAAACTTTTGGATCTGAAAGTGGTTGTGGCCAAATAGATGGGTCGAAGAGGTCTCAAAGATAAATTTTCAACATTATTCCTAAGAATTAGCTGCTGGATAGGAGATTGCCTCATAGCACTGTCTGCTAGGAGGCAAAAGCTGCAGTGCTGACTCCACAGGTAGGTCATTAATTTGGCTGGCCAGCACCAGGCAGACAGACAGTGCCCGTAACACAGAGGGAGTCACAGTGCATCTGAGTCCCAGGTCAGCTGGCAGCTGTGGGAAGGAACTGAGGGGCAGTCCTGTGATTTTGGGGATGTGTGAAGAAAGCTGAAGGTCCTATAGTCTGGTTCAGAGAACACCAGAAGTGTTGCAGAAGAAGAATATAGAGATGAGGAGGACTGGGGAATGATACAGTTGGAATTGGTGTGACTTGGGCTGCTGCCTCTCAAACTGGCAGCTGTCAGGATGACTGCCAGGGAACAGCTTGTTGTGGAGGTGATGGACTGATGTGCAATGGAGGAGCAAGGAGCACAGGAGCTCCAGGATGTGGGAGAATACATACAGGGAACAGCAGAGGAAGAGGGTGGTGGCACTGCAATCATTAAAGGAGAGAAGGGACCAAGGTGGGATGTGATGAAAGAGCAAACAGCAGTAGTTAGGAACAACGTTTTTCAGGCATGGAAAGCAAAGATAAGTTACATCAGCTTGTTAGACTGGGAGTGGAGGTGATGGGGACAGGGGAGAGAGGTTTAAACACTGGTGCATCTGAGTGGGGTAGAGACCACACAGAGGAGGTGGAAAGGAGACTTGGACAAGGAAAGACTTTATGGCTTAGGCAGAGGGACAAAGGATCAGCCTCGGGTTTGTGTATAGCGTGCAGAAGGAGTGATTTGGCAACAGTCTGAGCATGGGGATGAAGGAAGGCAGGAATCAACAATAACTTTAATTACACAGGAAACTTGGATGAGGGGGAAGTGAGAATTATTGTCTTCAGCAGGGTAGAGGAACTGAGGGAAGAGGTAGAGGATTGATGTGTGTGTTTGAATTAAATCAATTGTACTCAGCCCTGATCTAGAGCCAAGTGAAGTCAGTAACTTCAAGAGACTTTTTGGAACATCCCTATATGCAAGTATTTATCATAAAAACTCTGAATATGCTTTACAGAAATGCCCAAACATCTTTTGTCTTCTATTTGTAGAGTTTGCCCAGAAGTTAAATGACCCCAAGCCACTTAATAAGCCACAGCAGCGACAAGACTGGCTTCCAACGTTCCTTAAAACAGTTTTCAGTCTGGTAAACCACAGCAGTAATAAATGTCCCTATATGCACACAACACACTGCAAGGCAAATCAGTGAAACTCTCAATCTCCAGTTTAGGGAGATCACATCACCTTATTAACTGTCCCTTGCTCTGCGCATGCAAAATTACTGCAATTTCCTTCCCTCCCAGGACTTTTTTTCCAAGTATTTATTGTCTGCAACTAATTATTTTCTAGTGTTCCTATAAACCATTTGCTGCCTCAGGATCCAGTGACTTTCTGTTACCAGCACAAACTGAGGAAATGAATATCAATCATTCAGTGATTATTTGCAGGAAATAAAAGTGTGAGATAGCAGCCAGCCCAGGCCAAGAAGGAAGAACAGCATTGCAGTGCTTTTTATAAGGAGAGTCAAAAATATTATTCATGTGCTCAGCTGTTATTTTCTGAATATTGTAGCTTTCTTCCTTTTTGTGAACTCTACCTTCTCTGGATTAGGTCCTGCTACCACTGAACTCAGAATATTTGTTATTAGCCTCAGTGAGAACAGGATCAAGCCATTGTCTGTGTGTTTGTCCTTGCCTTAACCCATGTTGTTATTTGGTGGGATACTGCAAGGAACAAAAATGCTTTTGGTTTCCCAGAATCTTTCTGAGTGTTTGTATCTGATCCTTGCAGATAGCACAAGCCCCTCTGGGTGAAATATGTTTGGAGCTGACGGTTTCCAGCAAAGCTTTTTGAAGCCACTGTGAAGCCTCTGTAAAATGTTGAATCTCCTCACTCAGTAGCTGCTTTTCTGAAGTCTGCATTGTGCTTCAAGTTCTGCTAAGCCATGCTACAGTGAGCATGATGAATAGCAGGCAAATTGCCTTCAGTCACTGCTTTGGAAATCAAGATGTGTGCTGGCTCACCCCATTCTTCCATAAATACCTTCATGAGCTCCGGGAAGTACGATGGTGCACCATATCCCAGAGTGTTAATTTTTAATGTCTTATGCACGTAATGGACTTGACTGTAATTACGAGTCCCATGATACACAGTCACTGCTGGCAGGATGGAAAAAGATGACTGCAGGTCCGTGTCGTTCCACAATTAGGGATTGAAACATTGATCATTTTCATTCCCAGGAGCAGAGGAAACAGTTGTACGAATTTAAAGCGAAAGCTTCAACAGAAAGATGGGTAGTTGCAAGCCAATAAACATTGCCCTGCTATCTATTAAATTTAGACTTTGCAGCATCATCCTCCTGCATTGAATTAAACTGACTGAAACCTGGGCAGGGCAAAGTGGTTTTGACAAGCCTATGCTTACGTCCAGAATAATCCAAGTGAATAAGCATGTAGGCAGTGATGCAGAGAAAACCCAGGATAAAAAATTCTCCACGTTTTTTTCTTGGTAGTGCTATTTTTAACTTACGGATCCTTGTTTCTTCCTTACATGAAATCTTGAAGCTGACAGCATCCCTTTCAGACTTGAAAATGAAAGGAAGCTGTCTGAAAGAACAGCAGAGCTGGGATTTTTAGGCCTGATCATGTTGGCATATCTGGGTGGGCAGATGCCTCCTCCTTTCCTGAGCCCAAATTGACTTTACTGAACAGTGCAGGGTTCTTTCCTATACCAGGTTTAATGTAGGATGAGGCATCCAAACCCTTGCACGAGTATAACTTGGATCCTGCTTCATCATCTGTCAGCTTTTCAGAGCATTGAATAGAGGTGGAAGGGATTTTAGACAAATAATTCTCTCTCTGAAAGCCATACTCCCGTATTCCTGGTGTCACAGTAGATTGTTTCAAAATCAGATTTTTCATTTCCTTTTGAAAGTGTGGTGGTGGCCTTTTTTGTTTGGTTTGGTTATTTTGTTTTGTGTGTAACTCATAAGGTACAGCTTTGGAAACCGTTGCAAAAGGAAAATCAGCCTGAATCTCTGCTCTTCATTCAAGTCACTGGCAATAGCTGCTCTGAATTCAGTGATGCAAAATCACTCCTGTACTGTACTTAATGTACTCAAGCTTAAATCAAATCCTAACATTTTTTACCAGGGCAAAACCCACATTTAAAACACAGGAAAAAAAAATCTTTCCCTGTGAGAGGAAATCAATTTAATCCGTTTATTATTTGTTTGTTTTTTCCCAGGCTTATATTTGGCACACTTTACCCTGCATATTATTCTTACAAAGCCGTGAAATCAAAGGACATCAAAGAATATGTGAGTAATGAGGTTTGTGGCTGTGCTGGGGGGTTGTTTTCTAAGATTGCTCCTCACCACATTGTAAAGGTGTTGCCTGTGTTCTGGGAAAGCTCATAAAGCAGTGCAAGGGGCAGACTGGCCTGAAGGTGGGCTGGTTGATTGCTGGGCACAAATGAGACTTGGGTTTTTGCTTCTGGCTCCTGTGCAGAGCTGATGTGCTCCTTGACAAATGTGTGCTGTTCCTCTGGTGGTGAGATATACAGCTGACTTAAAAGGCATTTGGCATCCTGAGCTTTGTGTGCTCTCCTTTGTTTCTGAAGAGCAGCATAAATCAAAGCCTTTTCAAAAAGCCTTGAAGCTTTAGCTGCTCATTCAAAACAAGGATAAGAGGAGGCAACTCCAAGTAGATATGACTGAATCCTCAGACAGAAACATCCTTCCTTGCAGAGCGACCTATTTACAGGCAGGTCTGGAGCTGGGTGTGCTCTCTTTTTTCTTTTTGCTGAAAAATCTTCCCTGGGCCCTGGTTTCTAAAGGCATATGGGACAATCAGGGAAAGTGAAATATGGGAGAATCAAAAGCACTTGGATGCTGTTGGGGTCCTGTAGGATTTGTAGTGCCCTTCACAATCTGAACTCTGTTAACTTCATTGAACCCAGCTCAGCCTCCAGATCTTGACTCTTCAATCCTCTCAAGATCCCAGGGATAACAAGCCCATTTTCTCATCTGGATAACAGCATAGATGTCTATCCCATTAAATCTTTAGTGCAAGCTCAATCTGGGACTCATTGTGGCTGCTAAGAGTTTTGTTTATAATTTTCCTCCTTCAGAAGGTGGTTTTGGGTATTTTGAGAATCATAAGTGTTACAGATCATAGCAGATACTTAAGGCAAAATGTCTCTGCAGCCCTTGCACAGCTGTGCCTCTCAGAGCCTGTACATGCTTTGCTTGAAAATGCTGAAGACATGCACAAGCATCTCCAAGCAGGGTCTGCCATTGATACTTAATGTTTCCATAGTCCCTTTCTGGAAGGTATTTTGTTGAAGGGTCCAATTCCTGTTGGAAATTTAATTGTAAAAGAGGAACTCACATCAGACACTTGTGGTTGTGACACAAATGTGAGAGCAGCTGATCTAAGACCTGGTCTGCCTTTACAATTGATTTCAGTTTAATGCAGCAGTTGTGGCAATGTATCCATTAAGGCCTGATTAAAAAAAAAAAAAAAAAAAAAAAGAAGTAATAATTTACACTGACACAGGAGGAACCTTCATTTATTAGTCAAAACTTATATCACTCTAATTTTATTCTGCTTGGTAATAGTAATTTTGATAGATGTTTTAGGCTGATCCAAGCCCATCCACACGAGGTCTTGGTTTGGGTTTAAAAGTTTTGCTGGCAGTAAGGTCTAACTGAGAGAGCCATGCTGGCACTGAGGCTCTGAGGAATCAGTTATGTAAAAAGTCTGGCAGAAACTGCCCTGGGAAGATGATGCTCTCAGGCATTTGGCAGTGCCATTATTGTTGTAATACTAAATATAAATATACACATAAATATAAATCCCAGGAGGGCAGTTATGTAGCAGAGGGACAGGTGCTTAGGGGATAATTCCAGTACCTACAGGGAGATGGAGACTACCAGTACTGTTCCCACTGTATTGGGGAGAAGATGGGGATATAATTTCCAAGCTGGTGAGATCCAGATTTGTTGATGCCTCCATCTTCCATTCCCCAGAGCAGCACCTGGTGTAGGTGTCCCTCTTGTACTGTCTTCCCTCCAACCTCTCCTTAGTCTATTGCAATTATATCAGCCTTAGCTAACATGGTCCAATTCTCTAATTCATGCATTTTCATGGATTTTACTTCCTTAAGCTTTCTAACATTCCAGCAAAGCTGCTTGGGGATCTCCATTTTCAGATACACCTAATTAAACAACAGTTGTCAGTTAAATTAACAACCTTTGTCTGACCATCTTTTTCCATCCTAAGAAGAACCAATACTACGTACATCAGAACAGTTGAACTGTGCTTTGAAATGCCATTTAGTGCTCAGTGACAGGAATTCCCAAATTCCTGAATTACTTGAGGTGCTACAGTTTATCTGACCAAGTCACCATCCCCAAAGACTCTGTTGCTGTGGTTCCAAAAGAAACCATCCATCCATGGCAGTGGAGTTTCTGTAGCTGAACAGAGACAGCACAGCACATGCTCTCACTACCAGTGTGAGGTAAAACACTCCTCCCTAAGCCCCAGGCAAGGGATTTAAGTTATTGCCCTTGTCCTTGTCACTGCACTGGGTGTGGGTTCGAGCAGGCACAGCCACTCCAGGGGTGCCCCCTGATTCAGTACATTGTGGCGAGTTGATTGTGCTCCTGAACCCTGCATTATGGGGTGGGCTGTTACCTCTTCACCTTTTCCTGGCTATAGATGTTATGTAAGTAATTACATTTTGTCTTAACTGGAGTTTGGCCAACAAATTATATTAACATTTGCTCTTAACATGAGCCAAGTGAGATTTTTAATGCCCTGTCATAGGGCTGCCATGCTCTACTGGCCAGTGGAGTTTCTGTAAGGACAGAGTCAGGCTGCTCTTCTTTTCCTGAGACCAGTCCTAAAGGCCACAGTCACCTTCCCAAGGGCTGTGTAAATCTGACACGTGTTATGTGCTGAAGTGGGGCAAACTGGCACCTTCAAGTCCACAGTAATTGCTAAATACACAGCAGGGAGGGTGAGGGGGGTAAGAATTTTTTCTCCTGTGAGAGTTATTCTGTACCTGTAAGAGATAGTTTGAGACTGTTTTTGCTTACCAGGTCAAATGGATGATGTACTGGATCATATTCGCGCTCTTCACGACAGCAGAGACATTCACGGATATCTTTCTTTGCTGGTAAGCACCAGAGGGGAGAGGCTCTTTGGCACGAGATGAAAAGAAAATGGAAATGTTTACAAGGGGAAAAAAGGCACACAAAAGTGCACTGACTCCTGTACAGGGGTTCAGCAGCTTCGGGTGCATAGAGGGTTTTTGTCTGCAGGAGACATGCTTCCTTTCTCAGTGCTGTCACAAGAAAAACAAGAAAGAAGTGGAAGGGCTCAGTGGTATCTCGTTAGTGGGAAATCATTACTGGAGTCTCAGGCCCTGCCTGTCATAGAGGCACAGCTGACTGCCCAGCTGGATGCTTGCAGAGGTCATCACATAAATAACAGTTGATTTAGCTACAGGCAGAGTTCTAGATGTGCCTGGCTGTATCCTACAGTAAATACAGAGACTGTGGATCAGGTACAAACAGCCCTGCGGCACAAGACTTTGTAGGCTGTTGTGTGGGTGGTTGCATCTGAGCTGTTTTGTCAGACCCATTCTTGGTTAGGCTGGTCTGATGGAGGACAGTGACAGCTCACACTGATGTGGCTCTCTGGTGCCAGTGGAAGGATTCCTGGTGGCCTCTATCAGGACGAGAGCACATAAATGCCCAGTTATCAGATTCAGTTCCTTTTGGATGCTCAGGTTTGGAAGTGTTTGTTGCTTGGTTGCTCTTTATAGTAAAGCCTTTCTACCAGAAACCAGTGAGATCAGTAGACTTTAGGATGAAAATTTGACTGTAGTGCATAGCCCTTACTTACAGCCTGTTCCTGCATAGCATGGCATGCCTTGAGTGAGTCCTCCAGACAAAGGAGATCAGGAGAACTTGGCAACATGTCAGATCTACTGAAAAGGAGATAAAAGACATTATTGTCTATCTAATTTTCATGCAGATCTACCTCCCTTGTGTTCATCTGGAGCTTTGCTGTTTTTAGAGGATGAGTTATGTGGTTCTGTCAGGAGGAATGGCCGAGGGCTTATCCAGCCTGTGAAATCGAGTGTGCTGTAGAGATCCTCATTGAGGTGGGAGATCAGCCTGGCACATTCATGCTCAGAGTAGAGCATTGCAGAGGCTGCTTGGGTCAGACCTGGGTGCTGGTGTGGCAGTGCTGTGTGGCACAGCAGCAGCCTGGCTGAGTCCAGCTGGGCTGGTCCACAGCCAGCACAGGTCTCTGCACTGCTCTTGCTTGCCCCTTCCTACAAAGGGTAGCAATTGTTCATCACACTGCTGGCAGCAACATGCCTGCCCACAGGAAGATGCTGCTGGCTGGCCAGTCTTGGGCTCTGGGCTTTGCCCTCCAGAAAAGTCTGGATAATTTAATCTCAGGATGTCCCTGGCTGCTTGTTACAGCTAAAGCATGTCCTGTTGTTAATGTCCTCCATATTTTGCAGCCCTATCTGAAAGTCGGTGCAGATCTGCACCTTTATGATGCTTGGACAACAAAGGTTCTTGTATTTCAGTTTCAGTCATGTAAGTGTTATCTTAAAAGCTGAAAGGCAGAGAGATAGGAAGTGCATCAATATATCAATGAAATGTTGGTTTGCTGGTTTGTTCTTTGCTCTCTGACAGTGACGGGGATACTGTGAAGGCAGCACCTGTGATCTTTGCATTTAGAAAGCTCCTTTTATCACACAGCAGAATCTCTTCCAGACCATTAAATAATGGTCCTGATAACCAAGTAAAGATTCGCCCACATGCCTCATTGAGATGTGTTCAAAACTGAGTCAATATGCTTTAATCTTTAGATTCCTTGGTAAGCAAAAGTTGCCTTGAGCTAGGCTGGCAAATCCCTACCTGTGCTGAGCATCTCTAATTAAGGGCAGTGGTTAAACTGGGAGTAGACAGTAACCCTCTTTTTCTTCTAGGTTTCCATTCTACTATGAACTCAAAATAGCTTTTGTAGCTTGGCTTCTGTCTCCATACACAAAAGGCTCCAGCCTCTTGTACAGGAAATTTGTCCATCCAACACTGTCTTCAAAAGAAAAGGTAATCACAGGTGCCTGGGTCCTCTCTGGGTGGAACAGAACTATGGTGTGTTTATTCCAGTCCCTGTATCATTCATTTTCATGGAAGGATTGGGAGTTGCTGATTCTCTTCCTCTATCATTTGATCCCCTCCTTTTGGTTGGTGTTTTTGTTCTTTGTGGTTGTTGTGTTTTTAAATACTGGCATCTGTTCAGTGCACTCACACTTATTAACTCATCTTTGTGCAGTGGAGAAGTTGGGAGGGAGGGGGATAAAAATACCTCCTGAGCTGCTTTATATGTACTGGCTGATTATAGCTAGAGTGTTCTGTTGTGGCTGGATATAACAAATAGAGAAACTTGGTCTGGCAGCCAGGACTCCTCAACTTTGTTCCCAGCTCTGCCTAAAACATTGTACAGCAATGAGACAAACAGCCCAGGCAGTCTAAAATGGGCTTAGCAAGCACATGCCTGGCTGTGTAGTGTGGTGAAAAAAGGCAGGTAGCATACTGAGGTCCTGGGTTAAAGAATGTCTTGCTCAAATTAAGGATGCTAATTTTGGGAGAGGGACGTTACAGCTTGGATCATTTGCCTGCCTAGGAGACTCCTGTGGCTGTGAATGGGACGCTGTCAGGCAGATCCATTTGGCTCATGTGAATTAATGGGCCAAGAGCAGCTATTGGTCATATATCCACATGCAAACTGCTGAGTGAAAAACTGTTTTCTGCATTGGCAACTTGAAAATGAAAGCTCTCTATTTAGCCACAGGCAATGCAGGGAACAGTTGGAGAAGGAGAGTGGGGATCAATCCCCTGTCTTTGCTTCCCTTTGCTTGTGCTTCTCCCAAGTAGGGCTCATGCATTTTGAGTTGCCACCTCTTTCCTATGGGGAATAGGGAGAGCAGCCAGCAACTCCTCACAGCCTCCAGTCCCTACTAATGCAGCACATCCACCAGCTGAGTACTAGGATCACTGCCATCATTATCATCCAGACCCTAATGTCTTGAGGAAGGGAGAATAAGGGCAGGAACCTTCTTAATGGTTTCACTGTATATTGAGCAGCACCAAAGCCCGGAAGCTCTGGGCGTACCAATTCCACGGGCATCTGAAGCTGGGGACTGCCATGATGTGCAGAGATATCTCAGATATTTCTGAGACCACCTGTCCTGGACACAGGGCAGTGCAGCTTCAGCTGCCCAGTGTGATCATATGATTATTTTTAACTATGAGGCAATCCCGTTTGTCTTTAGAGTGCGTGGTTTGCAAATGGCTATTGGTCCATGCTGCTCAGGCAGATTTCTCTTGCTTCCAGGACCCCAACTTTGGGTCCCAATCTTCCACTTGTAGAATAAAGAGTTCCCAAGCCCTGCAATGGGAGTTACTGCCCCCCAGCAAACTCTTCCTCTTTGCAAATGTTGGCTGTGAACTTCTCTCCAGCCACGGTGGAGGAAAGGGGGGACTTCTACCTCCATAAAGGATGACCTGACTCTACCAAGAGTTTGAGGCTGGGAGCATAAGCCTGAGCTTGTCCTTCTTGTGCTTTTTTAATTGTTTGTTTTGTTGTCTGCTCTGACAGGAGATCGATGACTGCCTCATCCAGGCAAAAGACCGGAGCTACGATGCCCTTGTGCACTTTGGGAAGCGGGGGCTGAACGTCGCAGCCACGGCAGCCGTCATGGCAGCTTCAAAGGTAATGGTGTAGGTCAGGATGGTGGCTCATTAACATCTCATCTGCATCCATTGCCAGCAGCAGCCACAGGGCGAGGATGGTGCGGGTAGGGATTCTCTCACTGATTTTGTATAGTGACCTATAATTTGTGTAGTGGCAGGAAAGAGGATGAAGTTCATGAAGACAAAAAGTTCTTCTGTGAGGCATACACGTAACATAACAGGTGTATAATTCTCTGCAGAGATGTTTATGGAAGAGTGAATGGGAAGTGCCAGTAGTTGCTTTTGGAGGATGAGTAGATATTGGAAGGGGGGGGGGGGGGGGCGTCTG
>NW_008236769.1:14430070-14462623 GCF_000691975.1 Corvus brachyrhynchos | reverse complement strand
GGGGGGGTTTCATCTGAAGGGGTGTATCCTGTACTCTCTTCCTGGCTTAGAGTCAAAACCAGAAAATAGCTGTTATCTGTTGTTCCTTTTCTTGCATAAAAGCTGCAAGGACTTGATAACTGCATTTTGTGGTCCTGCCCTCTGGCCATGGGCTATCATGGCTTAGAGTCGATGTGCACAGTGTGTTTTGGGGGTGAGGCTTGGCTACAACACGTGTTGCAAAAGGACAGTTAGAAACATATGGACAAGGAGGGTACTGGTAGTAGGAAAAACATGAGAATGGGAGTTGAAGGAAGATATTTTCCTCTGCCAAATGCTTTTCCTATGACCTCAGGCACATCACTTTAGTATGTCTTGGCCTTACTTTTTGTAAAAATGCACAATGCATCCTTGGGAGGCCAAATACCATAAAATCTATAAAGCCTGTTGAGTGCAAGGTGCTACAGAACTGGGGAGTCCAAGGGGTGTGCCATGCTCATGGGATCACAAGGATATGCAAAACCCAAAAATTGCCTCCCTTTTCCCTGCCTAGCATTGTACAGACTATGTTGTCAGGCCTGTCTTCTCCTGAACTGTTGTTCTTCAGTAGAGAGGCTCTTCTAACCCAGGGACTGTGAGATAATCCAAATCTGGACTGAAACCTGGGATAAACATGGAGCTAGGGAAGTGCATATTTCATATGCCCAATGAAATAACACTTGTGTGATGCCTTCAGGACACTTAACACTTTTGCTGCTGCCATGTAAGCCTGAAGAAGTCACACTGGGGACATAAATAGGCTCTAGGAATGCCAGTTTTGCAGCACTGCCTTTGCTCTGAGCCCCTTCCTACAAGGTGCTGCAGACTGTCTGTGCTAGAGCTGTTTTTAGGACACAGTGAGAAACTATGTGTGAATCCCAGAGGAATTCTGGCTCCTGTCTAGGTAGCTCCTGAATATGAGAAGCTCAACAGTAACCCAAACCCACAGTGCCAACCTGTTCCTCCATCAGGACTGCAACAGTGTCTGCATCAGCTGTTCAACTGGAGTGAACAGTCAGCAGCAGTTTTCCTTCCCACTCTTCCAGTTTTCTGGTGTTTTTCTTAATAATCTCTCTGCCTTCAAATGTGGCTCCAGTGGCAATGGGGGAAAGAGGGAAGAGTCTCCATGGTACAAGGAAGCTGTTGTTTTTCATAGTTGATGAAACTCCCCATTCAGTGGTGGAAGAAGACAACTCAGTGACTCGTGGTATTGTTGTGTTGCACATCTGCCAACACAACTTGAGAGAAAACTGTTAAGATACTGCAACCTGTAAATAGGCCAGAAGAGTCTGTCCTGCACACTACTTTGGGGAGGGGAAAATGATTTGTTAATAAGATTGAGAAGTTGTTATTGAATAGATTGATTTTTACAACAAAGCAAGGACTGTTCAAGTATTTCCTTCAGCCTTGACATTTAAATTACTCTGGATATGTGAGGAAAAATAGGACCCCTGGCTTCCTTCACTACTTTGGCTAGTGGCCTCCAGCAAGTTGTTTGTTTCTGTGTGCCTCAGGGTGCAGATCCAACAGAGTATGAGCCAATCTGACAGCTCTCCTCCTCCAAAATGGGGTAATGCTCCAGCTCCCAGTGTGCACCAGCACTCTGGACCTCCTCAGGTTATCTCTAATCTATCAGAAAGTTAATCCTGAGAGAAAAAGAAAAGGATATGTTGTTTTGAGCCCACAAATGTATCTCAAGTGCCCGAGCCAGCATAAGGAAAAGGATTGAGCTGCATGGTGAGGAGCATGGCCAGAGGAAAGGAAAGCAAGATCATCCCTTCCTGGTCTTGGGAAGCAGATGGATTAGCTGTGCTGGTCATGGAACTACACCCCAATCCATTCCCAGTGTAATATCCAGGAATGGTTAAAGCAGCTTGTGTCCCTTGCCCTTCTGAGACGGAATGTGCCGCTGTTCTGGCAGGGAGAGCTGCCTGGTGTGAGTTACAGCCTGGTGTGCTGCAGTGCAGAACTGCTGAGCTGGGGTTCCTCAGGTGTTCAGGATGTGATTGGGTGGGTGTGGATGTGTCTCCGTGTAGCTGGCCCTGCTGCTGTGGAGGGAGTTTTCCCAGAGAGGAGCGATACAGCAGGCAGGGGTGGGAACAGTTTCTGTTGCCCTGGTTTTCAGCTGCTGTCAACTACATGTCAGCGCCCTTACTCGCTCACTTGAGAAGGTATAACTGAGCCAGATTATCCTGTGTGAGAGAAGTTTAAATGACTAATTATCTGGAAAACACTTTGAGCAGACAGATGCCAGACCAGACTGCGGTGCTGTCCGTAGGGGGAAGTTTCCAGGGAGGGAGGAAAGAGAATACTATTTCTAAGGCTTACCGTGGCTTTCCCAGCACCAAGGTTTAAGGGTATCCAGCCAGTCTGTGATAACTGTTGAGTGTAGATGGGAAAGGGAGCCTGTTCATTCGGTTTCAGCCTTTAAAGGATTGTGTTAAATTTGGAACCTACAGAGATGATGATTTATTCAGAAGCTCTGAGCTTCTGCAGCTTCCACGGAAAACATGGCTTTTACCAGCGAGTGAATGTGAGGATTATTTACTGCTTCACTTGGATTACTGGGGGAGGAAAAGATGCTTTTGTGTGCAGAAATAGACCCTCAGACTTTGCAAATCAACGTCATGCAGTGGCAATACACAGTGAGCTGCTGGGCTGAAAAGGGACTCTGTACAGATCTGTTTTCAGTAAATGAGCTGAAATCTAAAGGCTCCTCTACCTGGAGAACATGACTCACACTGTGCATAGCCCTGTCCTCTCCTTTCTGTCTGAGCAGTGATCCATTATGGTCTTTTGTCTTTCATGATAAGATCTTTGGGCAAGGCCCATCTCTTAATTCTTTTTATCCATCATATTGTTTTTATCCATTCTTTTTGTCCATCATATTTTTTTATCCATTCTGTTTATCCATCATCTTTTTATTCGTGCAGCACAATGTGTCTGGCTCTCTGATTACCATTTGTGTGTGACAGGCTGCTGCTTACATATTTACTGCAGGCTAAGATGCTGCAAGCTGTGCACAGCCACAACTTCCTTATCTCTGATTCCCTGGCCCTTTCCTTTTTTTATCTTAAATATCCTATGGTTTCAGTTAGCCAGCTGCAGGCTTGTCCTTTCCCCTCCTCCTGCTCCCTTCCCCTGCTCTGTTTTGTTTTGAAGCCACAGTAGTGCTAACGCTGGCACAAACCTATGCCAGTTCATTTTACAGGCTAAGGAGCTGTCAGTGTCCCAAGCACCCCGAGTCTGCCCAGCTGGCTCACTTGGGTGTTTTCTCTCTCTCTGGAGAGTCTATTTTTGATAGGCAAACAGAACGTTGGATATCTGGTCTTATTACCCCTGCTAGGTACTCAACACAGATCTTTTCCCTGCCCCCAGCAGCTCACATCCCCACCAAGGAGCACAATCTCATTTGGAGCTCTAATCCTGTCCTCATCACTTGATGATTCTGTCACATGTAGTGGCTTCAAGTGGGTCAGTCCTAAGTGGTAGGATTAAATGACCAGGCAGTAAATCCTGCTGCTCTTTGTGTGTTTTCAATTAGTTTCAGCTAATTCAGCCATTTCCATTCCTGAAGAAGCCCTGGGCACTGACAACCACTGTTTTCCAGCTCACCTTGGTGGGGAGAAGAGGTGCAAGAAAGGAGCTTGCTTTTGGGTCACAGCAGAAGTGGAACAGTAGCAGCAGAGTTTTTACAGCCCCAGTTGTGGGGCAGCTGCAAAGCCTTGGCCAGGCAGTGCATCCATCAGATGGATCCTGGGCATAAGTGGGCTTTTCATTGCCATCAGTCAGGTTTCAGTGTAAGCAGCTGGGACACACATGGCTGCCGCAAGGAGAGGCACCAAAGGCTTGGAGGCAGCACCAGCCTTCTCCAGTGCACCTGTATGTACTCCCTTGCTGTCACCACACTCCCAGCACTTATCCTCACCTGTCACCTTGAGCCTCCTACCCCTTTGCCATGTCCCCAGTCCCCAACTCTTCTATCCCTGCTGGCCTTCCCAGAGGCTGCCCAGCTCTGCCATTGCCTCCTTTTTTTCTACAGCCCACACTTCACCAGTTTTATACTCTTCCCAGCTCTCGCATTCTCTCTTTCAAGCTCCTGGGTATCCCAGATCCTGTTTGGATTATTATTCCCCACCCTTTACAAACCAATTCTGCCAAACAGTCCAACATCTTTCCCCACCTGAAGACAAATCCTGCTCCCAACCACTTAACCATCCCTAAGTTGCAGCCTCAACTCTGCTTTTCAAAGGAGATCTGGAGAAAACATCCCACTGCCAACAGATCAGTGTACTCCAGAAGTTTCTGATAATGTACTTTCCCCTGCCTTTTTCCTGTCCTGCTGTGGGTAAGGTGGCAGAGCACCTGATGCTGTGGCCCATTGCGTGCCCGCTTTTACGCAGGGGAGCGGGGCACAGCGTGGTGCTGGCAGTGGGCACAGAGCCTTGGCAGGAGAAGATAAATGAGGTGGAGGGAGCAGGCATGCATGACTGGTGTCAGTGAAAAGCCCATTTGTGCCTAATAAGTCTGAGAAACAGTCCGGGAGCCTTTCATGCGTGGGGAAATGTGGTTCATGGTGCTGTCAGAGCCAGCAGTTGTGCCACGTAGCGCTAAAAGGAGCAGGCACGCAGACAAGCAGGAGCGTTTCAGGGTGTGCAGCCACCTCCTTAACTAATGCTCAGGAGTGCAGCCTCAGCAGTTCCCAGACCACCTGTCTGGGCTGGCATTTCTATTCTATTCATTCCTATTTCCACCTTTGGACTCACCTTCCCCTGAAGGGTTATAGCTTCATTACCTTAGAGCCCCTTAGCCCAGGGAATTTATCAGGAAGTTTTTCAGTACATTTGCTGCTTTTTAAACCAGGACACTGGGAGGGAAGTGCTGGTGATGATTTAGGTTTTATCCTCTTTAGACAAGCAGCATCTTCTAATTAATTTCTAGTATCTGGCTGGTGTAGCCAGTGCAATTGCCTGAAAATCAATATTTATATCCCTAATTTACCATGCGATTTTAGATCTTTTTACTGTGGGAACTAGGAGAAAAATACTTGTGTGGGAGAGACACGCTGCCTTTTGTGGCATAACAGTGGAGAACTGGACTTTACTTGAATTGGGAAAGAGGAAGACAGGGGGTGGGGACCATCCTTTCCCTTAAGATGCTTGATAAAGCCTCTTTGTAATGATTAGATCCCCCTGCTCAGAGGGAGAGTGCTCCTTTGCTGAGCAAACATATGGAAGCACAGTTCTGGCCAATCTGCTTAGCACCGTATCTGTGATGGCCACATCATGTGCCCTGATCAGTAACGTGGCCTAGAGCTGCAGAGGTCAGGAGTTATTTAGAGTTCACTGTCTGAGAAGCCTTTGGGGACACATTACTGTTATCTCAGAGGGGCTGAGCTTGTTGCTTTTGAAAGTAGCTTCTTTTAAAGGATCTCCATTTGGGATCCAAAATCAAAGATCTTGGAGCCATGTTACACCAGTAAAGAGGAACAACAAATGGTTTTCTTAAAACATATGGTAGCATGCCACTGATTACAGTATTTTGTGAAGTATTCTTTTCATGTGTGATGCATCTTTTATTCAGAAGTCTTTAAAATTTGTTTTTCACAAATCTATAGAATCCCAATGCTGTTTGAGTTACAATCCACGTAACTCTTTCCAGTTTCTCTTTCATGTTGGCTGTTTGGTTGGTGTCTCCAACAAGAAAACAAGGGTCACTGAATGCACAGGGCAGCAGAACCAAAAAATAAATTTGTACAGAGAGACTAGTGCAGGAGAAAAAATAACAAAGAGTTCCCTGGAGAGGAAATGAACTGCACAAACAAAAAGGGTGGATGAAATTACGTTTCCACCATCAATATTAACGTCAGCTGGTTTCCCTTTGAGTCTTTTTACTGTCTGACATTTCCAAACAGGTAGCTCTTCCAGACTAGGCATGGCACGCAGGCCCTGGCCATAAATAAGGACATTGCTTGGAGGATATTTGTGTTCATGTGGTGGCAGAAGCAGTTTACTCCTTCACTCGTGCCTGTGCTCAAACCGTAAAGCTGATGGTTTTGCTCAGGGCCTGCCTGCAGGCAGACACAAGGAAGCTTCTGTGTGCAAACTCCTGCTCACTGCTGTGAGCAATTCCCCACTGTCACCCTACTGCTCAGGAGAACTGTCAGTCACCAGGACTAAAATGACTGCCACGTGTCCCTCACGTAATCCTGAGCTTGAATTAGCCATTAGGCCTGACACTGGGGATTTCTCCAGTGGGAAGCATCAATCAAGTGCAAGGAGTGGAGTAGCAGCCCGTTGTGTTTATAATTTGCTTTACTCTTTAAATAAAAACACATGTTAGGTGACACCTTGTCAGCTGGGGTTATGGGGTGGTTTCTCCATCTCTCTGGGAAAGCTGAGGAAGGGAGAACCTACGTTCAGAGGTGTAGTCCACAGGTGGGTGTCCCTGCTTTTTATGTGTACGTGAGTCCCTGCACATGGTGCCCAGTGTCATGCTCATGTCTCACCTCAATTACTTATGCTTCAAATAGATCTTATTCTCAAAGCTTTTATGTGTGTTGCCACAATGGCTCTCTTTTTTCCCTTGCTAGGTCTCTCAGCTACTCCATTTACACTTGTATTTGGACCAGAAAAAAGGGCAGGTAATCTGCTGAGTGTTTTTACTAACCTCTAACTAATGTCTGCTCCCCGTTAGACTAGTTGTTAGACTAGTTGTTAGATTAGCTTGAGCTGTTTTCAGCTGAGATTGGTCAGAGGCCAAATGCCGGCTGCTCTGCTTCCAGTGGGTAGATCCTGCGTGCTGAGCTTTAAAAGCTTGTCCTTGATCTCATCAGCAAATTGCCTTCCAAGTCCTCTGCTGGCAGTTGAAGAGACTCCAGCAGCCAGGCAGGGAGCTTTTACATGGAACATTCATTTAACTGGGGTGCTTACTGCCTCATTGGCCAAGCTGCTGTGTTTGCTGTCGTGTTCTCACTAATGGATGAAGGGAGCCTCTCTCCCTCTGCTGTGATCCCTGTGAGGATGGTTGGGGCTGCAGTGGAGCTGTTGAAGCCAGGGTCTCTGACCGGTGTGGTTGGGGCAGTCCTGCTGACACCATAGGCATTACTGCTGTCCTGGGAACATGCACTACACCTTGTAGAGGACACTGGCAGGATGGAGGCTGCAGCATGCATGCAGACATCTGTGGAGGAGAACTACTAACCACAGTCACAGCAAAAAGCGAGGAGAACATTAACAGATTGAGTATTGTGCTGGAAGTGTGCTGAGTGTGACTTAGTGTTCCCTTGCTTGTTCATTAACTGCTGATCTTAAGATGCAAAAGGCCAGGAGGTGCCATCCTGCATTAACACTGATTGTGTTAAAAGCTTCTCTTCTGTGACTTGGCAGTTTTGGGTTCCTGATTTGTCATGCTCTGTTGTAGTTTCCGCAGCTGCAAAATGGAATTTGTAGGTATTAGAGGTGTTTTGAAGCCTAAATAATGTGTACAGAATTCTTTCAAATTTTCAGACTGAAGGAATGATAAAATCTAGACACGGTTATTTGTTTGTATTTAGATCATATTTAATGGGACTGTTACATAAATTTCAGATTTTTAAAATATGTGCTTAATTTTATTTACTTTAGCTTTAGCTACCTACATATGTTAAGCAATGGGACTGTTACATAAATTTCAGATTTTTAAATTATGTGCTTAATTTTATTTACTTTAGCTACCTACATATGTTAAGTAACATTAACAGATTGAGTATTGTGCTGGAAGTGTGCTGAGTGTGACTTAGTGTTCCCTTGCTTGTTCATTAACTGCTGATCTTAAGATGCAAAAGGCCAGGAGGTGCCATCCTGCATTAACACTGATTGTGTTAAAAGCTTCTCTTCTGTGACTTGGCAGTTTTGGGTTCCTGATTTGTCATGCTCTGTTGTAGTTTCCGCAGCTGCAAAATGGAATTTGTAGGTATTAGAGGTGTTTTGAAGCCTAAATAATGTGTACAGAATTCTTTCAAATTTTCAGACTGAAGGAATGATAAAATCTAGACACGGTTATTTGTTTGTATTTAGATCATATTTAATGGGACTGTTACATAAATTTCAGATTTTTAAAATATGTGCTTAATTTTATTTACTTTAGCTTTAGCTACCTACATATGTTAAGCATTCATAATGAATAATTCCATTGAATGCAAACCCAGTTTTTCCCAGACTCCTAAATGCACCTCCCTCTAAGAAGTTTTAGTTCAAATGTGAATGCAGAGACTGATTATAAACTGACAGTTCCAGCTCTTGCTGATGGAGTACCTTTTACAGTGCTTGTCACAATGCAGATGTCAGTTTTTTGAAAGAATTTCTGATCCTTCCAGGCAAGTATTGGTTGCATCAATATTTGTGCTCTGGACCCAGAGAGGTTGATGTTTTTTTCTGGAGATGATGATGGTGATGTCTGCAACATGAAGAGGAAGGCAGAGTACAGGTTGCTGGCTTTGGAAGTTCAGTGTTTTAATACTGTTTTGTCCTACTCTTTAAAGCAAAAAGGAGAGAATGTGAGTGAGGAAGGAATGTCTATACTACAGCTGTCATTTTGACCAAATCAGGCAGATATTCTTAAATTAGTTTTAGTTTAATTACTATGCCACATGGATGGGAGCTTTAACATCACTTGGAATCACAAATGAGCTTCTGCAGCTTGTTTTGATGGCCAGTGCCCTCACACTGTTGGTGCAGTCATGAATCTAAATAAGGTTGATACCAAGTGATAGCAGTGACTGGGCAGTGATATTACCATGTCCTTTTAGTATTTGTCTTTTATTCAGTAGCACTGAACCCTGGCTCTTCCCTGTAAAAGGAGAACTTATGAGGTTGGTAGATCCTGGGGGAAGAAGAGGCAAAGGAAGCCTGAAGAGCTTCGTTTTCAGTTTGTGCTGCACCTTCACCTATGGGCAAGATCAGATGAATTTGGGGGCAGATACACCATAGTGATTGGGGAACAGAGAGACACTGGTTCCCACCTGTAGCCACCAAAATCTCAGCATCTAGCAAATTCACTGTCTGTAAAATCAAAAGTGCCATGCCCACAGGGATGCTCCACATCTTAAGAGAAACTGGATGAGATAGTAGTTGAGTCTAGGCAGGGAGTCTTGTGCCCAAGGAAGTTAAGGCTCAGTTTTCCAGCGCTGCTTCATGCTTGTGTCCTCTAAAGTCCCAGAACACAGGTCCCACACTGCCAGCACAGTCATCCTGATGATTGTTGGTGTTCAGTGAGGAAGAGAGAGAGGTGGTGTCATCCTTAGTCCCACAGCCCTCCCAGTCACAATTTTCAGAAGTCTGTGTAATAACATCGAGCTGTTTTGCTGTTGACACAGTGAAATGGTGTTACTACAGCTGCTGTCATGATATTACTGCT
Organism: Corvus brachyrhynchos; assembly: GCF_000691975.1. Taxonomy (NCBI): domain Eukaryota; kingdom Metazoa; phylum Chordata; class Aves; order Passeriformes; family Corvidae; genus Corvus; species Corvus brachyrhynchos. Next base: position 14,453,209 of record NW_008236769.1, on the reverse strand, counting down.
GACATGTTCTCTAGGATAAAACTAGCCCAGATCTGTGTGGATGTGCTGCAAACATGCCTCTGGCCTGTAGCGTAGGCATAGCTTCAGGACCTGGATCCTCTCTCTGTGCTGAAATTCCTGGGATATCTCTCATGTCTGTAGCAGTTGGAAGAGCATCTGCATGACCATGGCCACAACAGTAAACAAAAATCCCCCAAACAGGTGCTCTTCATCTTCCACATGATTGTTTTAATGAAACACAGCCTGAATCATGTGCTGTGCTAACTCTATTCTGTTGAGAAATAAAGCTATTAACTTGTTATTTTCTTTTGCTAATAAATGATAAGTCTTTTTGTGGAATAATAAGCATTACATCTGGATAAAGTCTTTATTTCTAAAACATAACAGTGCAAACCCTCAGCATGCTGGCTTTTCAAATGTCTGTGATTTCATATACAACAGCTGCTTATGTGGCAGGGAAATAAAGGCTGGTAAACATTATTTTCCATTTTACTCCAAAACCATCCTGATTCTGTGGTAATTTCTGTCATGTTTCTATTTGGGGTCAAGTAAAAATGTGGTAACTGGGAAAAAAAATTGTGAGTGTTATACTCTGCTCTAGGAGCAATAAAATCAAGTCTATCCCTACAAAGGTACAGAAATTGGAAAGAAAATGAATGGAACCCTGCAGGTTTCCACAGGTGTTCAGTGCCTTCACTTAGCCCAGGCCTTTGCTGTTCTTGCCATTTCTGATATTTGGACAAATTGTTTCATAGAGTGGTAGGAACAGTAAGAGTAATATTTTGCTATTACCTGTTTTATAAACAATCTTTATTTTTGCTGTTAGAAACTCAGGTTAAACTAAAGCAAAGATTAAGAAAAGGCAATTTTAATTCTTTTTTCCTGGAGAAAGTCAAAATTGTTTAGCTCAGCTGGTTCAGTCTGTACTCAAGGCTCTGCATTACACGCTGATGTAACAGACCCACAGATGACAGGAACATATCAGGCCCTTGTTTCAAAGCTCTCTCTTTGATCATTCTATGCCTCTATATCACAAGGTGCAGTGCAAGAATATTAACACATCATCTTCATTTTCAGTGTGTTAACGTCTTCTTCCCTGCCAGATTGGTCTGACATGAATCTCGTCTCTAACCTGACTCATGTCCACATACAAAAATTGCTGGCTGGAATGAAATGGAATTTGGGTTAGCTGGCTGAGCAGAGCAGCTGGGGGGAGGTTAAAAGCCTGCTGACACTTGAGCTGGGGCTGAGGGAGGAATACAGCACTCAAGTTACAGTAGCTCATCAGTTGCTAACCCTCTGGCTTTGCTGGCCCAGTCATTCTGCAATAGCAAAATATTATTTAATGGTCAGCTTGCTCTCAGCTTGCTTTCACTGGAGACCTGTCTGTTGTAATCAGGCTGCAGGGTAGGATATCTTGTGTTGGCTTTGAATCAGTCACTGAGAATAGGGTGTCTGTGTAGGAATTCAGTGCAAGCTCCAAAACCCATCCAGAACTGCACTGAGCTCTGGGCAGCTGAGATCTCACCCAGCTGACCAGCCATGCAAGGCAACTACAGTTACCAGCCCAGTAGCATTTACAGAGTAGATGTACCTTACACTGGCCCAAGAGGATTAACTGGAGATGCCTCTTGGAGTGAGAACATACCCCAAGAGTGTCTCAGCCACTGGCAGGAGTAGTCAAAATTCAGGCATCAGCTCTTGTGCCAGGTTGGAGAATGCAATGGCAGAGGTGAGAGTTTAGCAAAGCATAAGTTCTCAGGACTCCACTGCCATTCATATAAAATCAGCAACATAATATGTCTTGGTATATAAGCAAAGAAGCTCCATTCATTTAAAATACTTAAAAAAGTTGAATAGGCTAGTGGGAAAGAGCAAAGTAAGTCTGCTGCTTCTCTGTAACAGGCTGCAGGAAAGCTAAATCTGGAGCTGAGAAGGAAGTTTGAACCCATTTTTCTTGTACAAAAAGCTTCAGGCTGAAAAGATGGGAGATTACTGGTCTGTCATTTTTCTTGAATGTTAGAAGTGCAGACTGTCACAGTGATTGTAGTTATAAGTGCCTGATGCCCTCTCTACTTACACACCCTAAAAGTAAGGTGCTAAGGAATTTGTATGAGGTAGAGACACTGATTTTCCTTTGCTGTGCATGCAGAATTTCTGAAGTGGTGTTGATAAATCAGTAAGTAAATTATTGCATTGCCTTCCCAATGGATCAATGCCAGTATGTAGGGGACAGGTAGTGTTGCCTAACAGCTTTAGCAAAGAATGTGTCCAGTCCTACCTTCGGTTGTAGATATTCAAGGTAAGTCCTTTCTCTCTGCCAGGCCAGCACCAGAGTGAACTCTCCACTGGCCTTGACCTGCACACTGGGTCAGGACACTCAAAAGTGCAGCCCAGAAGGGAGCAGTGATACGTTCTGGTCCAGCCCCAGCCTAAGTCCTATGGCAGCGGTCAGGCTGTGCTGCTTGGACAAGTACAAGTCTAGATGAAAGTGGCCGGTGAATTGCTGCAGTGTGCCTTATCTTTTTGTGAAACAGGACTGTATTTACTGTCTGTTATTTGCTATCTTTCTGATCTCATCTCTGTCAAAGAATCCATTAAACTTTTCCTAATTTACAGTTGTAGAAAGGATGTTAGAATCAGGCTCTATGTGTTTACCTCAGTATTTTTTTCTAGATTATATGCTATGAAGTATCTTTCAGATCCTACCCCCTCAACAAGATGTTAAAACGTAAATGTAATTTTTATCAGTTATGCAATTTATATTCCAAATGTCATTTAATTTAGCTTAAAGGTCTCTTCTGACTTCAACAATGCTATCATTCTGTATGGATTGAATTTTCTGGTGTTCCTACTTTGTGGCTGTGCTGTGGCATGAGGGTTACAGAGTCAACCTTTTGATGGGATGCAGTTTTAATGGAAAGTGTCATTTAATCAACCCATCCTTTACAAAGAACAGTTACATTCCTTTCACCAAGGAATATCTTTGTTGTCAGATTGAGAATTAGTGTAAAAAGAAAGAAAAATATTGCATTATTTTATTTCTTCCGTAAGCTGCATGCAAAAAGCATTGTTATATTTCTTGGAATTTAACAATATCTTTTTATTACTTTAAAATTTCAAATTTTCTGTGCTCTGGAAATGTTGTGTATTGCTGAGAATGGCTGAGTGAATATCATAATAGATGATTAACTTTAAAAGGGAGTTATTTTGATGCAGGCCATTTAATTGTGATTCTGAAGCCAAGCATCTGTTTGACTCATTCCTAGTGAAGAAAAGTACCTACTAGAAAGATACAACAACATCCTGCTCCTTTGCACATGGCCAAGCTGCTCTGAGCTCAAGTCACTGCAGTGAAGAACCAGAGCTGTTTGCCATAGATCCACTCCAAAACGAAGATCCAAGAGAGGGAATGATGCTTTTAGCAACTCATTTTTGCCATCTCTAGGTTACTGGACCAGGCAATTTTTTTCTCTTCCTATTGTCCTGATGGACTTCAATGAGCAAGAGAGAAAAGAATCCCAAAATGTTGGATCTAACTTTGTGTTGTTTACTTGCTTGTTTAACTAGGGACAGGGAGCCCTGTCTGAGAGACTACGGAGCTTTAGCATGCAGGATCTCTCGACGATTCGTGGAGACAGCAGCAGCACTGTTCCCCCTTCAGTCACTGTACGAACAAGTAGCAAACAGAGCCAGCCAAAACCATCCAGAAGTGCATCAGAAGGCACTGGCAGCTCAGGTAAGTGCCAGTGTTATTTTCAGTGTTGTGTTGTCTGGAATATCACACCATTCAATGAAGTCATGCCCTTGGCAGGAGCAGAGAGAAACAGACACTGCAGGCAGCACATAATTCCCAGGACACAGACATGCTGCTGAGTCTCTTGGCACTTAGGAGAAAAAAACAGTATCATCATTTGATTGTTACTATTCCTGGCTGGTACCAAGGATGGGACTTGAGTGTGCAGGGAAGCCAGACTCAGTCCTTGCAACCTGAGCTGGAAAGTTGGGCTGGGGGCTGCAAGCCATGCTGGGAAAACTGTGTTTCTTAAGGGCAATGGTTTGTTTTCTAATTCTGAAAGAACAAAGGGAAGAAATATAATGCTGTGAGTAAGATCCATTCCTGAGTTAAAACATTTATTTCAAGCTTGGTTAAAGAATTTTTTTGGGGTCCAAATCCAAAACATTTAATTGGAGATAGCTTTGCAGATTAGATGTCAAAAATTGCGACATGGGGGGTTATCCCTAGCAGGTGGCTCCAGATGGCTTCTGGGATTCCCACACACCACCAAAGATCACTCAACTCCAGTGCTGTGATGAGAAGCCACGGAAAGTTGCAGGCGTGTTGCACTTCGTAGCTTGTGGAACATATGCTGGCAAGTCAGAAATTCAGCAGTTCCAACTTGTGTGTGTTGAGGTCTGTGCAAACACTCGCTGTATTTCAAGCCTGTGTAGTTGCTACCTCTTCTAATTTGCTTTAGTTTTGGAATGTATTAGAAATGTCTTGTCTCATCTTTCCTAAAGAGCCTTTTACAAATTCTGAGAATCAGGCTTCTTTTTTTTAACTTTATCTGTTGAGTACATTTTCTTTATGGGTAAACTGAAATGTTGGTGCACAGTGGTTTTATTCTCATCTTTATGTAAGGTGTTGTGTACACTTCTCTTGAAATAATCAATCTGAAAACAAACTGTTCACAGACAGAATATAAAAATCTTTAAAAACTCACATATTTAGACCAAAATAATGTTACAAGTAAAGCATAATTCAGTTATCTTAATTCCATGTTGAGTAGAGCAGTCTTTGTAGTTTTGCTCTTAAGACAGCGAAGTCAGCTCACCTGGCCACAAACCCCTGTCTCAACACACAAAAGTTTTTGATTTTGTTCTGGCTTTTTATCAATACTGTTCAAGGATCTCTCAGAATGAATCTCTGAAAAATTGTTCATAAACTTTTCAAACTGAGCCTAAGTGTTTATCACAAATTTTTGGATCCAAGTAATTTGACATTTTGTGTTTAATTTTTTTTTTTTTTAATGAAAACTGCACAAATTCGCCAAGTGTTCCAAGACCTCTATCTGTCCCATCTCACTTGGTGATTTCGCTGAGGTCCCTAATTCTCCACCTGCAGAGAATATGGACAGACTCCTCTGGAGGGCAATTCCACTTGCAGGTGGTGGTGTCATGCTGTGTGAGAGACTCCAGCCACAGCTTTGCTCTCACTTTTAATCCCATTAAGTGAAAAGTACAGTTCTGGTCTCTCCAGCCCTTGTGCTGTTTTGTGTGGGCACCATTTTGAATGTAGTCAGGATGTCTGGAGGGGAGAATTGATCAGAGTCAGCTGTCGTGTGTGTGTGTGTAAGAATGTGATGTGTCAGCCAAACTGTGTCACATCCTGAGGGCCATATTCTGGTGAGATGACACTGCTCTAGGCACAATAAGCCCAGACATAGTTCCATCATTCCACCTTCCATATCTGTTTAGTTGGACATAAGCGGGGGACAGACAGAATTTGTCTCTGCCCATTTGTGTGCTACACATACATGTAATATATGCATATATGAGAATCTGCATGAGCAGTCACTACAGAACAGCAGACACACGGCTCTTTCTCCTGTCCTAAAGCCCTCAGATGACATAAATGTCCCTGCCAGATGTCCCCACTGCCTCACAGAAACATTGAACTCCTCTTTTTTTCCCTGCTTTAGAGATAGTGGGACATAGTCAATGTGACATCAGATGGAGTCAGCAAAAATACCCCAGACTATGTGTTTGGCATGAGGGTATTCGCATTTTAAATAGCCAACTCTTCTTAACCTGCATTGTATTTCTATTTTCTTGATGCTCTATCACCTCTTATATCAGCAATCTGTCACCCAAAGCAGGCTTAAAGTAGATCTTTTTGGTTTGATTTTTTTTTTTTTTTGCTGTTTAAAATGTTTCCCTCTCTTTTTTCTCTTCCATCCTAGTCCCACTGCCAATCCACAAATTATGTTAGCAACATTAAAAAAAGAACCAACAAAAAAGGAAGCATCTTAGCCTTTCCTTTTGCAAGTGTTTTATTCCTGGTGCTTTAAGAGAAACCTTGAAATAGGAGGATAATGATTCCCAAAGCAAAGGTTTTATATAATTCAAAGAAGGCTTATGTTGATTGTCCTTGACTGCTGCCAGCTAGAATTGTGCTTGCTCCTTGATCTCTTTGTGACCACACTAATTAAGGGAATTAGCTGAGGGCTGGAGTTAAAGGTTATGCTTACAGTGAAGAACACAGAGCCATGTTCTTACCTGTTGTGTTTTCTTTGACTGACGAGAGCAGAGCTCAGTTTCTGAGGGGTAACAGCCCCTGCTATTATGGAATTTTAGATGAAGCACTTGGGAAAGAAAAGCAGACCAAAACCACCATCCCTTTTTGATGAAAGCTCTGAAACTCATATGGTTAGATTTAAGGTATAGCTGGAACTATGAGGTCTCAACATAAAAATGCATGATAACTGAATTACCCAATAACAGCTAAACCCCTGTCATCACAGGGGACCTGTCATGGAGGATGCTGAGAGCTGAACCCACTTGGATCTGCTGCAAATACCAGCCAGAAGTGGTGGTTTTGCACTGTGGTGGTCCCTTCCTCAGGCCCTGATCTTTGCTCTTTTAGGCTCAAGAGGGTTTCTTTGGATTTTATATTACTATTATTATTATTGTTATTATTTTCATTATCATTATGTTGTTAAGGGGGGCTTCAGTTGCACCTGACACTTAGCATCTCTGGAAGTGTCCAAAGCCAAGTTGGAAGAGGCTTGGAGAAACCTGGTCTAGTGGATATTGTCCCTGTCCATGGCAGGGGGCTTGGAACAAGATGATCTTTAAGGTCCCTTCCAACCCATGCCATGCTGTGATTCTCTTAGCCCATAATCTGTCTTGGTGATGAGGTGATGGAACAGCCCAGCTCTGGCTACCCAAGCCATCCAGTAGTAGAGAGCTGTGAACTCAGAAGAAGAAATCTTGAATTTGATGCAGATTAAAAATACCTTCTTGTACTATTTTTGAGGGATCATTTTTAACTCGAGCAAATTTGCTAATCTGCATTATTGGAAGCCTCCAAGATTTCTGTTTTGGGAGACTTTGAGGGACATATGAGATCCAGAGGCCAGGAACTGGAAACTCCTCAAGCCAGCTTTGCTGCTGAACAAATGGCATATGGAAGCATATTCTGACTTACAGCAGTGAGGCAAAGACAAGAGAGGGCTCTTCAGGTTGAGCTTACAGTTTTTTAGCTGGGTCCCATTCCCTGAGCAATGGAAACACAGCCAGTAGAGAGAGGTCTGTTGTCTTCTCTGCACAGAAGAGATTGCTAAAATTCAGTTTTGTTGGTATTAAACCCCACCAGTCCCCCAGTGAGCACCAGCAGCAGTTCAGGTTCTGGTTTCACAACTCTTGGGCATGTTTCCAAGCCCACTGAAGCACGTGAAAAGGCTCTCCTGACACCAGTGGGCTGTAGCTGTGGCCAAAAGCTGGCTGCAGGACCAGGCTACACAAACACTCAGCCTGTTTCATTTCCACTATTGTTATTTTTATAATGTGAATGGTGCTGGTTAGATGGATTTGTGACTCTTTGAATCCCCTCTTGACACTGTGTGAAGAGCTTGGCACTTGGTAATGACCTCATGCAGACACAGCAAAGGTTTTTTCTGCCTGCTGAAGAGTGCCTTATGAGGCCAAGGAATAGAATAAGCAAGAGCTGCCTTTGACACAAGGGGAGTGGCTCCTTTTTCTCTACCTTTTGCTACTTTTTCCCCCCCCTCTACCTTTTGCTGTCTTTGCTGTGTTTCAGTGGTGCCTGTCCATTGTGCAGTCCTGCTGTGAGGATGGTCCTTCTGCAGGCATGGGACTGCTCAGCACATAGTGGGCTCTAGGTGTATTCACACTCCTCCCACAGAAAGACCCTTGTCCTCCTCCTCACACCCGGTCAAAAGCCACACCCAGATGACACAAAGAGGCAGAGGCTGCTTTTGCCATGATTTGTGGGTGGCTGCCAACCTCACAAACAGCACATCCCATGGGGCATCACCACTGCTCCAGGGAAACGTGCACAGCTTCCTTTGTCAGCACCGAAGACACACCATGATTCCCTTCCTCCACACAGCAGGCCCACCATCTCTTAATTTGATTTTTCACTTCACTCTTGGTTCAGCGTTTTTCAGTGTATGGTCCTGGCACCCAGATGATAGACTCTGACATTTCAGCTTCGATGCCTGTTCCAACCTGTGCTTTTTCCACAGGCAGAACTGCCTCTTTCCTTTGGGAACTGTAAATGTCATGTGGCTACTCAATGTTATGGAAAACTGTCAGTTCCAGAACAGTATTTCCAAATATTTTTCAAGGCAATCCTGTTGTTCTGGCAAATGTCCAGTAACAATCCACATAAGACATGTCCTTATTAACAGTGAGGAGCTTTTGCACTTCTTAACTTTACAGTATTGCCTTAATTTGTGTTGCATCACAGGACAGTCAGTGTCCAGAGCTGATGCTGCCTGGGCCAGAGGATCACAAACACTGGAGCCACCCTCTGCATTGCCCAAACCCAGTGTTCTTTCTGCTTAAGCTTGCCCCAGGCTGAGATCATTCTCACCTGGAATGATTTCAAAGCAGAAATGGACAGTGTGCTTTCTGATACTCTTCGTTCCTCTGAGCAGGAGAGACTCAAGTCTGCTTTTTGGTCTTTTGCTGAAGGACCAAAAGCTTTGCAGTACAGAACAAAGGTGGGGGAACATCAGCAGTCAGGATGTGTTTGGGTATTCAGTCCCCATCAACCAGAAAGATGTGTGAGAACAACCCAGGTAGTCTGAACTCCCAGAGAATAAACCATCATAAAACTGTGATCAGCTCCTTCTGTGTAAAATCAGAGGCTGAACCCACAGCAGATCTCTTGAGGAAGCCCATGGTTTCACAGCAGCATCCAGCCAATGTGAGGCAGCTGTCCCACTGAAAGGGTGTAACCCAGCTTGCTTTTGGCCAGTGCTGTCTTTTCCTTTGGATATATTTAAATCTTATTTTTACATGCTGACCCCAGTCAAGGAGTGGGTTCAAGTTAAATGCTGTTCCTTGCTTCCAGGTTGCTCTTGGACTGGGTCAGATCCTCAAGCCAGTAGAGAGCAGCAGCACAGACATCAGCAATGGGACAAGGAAGGTTGAGGCCAGAGTGCAAGGGACAGTGGGACATCTGCTTTCAACAGCAGCACTGGTTTGTGCTGCTTTAAAATGACTGTGAAACTATGGAAGAACTTCCAGTGTCTCTAGTGCAGAATAATCATAACTAAAAACACACAGAGCTCAAACCTTTTATTCTTCGAAAACTTTTTTTTAATGTGAAGTCATTGATACCACTGTGAGCATTAAATTGAAAGGCTCAAACTGGAAATTTAGGCTGTTTCCTGGAACACAAACTGTGCTCAAGATGAAGCTGTAAGCTTCACACTTTCGTGAACAGCTATGAATCACCTGCATTTGCACTGAAGGGTGCAATGCAATTCCCTTCGTTGCTTTCATTCTTATGGCAGTTCCATCAGGATATTAATTCCTGTAGGACCCTCCTGGTTTAGGAAGATCGGGGATCTGTGGATAATTTTCTTTAGAAGCTGTGTGAGTGGTTGCAGCAGCTAGATGACTTCTACAAGAAGTCTAAATCTACTGAAAAGAATTCAGGCACATAGAATTACAAGTCCCAGTATTGTACCCTGTGTTTGTTATCATACAGCCTTTTGCACTGTGTTACCCATTGCTTATCCACACTCCCATTGCTTATCCACGCTCCCAGGTCCCTCCAGTCAGGAGTTACTTCTGTTCAGTGGTTTGAGAACAGAGCCAGGGAGCTGTACCTAACCCCATCCTTAACACCCATATGGACACAGCCTGGGATGAGGCACATTCCTGAGTGTGTGCTCCACGCTGGTCAGTGCAGACACTCATCTCCCTGTGCACGAGGGCCTTGAAGTCCACTTCAAAATGGTTCCAAGTGTTTTCTAAGAGTGAGTGGCTTCACCTGATGAGTTCCTAACGCTCAGCTCCTCTTTCAGTGTGCACATGTTGCTCGGTATGCCGACTCCTCAGAGGTGAGTGCTGGATTTCCTGTGTCCTGGTATCCATGCATCCCTTTTGGGCATGGCTGCATTCCCCAGCCTGGCTTGCTCCTGATGCTCTTGCTCACTGGGTTTCCTAACACCAGGGGAACAAAGCAGGGGAAGGCCAGGCTGCAAGCAGGTTTGGGAGCCGTGTGTGTGAGCTGGTGGCAAGAATTGCAGTGCTTCTCACCGTACTGACCTGTGTTACCCAAGGATGGGTAACAGACTGTTTCTCTGGAGAACTTCATTCCTTTCTCTTCTAGAGGATGTGCCATGTCCTTGCTGTGCAGTGCAACTCCTCTGCCCCGTGTCCCCAGTGCTGGTGTAAATCCACTGAGAATGCAGCAAAAGCAAACCCTCCTCAGTCCCAGTCCTGTTCTGCACTGTTCCCTAAGGACTGGCATGTTTCTCCATTAGTGGAGAGGACATTTGTGTTTGGGATGAGCAGGGTATGTAGCAAAGCCCAGTAGCAGACCCTGGTATGAAAAAATAGGTTTGAACAGACTCTCCCTGCTTCAGTCTCTGGCAGAACCATTTTTGAAAAATGTCCCCACTGTCCCCAGCATTTATTGTGTTTACAAACGTTGGAGTGCAGTGAATGGTTTAGCTGCTGGTGGTCTTTTCAGTGCTGTGCCAGTTAGCTCGGTTGCTAAGAGCCCAGACATGTCACTTCTGCATTTTTTCCCAGTGGCAGATGAAAGGAGTGGGAGAACTCCAATTTGGGCATGCCAGAGGATGGGACTGCCAAGCAGCTTGTCTGGGGAGAAGAAAGAAATACAGACTGGCAGCATCTCATATTCGTGGAGGCAAAAGATCTTAGTAACTCGTTTTCTTCCCGTCTCATGTGCTTTTTGTTTATTTTGCACACTAATCAACCTGGAGACAGAAGCAGAGGGACTAAAGGATCACAGTGCTGCTACCCTGCTGCAGCCACCGTGCTGCAGCCACCTGTGCCTTCCCACAGCCCTGCACCTGGTGCCAGAGCCCTGTGCACTGTTGCTGCTTGGAGGCTGATGGCTCCAGCCTGATGCAGCCTCCTTGCACCCTGCATGGGTGGCAAACCCACCCTCACATTTGATTTGTTACCCTCCCTTTTCTGGGTGAGTGTGCCACTGTGCAGGACAATGAAGCGTGTTTAAGGTGATATCTGTTGAAACAACCATGAAGTATTTGTATTCACAGGGCATTTTATTAGAACCCTTCTAATTTTAGCCTAAACCAATTTTATGGATTTGACTTCAAAGTGTTATTTATAAAAAGAATCACTGAATCCTTATGCACTTAACAGTCATGAGTTAATCTTAGGAAAGTCATTTAATGATGCTAAAGCAGCAATCAGTCCAATATGTTTATGAATTGGACCCAAAGTAATTTTGATCAGATTGAAATTGCATGCCCTGTCTTTCACATTGGCTTGTTTAACTACTCCCGGCCCCTCTCCAACATAATCCAGTCCCTTAAACCATGTCAATAGGGATGTGCCGAGGCTCTGTCATAGAGGGTTCATTCTCCACAGGCTGCCCTTTCTCTGTCTCCAAGGCAATAGATGCACTAATGCACTCTCAGACAGTGGCCTGCCATTAAAATGCTCCTTTGTAAGTGCATCTTTGGTAGCTTGGAGAGCTGACTACATCACGTGAACATTTTTCAGTGCCACAAAAACCTGGGGGAAGAAAGAATCTAATTTTGTTTAGCTAGGACTAAGTTGCCTTGAGCTATTGGCACTCATCTTTCCTTGATGCAAACTTTCGTGTAGCCAATTTCAGAGTCCCATCATTAACAGTTCTCATTTCCAAAGAGTTTATAATCTAAATGGGCAGATAGTCAAGCCTTACCTCAAGCAGGAATATTAAAGTCAAGGCTGTAAAGCACAGCCTTGATGCAGCCTTTTTGGCAGGAGTAGTTGCCTTAATGCTCTTGCAGGTAAAACTCAATTGTAAAACTCACTGTCTGACTCACAGAAAACTCCACAGCTCTAAGGAGAGCACAGGCTGGTGGAGCAAAAGTCTGAGCATTCTGCTCCCTAGATGATATCCTGAGAGAAAGTGTCATGAGGATGAGGCCTGCAGGTGCCATGGAGTGTGCATTTCTACAGAGCCTGAAGGCCAGGCTGAGCACAGCCTGAGCCCCCTGGGCTGGAGCTGTCCCTGTCAGCAGTGGTGGTGGGCTGGGTGCTGATGGACTCCTCTGTTCTGGAACACGTCTGTCTCTGTCAGCAGTGGTGGGCTTTGTGCTGAAGCTGTTGGCTTCAGGAGAGCCCTTTCCTGCCCAGCTGGATCGCTCCCGCTGGCCTCATGTTCTGTACATGACAAAGCGTTGATGCAATTCAGGACATTCATCCTCCTCTGCTCTGGGCAGCTTCACTAAAGTGCAAGCCTCTTTGACAGATGTACTCCAGCACATCTCTTTGATATCTCCTATGCCAGCTCCTCTTGCTCTTGTTCAGGGCCAGGCCTTTGCTGGTGGAACTCCTTCCACGTCTTTACCCAAGTTTCTGATTTATCTTCTTTGTGTTCTGTGGAAAGTCAGGCTGCAGCATTCAGGAACAACAGTACAATTATGTAAGAGCTCTTTCTCCTCTTCAGAGACGACAAAGTGAAAATTTCCAGGGATGTCTGTTTGTCTTTTGGCAGTGCCTGGCAAATGCTTAAAATGCTGCCCAATATTAAACAATCTGCTTGGGACCAGCATTCAAGAAGTAACAAATATTATGTTTGGTGGTGTTCTCTCAACTAACGTCTTTTAGGTGCTGTTCCAAAGACCTGGGGCATGGCTGAGAGGGAAAACCCATTTTAATTCTTGTGGAGAATAAATATATCTATCATGAATTGAAGAATCAGCTGTGTATCAGGAGAACTGTTGGGACTGCAAGTACCTGAGGTGGCATTTAATACTAAAATGCTGATCAGAAGCCTTAGGCAGTGTAAGAAATGTGCAGGGACATTAGTGATGAATGGGTCTGTTTTGGGTGTGCACTGCAGGGTTGTGCTCCACAAGGTGACAGATCACACATGACCAGCAGTGCAGCTCACCAAGGACCGCGATGGGACATCCACTTAACTGTGTTTTAAACAAATCACCTTATTGGTCTATTAGCTGAATCCAACCCCTTCTTTGTGGTGTGCTATGAACTGCACATGAGTTATTACAGTGGAAAGTGCTTTAAAAACACTAATTGACTTTGTGTCAAGGGGGCTGATTGTACAGCTCTGAACTAATTCAGTTAAATGGTGTAGGTGGTTTTATTTTGGTTCTTAGCCAGTTTTGCTTCCAGCTCTCATTCAGGGGATTTTTTTTCACCTTATTGAACTTAAAGAACAAACAATTTTCTGTTGCTCTAGGCATTTGGTTCCTTAAAATTTCCCTTTACTAAATACTGAAGCAAATTTTTACAGGGCTGGTTTGCATCACTTTGCACTGGTACTTCTGAATGGCAATTTGTGATTTTCTCTTTTTGAGATTTAAAAATAGTTTCATATTTATTTTGGTAATTTCAGGGAAGAAAAAAATTTCACAGAAAATCAGTAGTTTTTAAGTACATTTGCATTTTACCAGTAGAAAGTTAAAACATTAATTGTTGTTTAATAAACTCCAGCTGAACGACAGATATGATAAAAGCAAAGATGAATATTTCTGTGTTCTGAGACAATGTTCCTTCCCCCTCTGCACCCAAATGTTTTCTCCTAACAGTTTATTCTTTCTTTTTCTCTATGTAAATATTATGGGACTCTGATGTAAGTGTTACAGATTGCATGAATTTTCCTCTGAGGTGTTTGGAATAGACTAGCACTTAACAACTCACTCATTTGTGGGATGTGTTTTCATTAATGGATGACTTTGTTAACGTGATTAGGCTTGTTTGCTTTGGTTGCATTTGACTCCAACTTTGGAAAGGATGTCTGCCTCTGTTTGGTGGCTCCTGGGCAGTGTGTGCTGGTGTAGTTGGCTGCTCCTAACTCCTTGGTTTGGCAATGAAAACTGCTGGGGAAGTACAGGACTTGGGTCAATGTCTTTTGGAAATGATGGTGAATTTATCTTTGTTGCAGGGGAAAGAAGCTGATGGCCATCGTATAATAAATATCTGTTCTCCTGTTCTTATTAAATGGTGTGCAAACCTCTTTATATGAATGATCCCCTGGAAAGGCTTAACTTTGGAGTGACTTTACCTTCCATTACAATAATACAATACCTCGCTCTTGGTTTGAGTAGTCTGTGAATGTGGTTTTCCCCATTGCTCCTGAGGAATTAAAGTGATGGGAGGAAGAAGTATTGTGCCCAGCAAAATAAGGGGAGGTCCAATTTCTCTCAAAGTTGCCTGATTCCCACTGTACCTGTATTTAAGTGTCCAGATTTTTCAGAGGATCAATATCAAAGTCATTTGCTCGCTTTTACTTAGAGTGGGCCAGGTCCTGACTTCTGTTGTACTCATGAAAATCCACAGGAATTTACTACAGATTTACACAGCAGCATGGACCAGAGTCTGAACCAAAGTGATTGCTGAAAAAAACAGCACACTACTGAATCCCACATATTGGTGTAGAAAAAGTTTTGCAAGTGAGATTTCTTAGCCTTGTTGAATCACAGAGATCAAAGATTACAATGATCTGGCCCTACATTTCCTGGTCCATGCTGGGTTGTTCCCTGTGGTGCATTAACAGCTCAGGTCCCAACTCTGCAGAGCACTCAGATGTCTACTTTAACTAGAAATGTGCCCATTTTCAGGGCTTCCCACACAACGTGTTGGCTGTAAGAGTTCCCTGGGAGGAATTATGATAGTATGATAGGAACTGGAATTAAAGGGTCTATTTCCTTAGACTGTTTACAGTCAGATTCTGTCTTGCTTTAGTGGAGAGAGGAGTGTAGTCTGGTCTGTGCACTGAAAGGGTGTTTGCAAGAGGCAGCAGCAGCTTTAGTCCTGGAACACCAGCCTATTTCCCACTTCTACAGCAATTCAGCCCCTCCACACAAAGATGTGGAGCCATAAATGTTACAGGTGGAGACACCTGAAACACAGCCTGCCCTGGGATGGGGAGTGAGAGTCTTCCACACAGAGTCAGGGCAAAGATCTGGTGTATGATCCATATTTTTACACAGCCACCTCCTGGCTGTGACAGTCCCTGGCATTGTTGGCTGCTTCCCTGGAGCAGCACACACTGCTGACTCTGCCACTTTGGGGACATCTGATAGTGACCTGAGGCCCCACAGCCTCAGATCCTAAAGATGGCTCTTAGAAACACACTGGAGGTCACCCAGGGCCAAGTGCTGTCCTCAAAATGCATACTCCAGCCCTGACAACATGTTTTGCTCCTCAGTCTTTACCTTCTCCAATAGCCTTGGTGTCCCAGAACCCTTACATTCACTTCAAACCTCCATCTCCTTTCTCACCAGTTCCTCACATGTGTGTTTGTTCTTCTGGTTAACCCCTTGCTTTACATTTTTACTCACTCTCTTGGTGCCAGAAAATCAATTTTTTATCATGTCATCACCATATTCACAAAAAATAACAAACAACATCAGAGCTGGTGCTCACACAGCAGCCACCCTCGGAGATGAGTTCTCTCCCATCCCACAACAGCATAATGCTTCCACAAATGTGGGACAAAGTCTGGCACCCTGAAGTCTGGCAGATCAATATGAGGTTGAGTTGCTCACAATACAGGTGTCCTTCCCAAGGCAGGATGGGCAGGGAATCCTCCCTTCTTGTTCCAGGTTGTAAGGAAAGTGCCCTGTGTATTCAAGATCTGTTTCTTCAATGGCCAGAAAAGTAGTGCAAAGGCCTGGGATAGCACATCTTCTTCCCTTTTCCAGTTCAGTGAGGCTGAAGCAAAACTGGTTCCCATTTGGCTGGTTTTCAGTGTCCCACTGACAGTGAGGTGGAGCAGGGAAGAAGAGGGTGTCAGCCCAACTTCCAGTGGACTTTACAGACCTCTCAGCTGCAGGGATCAAAGCAGTATGCACCAGTTTGAAGGCTGAGCTCTCCTCTTGATCTTCATGGAAGCAGCTTCAGGACATGGATGTGATGCTTGGACTGATGGGGAGAACAGAAGAGCCCGCAGGAGACTGTGCTGTGGACATGACTGGCAGAGCTCCCTCGGTATCTTTTTTGCCCAGTATCCAATTTAAGAGAGAGAATAGTAATGAAGAAAGCCAAGTATGCTGCAAAACCATGGGATTCACAGAAGCATTACCAGGCTGACAGTTCTTGTGTCTCCTTTTCCAGTGGAGCAGCTGGTTGTAGGAGAAAGGGAGCAGGGCACATTTGCATGATCCTGTCTGCTCTCAGCAGCCTCAGCAGCCAGTGTCTCCTCACTCTGGTCACTGAACACCCTAACTCTGGTTCTCCAACACCCCTCCATCCTGTCCCATTCAAAGTCCTTTTTCCATGGGGAAAGCCCCTGTCTGCTCACAGTAGCACATGGCTGGAGATGTGTTGTTGGGCCACTGTGCAAACCTCAGTGAGGCTGTTGAAAGAAGTCCTGACCCACTGCTACTAAACTTGACTAAATTTTGATTTGGCTTAGGGAGGCAGCAAAGAACAGCTTCCACATCCAAGAGGGTCTAAGCTAGGTTGCTCCTGGGTAGCTCACTTCCCAAGTAGAGGGATAAAATAGCAAACCAAAACATTCCTGTACTGTTCTGCCATGTGATCTAGAGAACATTTAATTCTCCCCACAGTGCAGTTATCACACTACAGTCCTACACAGAAGAAAAACATTTCAGCATTGTCCCAGACCTCTCTGCAATGTGACCATCAACACCTTTAGTACAGCTGGGGGAAAAGTCAACTTCCAGCTCTTCCTGAAAACCTGCAGTGGTGTCTTCCAGCCTGCCCATGTGAATGGTGATAAGGGGGTATAAACACGGGGTCAGTGGGCAGAGGATGGTGTGCACAGGCTGCTGTCTTGAGCAGCAGCTGCATCCTGTGGGCTGAGAGCGATTAGCTGCTGACTTTAATTTGGCACTGGTGAGAGCCCCAATGACCTACTCATGACTCCGGTCTCTGTAGCCAAATAATTTCCCCTCTGTCTGTTACCCAGCTGAAAGAGCTGTCGAAGAATTTGGTTCTTTTGGGCTTTAAGAATTAAAATGGATTAGTAAGTATTAAATGTTTAAGAATCCTCTTTGGTTTCAGTCTTTAGGGTTTAGTCTTTGGTCCAGCAGACTCCTAGAGTCAGGCTGGGACAAGAAGCACAGAGCATTATTTCTATGTACGTTTATGCAACCATTAAAGCATAGACCCAGTAATTGTCATTCATGGCACCTCAACAGCAAATACTTCCACTCCTGACGTGTTCGACATCAAAAAAGCCTTCTCAGTTAAACAGAGAAGCCTCCAGCCCTGCTGGTAAGAAACTGTGGACATGCAGGAAGCTTGGTTATGTTGAGCTTTCTCTTCTGTACCCCTTGCTTTGGACTGGTCATTAAAAACACTGTCTCATTTACTGTCTGTATTTAGGCAGCAAATGGATTGTGTTGTGTAACGTGACCAGTCCCAAAAAGATTGTGCTATAAGTTACAAGGATAAGAACCACCAAGAAAGTATTTGTGGTCTGTAGTTATGGGGCAATAAACTGCCTTCAGATCCATCAGCAGAGCTAATGCTCCACCACATTTACTCCAGAATGACAGAAGAGAGACTTTGCCCTGCATTGGTCTTCCAGCAACACACCCACTTGCTGAGGGTCCATTCAATGCCTGGTGAAGCTTTTTGTGAACTTCAGTGGATCTGTCTGAGTGCTTGCCTTGACCACTCTCAGCTTCAAGTCTGTCAGTGCTGCTGTGTTTCCGATTTCTGCATCCCAGGCAGGTCTCTCTGTGCTCACCAGAGGGCTTCAACACCCATTTGGAGCCTTCTAGAGGATGCAGTAGATGCAGGACTTATGGATGGAACCAGCAACTAAAGAAATCAGTTATTTTATTTATCCCTGAGCAAACAAACAAACAAAGAAATCTCTTTCTAGTGTCAACCTCCCAAACATCAGAGGCTGTGAATTTAGTCTCAATTCTGTGTAAAATAATCAAAGTAATCTTAATAATGGCTTTGTAAAGAGGAGCCTTTTGATTTCTAACCCCACAGCTGCTATTATTAGAGTGTGATGTGTGTGACCCCTCTATTAACCCCTGGAAGATGCATGGCTTTGCAGTGAGGTGACTGATTTGTGTGAATCAAACCATCACTGATTTCCTCATCCTGTGTCTTCACGTTTAGGCTGTAAATGGCTTTGTTAAATAGGTGAAATAAGCGTGGACAATAGGTATGAGAAGCCACCTGAGACAAACTGTGAAACAAAAGGCTCAGTGTTCTCAGATGATGAAGACAATGATTGTGCATCCATGAACAAAAGGCCCAAAAAGAAGGATCAACCCCTTGAGGTACTTCCGTATTGTCAAGGCTGCTCCTTCTATGGCATTCCTTGAACTTTCAACTGGAATCTTCAACTGAACAAACACCTTTCTTTGGTCTAAACTCACTAAATACACTTTAAGTTGCTTCATGTAAACAAAAGAACTAAAGGAAATGCAGATCTCACTCTGTTGTTTGCCAAAAGCGAATTTAGCAACATTTTGTTATTGAGGAAATAAAACCTCTGTAGGAGATGCCGTAGGCAAAGACTCCTTGCAGGTCTGGGTAGGGTGGATGGTGCCACAGCCAGCAGCTGAGATCTCCACCTGTGGAAAGCTGGTTTGTTCCCTCCTTCCCTTGGCTCAGGGTGAGGGAGCAGAGCAGTGTGGTTTGGTCAGCAGGTGCAATCCCTTCTGCTGGGTTGTCCTACCTGTGGGGGCTTTCACCAAAGTCTGGGCTGCTCTGTTCTAGCTGTGGAAAGGTGCAGCCCCTCAGGCTACTCCCAGAGCTGTCCAGTGGCCTCCCAAAGGGCTGCTCATTCCCCATTTAAGAGTCTTTGCTGTGCAGTTAATGACAGCTTTGCTTTAAGAGCCACATGGCTTCCCAAAGAGCAGCCCTCTCGCAGGCTGCAGGAGGTACTGCTCTAGTGGTCCAGCTGTGTCCCTGGGCTCCTGGTTTACAGATAGCTACTCCAAGCCAGCAGCTCTGGAGTCAGGCGTGGTGTGGGATCCATTACTGCCGTGCATAGCAGCTTTGCCCCTCAGCTCTGCTCCAGCTGTGCCTTTGTGGGCACAGCCATCCCATCCAGACCTGTTGTGCTGTTGGGGATTCACTGTGGGGACCTGGAGTAAGATTTCAGGCTTGGAAGATGGGGTGAAGTGTTGGATTAGTCCCATCTTATTGAGAAACTACTTTGGTTTACGGTCAAGCTAGAAAAAATGGAAATTTAGGTGGAGTCTAAACAAAACCTCACCATGCTGCAGTCCCTGGTCTATATGAATATTTACACCTTGCTGCATCACAGGAATGCAGAAACGTGGCACGGTCTTGTGTTTGAAAGTCCTATGAAACAGAAATGACAAAGCCCTCTCTTTGGTCCTGTCAGGCCCTTACAGGTAAATAGGTTGATGCTGTTAAAGAAAACAAGGCTTTGGGTATTTAGGTAAATGGAATAGAAGAGCCTACCACACCTTGTTACTTGATGCTGTGACAGGGCTCCACACTGAGAATCCAATGTCTGATAACCGATTCTTGCTGTGAAGTGCACAAGGCACAAAGCCACACCAGAACTCTTCTGAGAGAAGTAGGCACTGCAGATTAGGGCTATTTCTTTCATTTGTTTGCTAGCCTAACTGCTGTCTGTCTGAGTCTGGAGAACAGGGTTAGCCACAGGAAATCAAATTCATGGAGTTGGTCTGCCTCCTCCTGGGCATCGAGGGCTCCTTGTAAAAGCTCTGCGTCAGCTGACTACAAGGCAGAATTCCAGTAGCTGGTTTCTAAAATAATTTCAACAGATTGTGTCTGGCCTCTTTTCCAAGCAAGAGGCTGATTTTTAAGAATTTTACCTCATGAGAATTACAGACCCGGTGTGTTTTACCTTGTGGACCCCTTCAGCTTTGTAATGCCATGAGCTGTACCCTCTGAGGAGCTGTGGATGGGTTGGACAGTGCAGGATGGGCTGGGAGACACCAGAGCTGGCTCCCTGCCACCAGTTTGATGTCTTGATCCATGAGCTGCTGTAAATGGCAGCAGTTTGTCCTGTCTCTTTCAACTGTTGTGTTATTAGCAATCTTTAGCCACACCTCTAAGCAAGCGCCAGAGGGGAAGGTGTTAGTGTAACCTGGGTATACAACAGGTTTCTTTAAGAGATTAGTTTTCAATTGGTCATTAATTAATGATCTTTAGGGCCAAAATCTGCTTCTCCATTACTTCATGCCTGGAATGGGACCCTTGTCACAGAGGTCCCACAAAGATGGGTGAGTTGTAAGGAAAAAAAGGCCACTGAAGTTTTGTCTTGCTTTTCTGCAGGCACCGCCTAGGACCCTTAGACCTCGCTTCAGGAAGAAAAGTACCTCGTCCTCTGCCACTGAAACAATGTGAGTGCAATGAGCCAATAGCACCAAGATCCACAGAATGTCTCTCTTCTGCCTTAAAGAGCTACTCGTTCAAAACATAGGAAACAGCAGTGGGATGGATGTGCTTTGACGTACAGCACTGCAGACATGGCCTTTCTCCCTCCTCTCTCCGCATCCCTCTGTGACACGCTGCTGCTGTTTGTCCCTGACGTGGGTTGGACAGTCTGGCAGGCACCTGCAGGTGAGGGGTCCTGGTTTGGTTTGCAGAGTGTGCACCCACCTACACTGTACATTTACAGTTTCATTTGTGTCTGCATAGCTCTTGCTCTGTGAATGCCCAGCGGAAACAACAATAATCAGTTACTCATGATGCTACATTGACAGTGTATTTATTTATGGCTTTATCATTGATGAAGTGGATTTGCAGAACCCATGGAATTCTCTTTCCTCCCTTCCTCCTCAAGACTGTGAATGATGTAACAAATGTCAAAGTACTTCGACTGTACAAAATGTCCAAGATTTGTTAGCGAAAGCTGAGTGCAACTACGTTTCTCTTTCTGCAAGTAGATCACATGTTCTGAGAAAATCATTGTGCTAAACCCACAGAGACAGAAACTCACAGAGGATGAGGAAGAGATGTGCAAGAGAAAAGAAATGGTTTCAATGATGTAATGAAGGGGGAGGGAGTTCTAATTTTGATCAGCCTGAGCCAGGAGAGTATTTTGTGGAAAATGATGGGTAGAAGAACTAAATCCCACCATTTGTGGCCAATGTTCTACTGCAAGTTTTAAAGTGTGAGCAAGCCAGGCTTGAGCAAGCTGCAGCAACAGAAGTTAGAATTGCTTTAGTGATGTATTTCCAGGGAAAAACACGCCGTTATTCCCTGCTGCATGAATGCCAGTCCCAGCACTCTGCTCTCCTGCTGAGGGGCTGCTGTTCTGCTTGCATGAGCAGAGGAGGGTGCTGGGTCTGAGCTGCTTTTTGGAGCCTGGAGTTTCTCCTGTAGCATGGAGTTTGGTTAGAAACACAAGAACCAGATGGAGTGGTGTATTTGTATCCATATATAAATGAGAAATATAAAAGAAGAGGAAGACACGGTAGGGTTTGTGTATTTGTGCTTCAAGTTGGTGTCTCTTGTAAGTGTTGAGCATGTGAGATTCACACATAAGTTAATTAATTACGTGACCCTTTGTGTTTGCTCTTGGACCTGTCACATAGACTAGAAAAGCATTTAGCATTATGTAGGATGTGCCATCACCAATGGATCAGCACGGGGGCTCAATGGTGGTCACTGTTCATCTGGCGCAGGTGCAGCAGCCCAGGGTGCCAACAGCCTGCTGGAGTGTGCCAGGCTTGGAGATAACTCTGAAGTGGCCTTTGAAACCATTTCTCTGCTGGGGGTGCATCCATATCCCAGCTGCCCATCTGGTGGATCCCTGAGGTCACCCCCACAGCTTCCTACATGTGTGGGGAAGAAAGAAATAAATTATGCGCACACAGAAATGTTTATCTGACCTGGCTAGGAAATGGAAAAAGCAAGCAGGTACTTCCTGTGTCTGCCACAGTATTTGGCCTCATTACCTGAGAGTTTTATTTCCTTTACATGTGCTGATTCAGTCATATTTTGCAAATTTTGAAAAAGTCTTCAGAAAGTAAATTAAAAAAAAAATCCAAACAAACCTGTCTAAAGAGCAGTTACAGAAGAGTCGGTCCCTGGAAGATACTCAGCAAAAGCTTTGAGAAGCTAAGCTTATGTATTTTACTTCTAAGCAGCTTTAGAGTTTATTTTATTTCTTTTGGCTAATGTAAAAAAGAAATAGAAAACTGCCTGCACTGTTAGCAGAAAATAAAATCCTGTTGCAAGCAAGCCATGTTTCCCTGCTATGCAATGGGCTGCTGTAAGATAAAAAAGAAGCTGACAAGTTTGCACTCAATTATGCCAAATACCCCAGCCAACATAGAGCTGCATAACATCTGACAAGTTCTAATCTCAGACACGCTGTATTAACATTGATTCTCACTAAAACTATTTAATGTGCATCTAATCTGCTGTTTTACTGTAAACTTGACTGTTTAGCATTTCTTAAGTGCTGAGGTGAAATGTTGACAAGGGAGTTGCCTTATATCTCTCAAAACATTCACTGTATAAATGAGAAAAATAAACCTTTTCATATCTCTGGAAAAAAAATGTATTAATTTATCAACGGAGCTGTATATTTGTGTATAGATAGGCAGATGTGAATGCCTGACCATGTGCACTTGTGCTCCTTGTGCTCCAGTGTTCTGTACAGACGAGAACGGCCACTCGCTTTGATTCCTCACCTTCCTCGCCCAGGTTGTTTACAGGGGCCGCCCCAGGTCTGTTCAGTGTTAAGGCTACGTGTGTTCATTCGGGATAAACACCACCCGTGAAGTCTTTTGTTCCAGCTTTTCTCTGGAGCCTCTGCCAAGGAGCCAGCCCGGTTCGGTGAGTCGCCCTCCTGCGCTGCTGCTGACCCCTCCTGGCAAAGCAGGGTGTGCAGGACCCGGGACAGGAGAGGAGGCAGGGATGGATGGATGGATGGATGGATGGATGGGTGGATGGATGGATGGGTGGATGGATGGATGGATG
>NW_008236769.1:14426703-14429528 GCF_000691975.1 Corvus brachyrhynchos | reverse complement strand
GGATGGATGGATGGATGGGTGGGTGGATGGATGGATGGATGGGTGGATGGATGGATGGATGGATGGATGGATGGATAGATGGATGGATGGATGCTTTCTAGGTGTGTGTTGGGAAGGAGCAGTTCTCAGCTCCCTTCCAGTTGCAGCTGAGTGTGCAGGCTAGCTGAGCACTTCCAGATGTCCCCTCCTATAATCAAGCAATCTTTCAGCTGATGGTTTAAAATAGCAGCAGATCTGGCTTAGTTAACAAAGCCCAGTTTTGGGGCCTTTCAGGCAGCTGGCCCCTACCATCAGTCCAGTAGGGCAGGCAGGCACCTCCTCATGTCTCAGAGAGTGACAGGAGAGTGGAACCCTGAAGGGAACAGGCCAGCCCTAGGAAACAGCCTTTACCCAGCTCAAGGCTCCAGTGAAACGTGCATTATTTTAAACATGTAAAATCGAGGCTGAGGGGAAGGAAACTGCAGCTGGATATAAACTGTGGTAAACAGGCCTGCAAATTACCTCCCTAATTTACCATAAACTCACTCAGTTATGAAGAGAATAAGCTTGGAGCATCCCAGTGCAGCCCTCTGTGCCTCCTCTCCTGCCATAGGGGTCAGCATCAGCGCAGCTCCAGTGGTCACCAACTGCTGAATCAGGATCACATCCAACACAAGACAGACTTCACTGTGTCCTGGTCACCCTGGAATGAATCATTAACCTAAATTGTGGCAGTGCAAACCCAGCACAGAAGGAAAGAGGATCGGGCAGTTTATTCCTGCTAGGAGGGAGAAAGCTGCTTGGAGAGAGACAATGCTCCTGTAAACAGCCTGCTGCCTCTGGCTGCTGGCGAGTCCTCGTGTTGTGATGAACCCTTATGCTCCTCACCCACAGTCTCCTTTTTGCTGTTAGTTTCAGGTACCTGTTTTGCATCCAGCACCATATTTGAACTAGCAGAGAACACGTTGGGATTTGCATTTAGACAAACTATTTAAGGCTCATAATTGTGCACTTGGTGTGATTTCTTTCCTGTGATGGGTAGAAAAGGTCTGTGATACAATGGTACACTTGATGCCTCACAAGGATGGCCATTACAACAGTATTCCAAAGGTTGATGTTTTGCTGGTTTTGTTATACTGCTTGATATACATCTTGAATAAAGTCTTAATCTTTTCTTTATTAAAAAAAAAAACAAAAAACAAAACAAAACCAAACATCTTTAGTCTGTTCAATGTATCTGGCAGGCCAGAAAAATCACTTTGATCGCTGTATTATTTTTATCTGAATTCTGGCTGACTGTATATAGATGTATTCACTAAGTGCTGCATGTCCTTCAGAACTTTCTGTATCATGAACTGGAAAACGAACAAAATACAGCTACTGAACACTCTGAGTAACTAGTGAATTCATTGCAATGCTACAGCCTTGTGCTGCAAACCACCTCTGCTATACAGGCAGCTCTGGGGCTGATACCCAGGGACTGTCTGCTCAAAAATGGGTTATCAGGGAATGCTTTAAGGCACTGCTTTCATACACTTGCTGGAGTATCAGCTTTGTAGAGAAAACATCCGATCCAACCCTTAGCAAAACTAGGGTCGAGTTGCTCTGCACACTCCAAACAGACTCCACGATAAACCCTTGGGTTTGTTCCATTTATGTGTGACCAGGAATGTGCAGAGTGAGGTGTCTTAAAGGAAAAAGAAGCAAGGAAATACTCTGATTTGGCTGCTTGAGGATGTTGTGCAGGACCTAAGGAATATATTCTACTACTCAAAAGTCAACAGAGGACACAAAATTTGAGTCCTATAGTGAAAGTTAGTGGCCAATACATTTTAAAATCAATTATAAACACTGCATGTAGCCATCAAACTGGTTTTGGGCGTTTTTGTTCCATATGCTTTCTAGCATGGACACAAGGCAATAGTGTGTTATTGTGACAGGCAACAATGCTCAGATAGACCCTGCTCTTCTTTCTCCTCTTCCCCAGAAGACTCCATTCAGTGAGCCACCAATAAGTATGGATACAACAAAATAGGTCCTGGGTTATTTAAACATATTTCTTTTCAAAAAATAAGGTTAAATATGTTGAATTATTCACTTTTAGTGCCATTTAGGCTATATTCCTCCATGTTAGACAATCACAGGAAACCATCAGACATCAGAATGTGTAGGTGACCAGCCTGACCTCTGCTAAGTAAAACACAAACTGCAGATGAAGACAATCTTGAATATTCCTTTATTTTGGGCATTGATTCCCACAATTCTGCTCAGATGATATGCACGTTTATTTAAAAACTTACAAGCATTACAGATTTATGTTCCATAATTCAGACCATGCCACATGACCACTCCCCCTTTCCTAGAGATGTGCAAAACCAGGATTTCTACACACGAAGGTTTGTGCGGTCGTGATACTTCTGGTAGGGATCATCAATGTACCAGTTCCTCCTTTTCCAGAAGGAAGTGGTCATTTTATCCAGGAGTTTACACTGTGTCCTTGTGCACAACACAAACTCCCTCAAACGCTTCTTCTGGGCAGCCGACTTCTTCCAGAGTTTCTTCTTGTAACCAGACTGTCAGGAGAAAACACACACACAAAAAACACCCACTTCTTAGCAGGTCACTGCAAATACACAAACAGCCACACTGCTCAGCAAACCTGGATAAATCCCCTCCTTTCAGGAAAATGGGAGTCTCTCTACAGAGCTTTTCTTCATTTTATACCAGCCACTGCCCTCCAAGGGAAGGAAAACAACTACATTTTACACTGACTATAAAGAACAGGCTCTCATTACCCAAAAAATCTCACCTTTCTCCTAACCCAGAGGCCATTGTGCAGCCGGAGG
>NW_008236769.1:14425148-14426623 GCF_000691975.1 Corvus brachyrhynchos | reverse complement strand
CTGGAGTAAACTTGGAAGTAGAGGTGTGACACTGAAAAAAACCAAACCAACCCCAAAACAGGGAGGAAAATAGAATGGAAATGAAACACCTTTTTCTAAAAGTAATCATTGCCTTTATCACACATAGAGAGATCAGAAGGGCTGTGCCTTGTTTGAAGGGTAATGAGGACTCCTCTAATATTACAGCACAGCACCTAATGAGTGTAGAACACCAACTTCAGGGCTGGACTTCTCAAAATTCAGCTCAAAGTTATTATTCCACACAGAGCACCTTTTTTCTTTAATCTACTAAAAGCAGTCAAACATTCAGAAGCCAATATTCAGCTGTTACTTGGATTCAGAAATTACTTTTAGATTATTTATCGCAAAATAGTTTGAATCGGAAGGGACCTCATAAATCATATAGTCCAACACCCATCAGCAGCAAGAGAAACAGTAGTGATGACAAGACTAACTGCAAAATATGGCTGCAAAGAATATCCTAATTTACTTCCTGCTTCAAGCATTAATGGTGATGGAAGTGGGAGGCTTGGGGCTAACACAGACCCACTGCAGAGTGCAAAGTGCCCAAGTGTGACAGACTGAGGTTTATATACTATACGTGTGTGTGTGTATGTATGTATGTATTTTATATGTATATGGGTGTTGGGGTCAGTCTCTTCTCCCAAGAAACAAACAACAGGACAAGATAAAATGGCCCCAAGTTTAGCCAGGGCAGGTTTAGATTGACTCTAGGGAAAGGGTTGTCAGGCACTGGCCCAGGCTGCCCAGAGCAGTGATGGAGTCACCATCCCTGGAGGGGCGTAAAATCTGTGCAGATGTGGCACTTGGGGACACAGTTAAGTGGTGGCCTTGGAAGTGCTGGGTTAAGGGCTGGACTTGATTATCTTAGAGGTCTTTTCCAACCTAAATGTTCTATGAGTCTATGATATTCATGTATATACGGGGGAGTTTCAATATGTACACTACATACATATTATATATAATACTACAAATCATTATATAAAGTATGGACTATATAAAAATAATACAAAATTAATACACATGATGCTATATTAATGTATTATGGGTAATGTATATATGAGACATAAATTTATAGGATATGACATATTATATGACGTGCAACATAATAACGTAAAAACATATGTAAAAATATATTCTTAAATATATTTACTGATGTAATTTGGAAAATATTTTATTTTCAAATTACTAATATTTTATATAAAATATACCATATATATGAAGTACATAAGATACATAAATAAAATATATAATAATTACACATATATAAATATCGATATATATTGAAACTCCTCCACATATACCTCAACCCCCTTTTAAGGGTTTTTGGCACGAGGGAGAAGCCGCGCAGCCGCACCTGCTGAGCACCGAGGGTGTCCCTGCCCGGGGCCGGTTCACGCCGAGCAGCCGCGGGGTCCAGAGCGGGGCCGGGGCCGGTCCGTGCCCGAAACACC
>NW_008236769.1:14424060-14424842 GCF_000691975.1 Corvus brachyrhynchos | reverse complement strand
GGAACCGGCCGGGTCCCGCTCCGTCCTCCCGCCCACCCGCCACCTTTGGGTTACAGGCACACACCGCCCTTCGCCCCAGGGACTTTAAAGCCTGTTACTAAAGTCTCGCAAAAAGTCACCAAGTGGATTTTACTCATTGTTTGTGAACATTACGGATGTATGCTATTTTTGTTCTCTTCAGAAATCTGGCCAGACTGGTTGAAGGATGAGATAAAAATGGCTTCTGAGAGCTCTGAGCGAGAGAAGGTGTGAAAGATTACACCTGTAAGTTGTTAATAAATGCTATAAAATGTGCTGTGTTAGCTTCACACTGGGGGTTGGAGCATCTCTCTCCTGAGGAAAGGCTGAGTGAACTGGGGCCGTTCAGCCTCGGGAAAAGACAACTGAGGGGGGACCTCATCAATGTCTGTCCCTGTCTGAAGGGAGGGCTCGGAGCAGGGACCGACCTCTGCTCGGTAGTGCCGGGCTATGGGATTAAGGGAATGGGCAAAAACTGGTGCCCCGGAAGTTTCACCTGAACATGAGGAAGAACCGAGCCCCGGTGGAGTGACCGAGCACTGAACAGACTGCCCACAGAGGGTGTGGACACTCCCTCACTGGAGATATTCCAGAACTGTCTGGTTGCAATCCTCTGCAGCCATGTGCTCTGGGATGACCCTTCTTGAGCAGGGAGCATGGACCAGACGAGCCGCTGTGGTCCCCTCCAAGCTGGCCCATTCTGTGATTTTGGTTTTTATTTTATTCTATTCTGTGCCGCCCGACCCCGGGAGTGCGCGGGCCCC
>NW_008236769.1:14387666-14423255 GCF_000691975.1 Corvus brachyrhynchos | reverse complement strand
TCCCGGTGTGTAGCGTGGGGACACGAGTGGTATCAGCGCTCATGTTCAAGGGGATCGTTCTGTCCGCACACTGGGACACGAGGAGGACACAGCGCGCGATGCCGGGGGCAGAAGTGCCCGTGGGACTCGTGCTGTGTGTCCTGGACCTTTGCCTCTCCTTATCAGCAGAGATAAGGATGATGATGTGCTGTGGAGCCTTTTTAAAGTAGTAGGCCAACTTTAGGACGCCACAGGGTTTTATAGGTGAGAGTGACTCCCCTGCCAAGGCCCCAGCTTGTATTTCAGCTGCCTTCTTAACTGATAAAATATAACCTGATTAGATCACTTTTTTATCCTGCTCTCCACCCCAGTGTTCATTACCCTCTGTTCACGCGGTTTAGCAAAGGAGAAGCTGTACATTCTCCCCTCTAAAGCTCCAGCCTTTCCCACTGCAGCAGCTGCATTTCCTCTGCTGCTCTATAAGGCTGGAGAGTCCTTGGGTCACCTGATGCCCACTGAAAAAAGGCTCTGGGTTTGCCGGGCTGTGCAAAGTTTCATCTGGAAGTTGAGAAGATGGAAACCAGGCTTTGGCAGATATTTATCACTTGAGGCCATTTGCATGTGTTCGGCCTTTAGCAGAACGTGTCTGGAATGACTGTACAGCTCCGGAACAGGCAGGGTGGTGGTTTGCAGCTGGAAGTTGGTCATCAGGCTATAAATATTTAGTGGAAGAGTCACAGAGTGGTTTGGAATGGAAAGGACCTTAAGACTATCTCATTCCAAACCCCCTGCCATGGGCAGGGACACCTTACACTAGACCAGGTTGCTCCAAGCCCTGTCCAAGCTGGACTTGAACACTTCCAGGGACACCCACAGCTTTTCTGGGCAACCTGTGCCAGTGCCTCACCACCCTCACAGGGAAGAATTTATCCCTAAGAGCTGTGCAAACACAGAGATGCCACAACACTCTGTGAAGTTTGTTATCTCTACCAGAGAGCTTCTGGTGGAGACTGGAAAAACTTTATTAATTCATTCCTACTGTGAGCTCTGTGCGTGGAACATCACTAAACTTGTAGCAAGTAAATTGGAGTTGTGGCTTTGAGAGAAGGGGTTCTTCATCATTTCAATTTCAAAAATGTTTTCTGCTACATGTGCTACTTCTCTTGCTTGAAGTATTTTTTTACTTTTCTTTAAAAAGAAACAAGGCTTTTAGTAAAAGTGTGTGATATTTGGCAGAAGTCTTGAGTGGTGGGAAATCAGAGTTCTGTGGTCAGATGTTCTTCTTGTATTGACCTTTGTCTTAATGAAGAAAAACTTCTCTAAAGTTTCTGGTTTGCTCTTTCTGTTTAAGTGCATGAATTCCACGTTGCAGAAATTCTGGATCAGGATGCTCGAGCCTGGTGCTCAAGAGAGGTTGAACAAGGACTGAAGGAACAGATGATGGTGTGTCCTGTCCATCGTTATTTAAAGTTACACATGAAGTATAAACCTGCAAGGCAGATTTTATTTGTTTAATGATGTTCTGCTGTGCTTCACCTCCCCTGAGCACTGTGCCAGGGCGAGCTCACATGGATATCCCTAAATGTCCTTAAATCACTGGGGCTCATAATATTAACCAGAGTGAAGGTGTGATGTGCCCTGCAAAGTGATTCTCATGGTGATTAAATAGTAGATAACGAATGTAAAATAATAAGTGTTTATGAAGTTGAGTGAAACCAATATTACGCAGAATTGCTGGAGGAGGAGAAAGAAACAGAAACAGCTGTCCTGCAGTGCCCTTGCTGTGGGCATCCTTGCTGTGTCTGTGCTGCCTCATCCAAAGAATTTTCTGTCTTCTGCATGACAGAAATTGGTTTATTTCTGCCTTTCGCAGGGCACAGCAAAGCATGTCTGATGTATTTCTCCCAAATTCTTTGAGGCATTACTACACATAAATAACAGGGGTCTAAAAATTTACAAACTCCTGGAAATTACACAGAGGGGAGATTAGAAACTACCTGCAAGTTTCCAAATTATGGTGGTACAGCAAATATAAGCAATATTATTATGGTGGCCAAAAGAGCACAATGCTTCTTTAAAAATTGATCTTTAAAAGACAGTGATTTTTGGAGGTATTAGTGTATTTGGATGTGAGGGAGGAAATTTGAACTTGGGTTTCTGTTCATAAAACATGGATACCTACAGATTTCCTGATTTGCTCTTCCACTGGCCAGCTGTGAAAATTTATTGCAGTGTCTTGAAAGATGGAGTTGGTGAGGGCTTGTTTTGGGTTCAATTATTGCTCCCATTGCTACATGTGTGAGGGTCCCAATGCCGTAGATGGAAGGCCTGTGTTTTGGTTCCTCTCATCTTGATGAAAAATAAATAGAAGTGAGGATTTGGCTAAATCTAGAACAGTCCAGCTTGGAAGAGATCTTGAAAGATCATGTGGTCCAAAGGGCATCTGGACTAAAATCAATAATCCCTCCAAAAAACCCTTCCTGCTGTATAAAGCATAAATGCTGAGCTAAGAGAAGCAGGTGTTCTCCTCTGCCTTGGTGACTCCAAGGGCAGGAGCTGATGTGTTTGCTGAAGGTGTAGAGCTAAATGGGTCTGGTGTTGTTTGCCATCACTAGGTGTGAGTGGGGGTTTTAGCCAGCAGGGACAAGGGTGAGCTGGCCCAGAAGGCAAGTCCAGCCCGAGCAAGGATGTGGGAGTGACAGTGGTGCAGGGTGGGATAACCTCCAGAAAGCCTGGCCAGGAGCTCAGAAGTGATGGCTTGTTTCCAGGGGTGCACCAGGCAAAATAGCCTAATCCTAAAGTGTTGGAAGGGACTGGAAATTCAGTCTGAACTGATGAATAGAAAATCAGTGTTTTTTCCCCTTCTCATTTTATTGAACTGAGCTGTATGCATAATGCTGGATTATTTTGCTCCTCCTGAGCTTCACAGTGTAATTGGGATATACTGAGAGTCAGGAGCATGTTCAAAAGTTGATAACAAAATTATTTGCGAGGCTTTTATTAGTGAAATTCCCCTTGAAAGGACCAGTGAAGCCTCAGTAAGTGCTCCTGGGGCAGTCAAGTCAGATAATCAAAAACAGTGCGGAATATATTTGTTACTTTGTTGCCCATTCTATCCATCACAATCCAGAAAACCAACCATGGAGCACAGTGAGGGCTCCTGAAGGTCTCAGGGGTAAGAGGAGCACGCTTCCTCTTGCTGTACATGTGCTCCTGCTACTAATTAAAAGTGTTTTGGCTGCCTTTGTGGAAAGAATAAGAATGCAGTGTTCCTGCCTTTTCCTGTCTATGCTGCTGGGCAAGGATGGGACCTAAACCACAGAAATTGTACATGTTATTGCCATGTGCAAAAGGAAATAGAGAAACTTGTCTTCTGGGGTTATGTTGTAGTGAAGCATCTCCCAGTTTTTTCTTTTTTAAAGAAGAAATTCCCAGTAAGGCAAAATACCTGAACTGTAGGAAAAGTTCTTTTTGTGCCTTGTGTTTCAATGTCTTATGAGTCCTGTATTTCCCTGTTAGTAATTCCCACGTGGGGAAAAAACCTCTGAGGGCAACAGTGTGTTTTCTTCTGTAGGCTTAGAGTAGCTTAACCAGTCCTTCAGAGAAGATAAAAAACTTAGTACTGTGGATTTTGTTAAGTAGAATATAATAAAATATCATTCTTCATATACTAATTTAATTTATGTTATAATCTGATGTCTGTCTGCAAAGTGTACATGTTATTAATTCTTTTAAGGAAGAAGTCTTGGTTTGGAAGCTCAGGGAGAATTGCTCGTATATCTTAAGAATTAAAAATAGTTTTAAGCATTTAAACAGCTGTTGTTGTGTTCTGCCCTGCTCACACTGAGCCGTTCTAGTGCGTGAGATTGAAGCACATCTGAACTAACCCAGACCAGAGGTAGGAAACATAAATCAGCAAAGTAAATGCAGAAATAAGCTGGGTAGAGGTTTGTTCCTTCTCATTTTTCAAAGTTCCTAATGACTGCTTAAAAAGGCCTGACCCTGGAAGCTGCACATGGGAAAGCTCTCCGTGTGTTTAGGGAAAAGAGTCCAGTGTTGCTGTCCTAGTGCCGCTCCCAGCTTTCCTACAGACACGTTCAAGATACGGCAATGGAGCAAACCAGCCCAGTCCTGCTGTTGAGGGGGGAGATGCTTCACTGTGCTCACTGCTGACCCCTGCCTCCTCCCCCTGCAGAACAGCCGGTGTGTGAGAGCCTCACTCCGTCCGTCACGGCTGTACCGCGGATATGCCACCCACTCCGGAGAGTCCGGGTACGTAGCGGGCTTTAGGGGGTGGAACTGGTTCTGCTGGTGCATTGACCAAGAGGGAATCTGCTCCTTGGTTTCACATGAGAGCAGACTCCTGGCAGTGGGATTTTTGTGTGGAGTAACTCTTACTCTCGTGGGTTTGTGTGTTCCTTGTTTGGTTCAGTCAGATGAAGAAAATGAAGATGATCAATATTTATCAGGGAGGTTGTGGGCTGCCATCATACCTTTGGGTTAGTCACTAACCAGTATTGTACTGGGGTGAAGGTGATTTAGAGCAGGTCCTGGGTTTGTTGGCAGCTCCTGGAACAGAGTGGTGGTCCCCAGCTGTAAGCTGAAGACTCACAAACTGTTCGATGTTTGCCATATAATTACATCCCTTTCACTCTTCTTTCCTCCTCAGTGTTTCTGTAGGCAAAGTCGTCGGTGCAGGTCTCCTGTTCGTGGGTGGAGGGATAGGTGGAACCATCCTGTATGCCAGCTATGACAGACAATTCCGGGAGAGTGTGGAGAAGGCCATTCCCTACTCTGACAAACTCTTTGAGATGGCACTTGGCCCTGCACCTTCCAGCACACCAATGCCAAAGAAACCAGTAAGTGTTTGCCATTCACCCCCACACATTCATTTTTCTGTGTCTGCCCTTAGGTTTCAAATTCTGATTAATTTTGCTGTGTGCTAAGAATTAAGATTCCTTAAATTGAGAAGGTTTAAGAATTACTACTTTGTGCTGCATAAGTGATGCTTGTATGTTTCCCATTATCATCTTATGATTGTAGTCTGTGGGTTGTAAAACTTATTTTTATTTACAGTAAAATAATCTAATAGAATCCCACCTGAATAGCTGCTCTGCTTATACTCAGAAATAAACTGGAGAGAGGGAGAGGCAATTGACAGGCTGGAATTTAACTGCTTTACTAGAGGCTTAGTGTAGTTAGTGGTGTAGTAGGATTACAAAACTTACTCTAAATGAACTTATTTTAAAGAGGACTGAAAACATTCTTGAATGAGTGAAGATTTGAATGGTACAGAGCTAGGTATAAGCATCATCCTTGGAAATCTTAGTGGCACGATCCTGCAGAAGGGAAAATCTGATACTGCCTTTGGCACAACTCTGGAAATTGAACCTGGAAGTTTCTCTGCTCCTGCGTGTGAAAGGAAACACTTCCCAGTTATCAAGAATACTGAAAATCTGCTCTGGCCATGGTTTTTCTGAGCTTTCAGAAGCCTTTTGGCCTTCAGGAAACCCAAAATACTTTTTATTGGATTTTAAGAAAGCTGTTCTTAATGAGTAGGGGAATATCAGTCAACAAAATTCTCTCTCTTCTTGTTTTAGCTACACTTTGTGTGATCACCCAGGCTCCTGGTGCCTCCCAGGCACTAGGGAATTTTGCAAACCAGATTTATCAGCAGAGTTATCACCTCCCCAGTCATGGCTCTAACCCAGATGTTTTTATTTTTACCTTGTGACTTTCCAGAATGGATATTAAGGAATTAATATCATAAAAAGTTACAATACTCTGTGTTTGAGTGGTATCTGCCCCAACCACCTGCATCTGAAGGCTTTCAAAAGGAAATCAGTGAAGCCAAACTTAGGGTTTCTGCATTCAATGCAATCAGAAGTGTTCAGAATATTTGAGGCATTAAATTATCTGCTTTTTATGCATAAGTTAATAAATATTTGTTTATAGCGAAAACCACCACAACTCTACTTGCATTTTTGGAGAGGTGAAAATTGTAAAAATTCATTCTGTATTATAAATCAAGTCAAGAAATTAGATGGCCTTGCTGCTATTTTCATGTGTACTTTGAAGCTCTGATTTATGGTACAGACACCTGGATATGGAAAAGTTCTTTTCCATTACACTGGAATTGGTGAAATCCAAGCTGTTTGAAAAACTGATGATATTTCTTATTTTTTGACTTTTTAAGATCCATCAAGGTCCACTGAAGATCTCATCTGTAGCAGAAGTAATGAAAGAGTCTAAACAGCCTGGTCCCAAATCCCAGATAGGCAAACCAGAAGCTACTGGCCCTACAGAGGAAAAAGGAGGTAAATTTATAGAATGTTACGTATAAAGAAGCAAATGACATAATAATCTCTTGTATCATATATGT
Organism: Corvus brachyrhynchos; assembly: GCF_000691975.1. Lineage (NCBI taxonomy): Eukaryota > Metazoa > Chordata > Aves > Passeriformes > Corvidae > Corvus > Corvus brachyrhynchos. The sequence goes on along the minus strand of NW_008236769.1, from coordinate 14,416,894 downwards.
TAGAGTAGATTAAAATTGTCCTTTGAATGGTTGAAGGTAAATGTTGTAATTTCTTAGAATTAATCTTTTTTTCTTTCCAAGTCATAACACTTGCCTAAAATGGCTTTAGCTTTTTTTTTTGCCCATTTTTTTAGGAAATCTGTTTACTTTGTAGGATATTTGGAATCTAAGATAAATAATGACTAACCTGCATAGTTTAGATATGAGACTCAGCAGAAAGAGAATTTCAGATGCTGGAGACTGAGGCTCTTGCAAGCACAAGACACTTAATTTTGGATAATTACTGGGCTACTGTAAAGCCAGATCAAATGGAACTCGTTTAGAGAGGAGCAGTTGTCATGTCTTTTTATGTTTATCGCTAATGGCTCTGTGTATGTGTAACTAATATCTTGTTGCTGTTTATCCAGGAAATCATCTTCTTCTGGAAATAATAACATCCATATCCAATTAGTATGTTTCTACAGAGGAAAAAATTAAGTCTTATATCCCTGTTAGTACATTATAGCACTTACCGTGGAATGGTTTGGAAGGGAGCTTGAAAATCATCTAATTTCAACCTCCTGCTGGGGGCAAGGACACTTTCCACTAGACCCAAAAGGCCCATCCAACCTGGCCTTGAGCACTTCAAGGGATGGAGCAGCTGCAGCTTCTCTGGGCAACCTGGTCCAGTGCCTCACCACCCTCACAATAAAGAATTTCTTCCTAACATCTGATCTAACCCTGCCCTCTGCCAGTGTGAAGCCCTTCCCCCTTGTCCTGTCACTCCATGCCCTTGTCAAAAGACCATCTCCAGCTTTCATGTAACCCCTTGTAGGTACTGGAAGGTATTAGAAAGTCTCCCTGAAGCATTCTCTTCTCCAGGCTGACCATGCCCAGCTCTCCCAGCCTGACTCCGTAGCAGAGGTGCTCCAGCCCTCTGAGCATCTTCATGGCCTCCTCTGGACTTGATCCAACAGGTCCATGTTCTTCTTATGTTGGGGGCCCAGAGGTGGATGCAGCACTGCAGGTGGGGCCTCACCAGAGCAGAGTAGAGGGGCAGAATCACCTCCCTTGACCTGCTGCCTGCCCTGCTGGGATGCAGCCGGGACACAGGTGGTTTCTGGACTGCCTGTGCACGTGACTGGGTCATTTTGAGCTTCTCTTCTGCCAGCACCCCGAAGTCCTTCTCCTGGGAGCTGTTCTTGATCTGTTCTCCCCCCAGCCTGTGTTTGTGCTTGGGATTGCCCCGACCCAGGTGCAGGATGTTGCATTTGGTCTTGTTGAACTTCATGAGGCTCACACAGTCCCACCTCTTGAGCCTGTCCAGGTCCCTGTGAATGAACATCCCTTCCCTGCAGTGTGGGACTGCACAGCTCAGCTGGATGTCATCAGCAAACCTGCTGAGGGTGCATCAATCCCACTGCCCAGGTCACTGACAAAGATGTTAAACAGTCCTGTTCCCAAAACTGACCTTGAGGAGCACACTTATCACTGGTGTCTACTTGGACATTGAGCCACTGACCACAACGCCTTGAGTGTGACCGTCCAGCCAGTGGTTTATCCATCTGCTCCATGTCTCTCCAGTTTTGAGACAAGGATGTCATGCAGGACAGTGGCAAATGCTTTCAAAAGTCCAGGGAGATGAGGTCACTTGCTCTTCCCTTATTCAGCAGTGCTGGTCCCTCAGTGGAAGGCCTCATCTACTCTGTCATCCTGCTCAGGCAGCCTGTAGCAGACCCCCACTGTAATGTCACCTATCCCTGCCCTCCCTTTAATCCTGACCCATAAACTCTTGGTTGGCTCCTCATCCATCCCCAGGCAGAGCTCCATGTGGTCATTGATAGAGAGGGTGATCACACTCCTCATCTCCTGTGCCAGGCCTTTCTGAAGAGCCTTCATCCTTCCATTCCAACGTTCCAGTCACTGGAGCCATCCCACCATGTCTCTGTGAAGTGAGGTTTCCTTTTCCAAGGTTCCCTCTCCCAGCAGCTTTGGTTTAAGCCCCTCCTCACCAGCTCAGCAGGCCCCTGGCCGAAGATGCTCTGGCCTGTCTTCCTCTGGCAGATGGAGCCCGTCACCCCAGCTGTACTAACTGGTGTGTTCTGCAACTGTGTTTAACAGCAGGCAAGGCTGCAGCACAGATCATCTCTGCAACAGGGGTGGCCGTGTCGGTGCCAGCTCCGGGGATACAGACTGAAGAAGGTGAAAAAAATCATTCAAAAGAACACCCAAGTCCTATAGTTTCACATGCATGCATTCTTGCTTCTGTGTTGGTATTTGTCAGTGTTTGAAGGTGTGAGTTTCTGTGCCTTTTGCAGAAAACTTCCATCATCTGTTAATAGATTTTTAACACGGTGAGAAGCGGAGATTGATGCTTGGGACAGGTATAGGTGTGAGCACAAGAGCAAAACTTGACTTTATGCTGAACTGAACTTGCACATTCCAGTTTGCCTCTGCTCTTGGTGGCTTTCTGATTGCTGTTCAGAAGAGCATCTCTGCCCAGGGCCAAGTGAAGAAACTGTGTTTATTATTAAACTCAACAAGAGACACCAGCCTCTAGATGTTGGTCTCTTCCAGATGAGATTATATTATATTAATTCCTTTAGGTATCAACACATTTCTTAGAAAGCATGCCAGGGGTAAGTACATGCTGCAGAGTAACATCAGCATTATTCAGAGTTGACCTGATGGGTTTTGTCGCAGCTTGAGGCTGAGAGCTCTGGGCTTTCCCCTCAGTTCAGATTGCTGTTGGTCTTGAGAGCATTAGTTAAGTCAATTCTCACTCTTAAAGGCAATTTAAGTGGCCATAGGCAAAGGAATAGAGTTTAATAGTGATTCACCATAGCCTTCTCACTCATCCTTCGTTGTTTTGGTTGGGCTCTGTAAGCATGCCAGAGGAGAACTGAAAATAGTCGAGAACAGAGATTCATTCACTTGAAATTTAAACTTGGCTCCATAAGTGTTTCTCACTTCTTGCTTTGCCTTTTACTTCTGAATTTTGTGTAATTTTGTAACTAGACAATGTAAAGTCTCCAAATGCATGTGAGGTGTCCATGCAGTTGTCTTTAAGTTATGAGAATGGCCTTTGCAATTATGGATATAAAGATTCTTCAGGTAGTTTCAGCATGGCTTTGAGCAGAAGTCAGATGTACAAAGTGATACCAACTATAAAATTCAGTTTTGTTAAAGTTACTTCCCTACAAATAACCTCTGCACACTAATTTGGACTCTTCACTTAAACAGTTTGACTCTTTTTTTACTTCTGAATAGGTAAAGAACAGGCAGGTTCCTATGCTATAAAAGAACGGCCACCAGAAGAAGTTGCAGCCCGGCTTGCCCAGCAAGACAAAGAGGAGCAAGAGAAGGTATCAGGTAAGTCCACACTGTCACTGTTCCTGTGTGTGCTGTTGTCCCTGTGCTGAGTTGACAGAGGGAGTAGTGGTGAAGCTTCTTCCACCCACTCAGAAGTAACTGAGAATTGAAGAACAATGGAAACTTTGAGGTTGGAATGGACTTCGAGGTTCAAGGAAGATAGGAAAATTTACTTGTTTTCTCTTAAGAGCCATTAGAACAAGTGAACATGGGATATACCTGCAAACCCATGGGAAAGGTGTTCCACTGGGTCGTGTGTTGCTCTAAGTGCAGACTTGTACCTTAATACCCCTGCTCTAAATGAGGAGAGCGTTTTGGTGACCTTGCTCTGTAGCCTGCTGTTTAGTTCCCAAACTGACCAGCTCTTTTAGGTCATGGAAAATAATATAAAGAGACACGGAGAATGTAACATGTCATTTTACTAGTTATAAAGTTCTTTATTGTTTAGTTGACTTAACTTCTTTTCCAGCCCTAGCAGCAACTCTGGAAGGAGCCCTAAACACAACTGCTCGTGTAACCCTTCAGGCTATCACTGCTCAGGAGTCAGCTGTGCAAGCAGTGAATGCCCATTCCCAAATACTGAAAGAGGCCATGGATGATTCTGAGGTAAACTGGACAACTGGGGACAATTTTTTCTTTTTCATTGTGTTCAGCAAAACTTTAATCTCAGTTAAAAATAAACTTGGAATCTTTTCTTGCAGTGCCTTTACATTTATCACAGTTTTAACTTATCTTTCCACTTGTGAAATGTTGCGTAGCCAAATAATAGTTTTGATTTTGAGTTTAGTTGGTTTTTTTTTTTTTCCAACTCCTCTGTTTTCTTTCTGCAAGGAAAAAATTCAAGTTAAGACATTAGTAGATTTTTCACTGTATTTTAATTAATTTTATTTTAATTCCCAAGATTTTTTTTACCTAGTTAAGGTCACGCTGTCCGCCCCAATAATTCCACTGAACTTATTCCCTTTGCCAACATCCTCTTGCTGGATTGTTTGTTTCTTGTCAGGAAATAGGAAGGGGATGTACAAGTGATAACATCTGTGGTCTTGGTGTGCTCATGCTGGAGTTGTGTGGAACTGCCACTGCCTTTTCAATTCTGGAGCAGAGATAAAATTCAGTTGTTAATCAAGTAGCAGGGACATGTGGGCAACCAAGCAAGTACTCGAGAGTTAATCTAGTAGTTAGTAAAATAACTGCCTCAAAAGATTGCTTTTAAGCTTAATTACTAATCTTAATTTAAAATTACCCACTTTAAAGTATTACGGTACTTTAAGTATTAAGTTTAAAAAGCAATTTTAAAGTATTGGTAAAGTACTTCAGTACATGAGGAGATTTCCCCACAGTATGTTGTGCACCATACAGTGATCCTCATGTAAGCTCTTCTGCATGTACAGAGGTCTGTGGCTCAGGAAAAAAAACGTTAAGAATCAAACAAAACCAAAACAAAATTGGAAGAGGGACATCACTTGTAAAGCTTCCAGCTGTACTGTTGAAAGGCACAAGAACGGTGCTCAGTTTGAGGGAAATGTTCAGCGACACGTGAATCTCTGTAGGCTTTCACTCTATGGTAACTCTCTTGTTTAGTGATTGTAATGACTCTAATGAGGAATCTCTGCTTCCCAGGGTGCTGGGGAGAAGAAATCCTCCCAGTGGCGCACGTTGGAGGACGCGCTGAAGGACCGCAGGAGAGCAGTGGATGAAGCTGCTGACGCCCTTCTGAAAGCCAAGTGAGTTGCTTGATTTAAGTCTTGGAGTAATAAGTTACATTGCTCATGTCAGGGCTGGCAAACACTAGATGAGTTTCTAGAAAGTCTGGAGTCGCCTGTGTTCATATTGAATGATCTGTTTGTGCCAAATCAAAAAACAGTTTAATACTCATTAGCATGAGCATTTTAATTTGATGTGTGTAAACCGTGGATGCCTGTACACAAAGTCCTCCCTGTACCAGAGAGTCTGAAACAGTTCTGTTCTTGTAAGAGCTTGTTTATCTCCTTAGTACTTAGGTAGAGTGCTGATAAGTTCAAGTAAGATTAAAAAAAACCAAAATCCACTGTCACTTTAGTATTGTTGAATAATTTTGTTCATAATAAACCTATTGTAAGGACTTCAGCCTGGAGAAGAGAAGGCTCTGGGGAGACCTTCAAGCACCTTCCAGCACCTAAAGGGGTTACAAGAGAGCTGGAGAGGGACTTCTTACAAGGGCAGAACAAGGGGGAATGGCTTCAACTGACAGAGGGCAGGTTTCAATTGGATATTAGGAAGAAATTCTTCCCTGTGAGGGTGGTGAGGCACTGGACCAGGTTGCCCAGAGAAGCTGTGGCTGCCCCATCCATGGAAGTGTTCCAGGCCAGGTTGGATGGGGCTCTGAGTGACCCAGTCTAGTGGAAGGTATCCCTGCCCATGGCAGGGGGGTGGAACAAGATGGTCTTCAAAGTCCCTTCCAACCCAAACCGTTTGAGGATGACTCCATGACTACACTCTGTGTATTGAGTCAGTAACATCACCAGCTGCTTTTAGTTGTAATGAAACATTAAACCTTGCAGCATCCTTTGGCAGTTCCCTGTGTCCACAGAATTGCTTTTAAGCAATTAGATTTTCACTAAGCGCATGTCTAAGAAAAACTTGAATTCTGAATGGGAGCACTGCTCATGCCCAGGGCTCTGTATGAGCTGTGTTGATGTGCTGCGAGCGTGGTCTGCAGGCACTGGAGGAGCAGAAATAAAATGACAACAGTATCTCCAAGATGCCCTTGTAATGAGGGTAGAAACAAATCTGGAAAGCCTTTGGTACTTCTGAGGCTGAGAGGGTAGCATCATCCTTGAAGCTGCATGGTTGCTATCATATTATAAACTTCACTTATCTTCGATGTTGCGGTGCTGACTAAAATTAGTGGGAGGTGTAATCGAGGTTTCATTGTTAAAGCAAAGCTAATGCAAACCCCACGTGCACCAGCTTTCATTCTCTATTGCTCTACTGGATATCTTTGCTTTTATTTATTTTCTTAATCAACTTATTTTAAAGCTTGTTCCTTATTCTAATGAGGTCATTGGAAACCTCCATTGATTTGAATGGATTTGGAAAAGGAACATTTTCTCACTTTTTCCTTGATTTCCAATTGTGCTAAAGGAAAGCAGTTCTTTCCTAATTACAAAAAACCATAATCTATCTTTACAGAGCACTATAAATTTTTTCCCATCCTCATTAATCTCCACCAGTCACCATGTCCAAAACACTTCTGCAAGCGTAAGCCATCTCTGTTAAAAATGTTTCCTTGCTGCTCTTACGTGCTGGAAATGTCTGCTGTCTAACTCTTAACCTAGTTTTACTAATACTAACTCCTTTCAGTGAACTTCCATCTTCCCTTCAGCTAAATCCTGAGTACTAATTGCAGTATAAATAATTCTTATTTTACGTGGAATAGCCACACTGACATCTTTAGGTTTCAGGCTGTGGGAAAAAAATAATCCTTAGTCAAAGCATCTTAGAGTTGGTAGATAGGAAGCAGCAGTAGAGTTACCCAGTAGTTCTTCCTGTGAATACCAACAGCAAAAAGTAAATTTTCTTTGAGGTGATAAGCCCTTTATGTGTTACATTTAGCAGCTGCTTCTCTTTTCAGAGAGGAGTTAGAGAAGATGAAGGGCGTAATCGAGAATGCCAAGAAGTCTCAGCTGGCAGGAGCCAAACCTCACATTGTCACTGCAGAAGAAAATCTCCATCATATGATTGTGGACTTGGACAATGTGGTGAAAAAGGTAAAGCTTCCTCAGGCTGATTATAATTGTCTCTAGAGTAGGGACTCCTTGGCAACTTGTGCAGACCCCCCCATTCCCAAATCCCTTGCAGGGGGTGAAATATTTCAGAGAGTCACAGAATATGTTGAATTGGAAGGGACACATCAGGATCATTGAGTCCAACTCCTGGTCCTGTACAGGACACCCCAACAATCCCACCCTGTGCCTGAGAGCATTGTCCAAACACTTCTTGAGCTCAGACAGGCTTGGTGCTGTGACCACTTCCAGTGCATTGTAAAGTGTAAATCCATCCTTTTGTAGCTGTACTCAGTCTTTGAGCTGGTAGATATTGCCAGTAATCACACATGGCAAGATCTTCATGAGAACTTGAACCTGGTCTTGAAAGAGTCTCCAGGTGGCTTGATGGTGCCAGTCCTTTCTGTTGGCAACTTGTAATTCTTCCCACTTGATTCCAAGGTGAATTTACCACAAGGTTAGGGAGGAGTTCAATGTTCATTGGTAATGACTTGGTGGGTAAATCACTTTGCAGTTCAGAAGACTGGGAAGGAATTGTAAAGGTGAAATTTATCTCCCTTTTCAGGACAGCTGGTAATTCATCAAGTGTGTTTGGAGTGAATTTAGCCCGATTGTGGGAACATCAGAACTCTCTGAGGAAGGCAGCGATCGCAGGCATCGCTTACTAGGCCTGTATGATGGCTGTGAGCAGAGAAAAGGAGCTGGAGATGGTTTAAGATATAAACTGAATTCAAGATACTCTTGGTCCTGTCCAGGCTACGGACTGGCTGTGTAGTTACAGTGGGCATGTGAGGCAAAATGGATTAGTGATAGTTCCAGCACATAATTATTGTGTACAATAGGTTTAATATCACAGGGTGGGTTTTTGTTCTCTCCCAAGTGATTTTCCTATGATTGGGCTGGGGGGGGTGATATGTGCCGGTATCCCAGGGCTTGGCTTTAAATTATATGTGCCTTCAATTTCAATCCTTGCCTTGAAAAACAAATTAATCTCATTGTTGTTTGTTCCAGGTTCAGGCAGCACAGTCTGAGGCCAAGATCGTGGCTCAGTACCATGAGCTGGTGGCTAGAGCCAGAGAGGAGTTCCAGCGGGAGCTCGACAGCATCACCCCCGATGTCAAGCCTGGCTGGAAGGGGATGAGTAAGTCTCCCACTGCGGGGTTACCTCATGCTTGGTGCACTGTGGTTTGTAGTGCTTGGCCACTCAATGTCCAGCATTCCAATTTTCAAATTTTCACAGTATTTGGTTGGTCTGAAGTGAAAATTATTTCACAACTAAATTAAATAATCTAAAGCAGGTGTTATGAAGAGGATTAGTTCTACCTGTGCTGTATGGGAATTGTCACAAAATGTAGCTCTTCTGTGATAAATATCATATGGTTGTATGAACATCTCTCCCCTCCCTGGTGTTTCAGGAAGGAGCCAGGTCGTTCCAGATTTCGATCAGATCTGTGTTAATAAGTGATCAGATGCTTGGTTGACTCTGTGATGAGAGGTATTATAAAACACCATTGTTACAGGGTGATAAAGAACTCCCTGAGTTTTTCTACATCATCTCTGAAACTGAGAGATTCCATTGCTCATACCCTGCCTGTTCCAGTACATTTTATTTCTGAATTAAACTAACAGAGTAATGCAGCTTTAACAACTCAGTGCTGCACAAAAGCAGTGAACAGTCAGCTCACCCACAGTAATGCTCCCTGCACACTCCTTGCCACAGGTTCCCTCGCTCACCTTAACTGCTTTCATTTTAAAGACAAACAGAGCTGCAGAAGGTGGGATGTGTTCACCATTACTGTGGATGAGCTCCTGCCAGAACCCATGTGTGGTGTGCTCATGGAGCAATTACTGCCTGTGGTAGTTCAAAAAAATTAATTGCCTAAAAAAACCCAGCTTTCCCAGATACTCAAGGGAGTATGTTAACATAATGTACTATGTGATCTCAGATTTCTCTAGCTGATGTGTTCAGAGGCAGCTGTCAAGGCTTTATGTCCGAGTTACAGATTTTTTTTATAGAAGTGATAACTGCCATTGGAAAAAAAAAAAAGTGGTGTTAGTATTGCCTTAATATTTTCTTGAAGAATACAATGCAGAATTACAACAAACTTTCTTAATGCTACTTTATGCTTTAGAAATGTGGACCTTAGTGCACAAAATCATTTTCCTGGCTAAATGAATACACCAGACCTTTGGAATGGTCAGTTTTCATTTAAAAAAGAGCAAAGCACACACTCGGTATATGTGGGGAAAACATCTGAAATTAACAAATTGTTTGTGGAGTTTGCTTTTGGGGTGTTAATAGTTTTGAAGAAAAATCACTTATTTAGGCTCCCTGCAGGTAGAGCTGCCTTTCCTTGCACAGGATAAAAGGAGAACATCTTGGGTTTTGTGATCACTGCCCTTCTGTGGGAGGAAAGGGAAGCTCTTGGCAGCTTCCATGTGCCCCATTTCTTACTGGTGTGACCTACTGAAGCACATGGGACAGATTTGTTGGGGTCCCTGACTCTCACTGCCACTGTGGAATTTGTTTCTTGGCCAACTGCTTCTGTGTGTAAGAACCTAGAAAAGTCAGACTAAAATTTCCAGTGTCCTGTTGCACTTTTCTACTTCAAACTTCTGTTCCTTGCTTTGGCTGAACTTAAATGTCCATCTCTGGGTTTCCAAGGGTGGTTTTAGTGGTTGGGTGTCTTGGGCTACATCTTGCCTGTAATACAGAGACTTTTATACTCCACATACTGTTCTTCCTGAATTCCTAAGGACTTGGTCTCACATTTAAGTCACTGTAGATAAGCTCTTAGATTTCTATTTTACTTTTGCATGTCTGCCTTCCTGTAGTGAATGTGCATTAACTTTTCCAACCTGTCTCCTTTCTGTTGCAGAGATAGCTGACTTAGGTGAGTTACTGTCACTTGTTCTGGTCCCGTGAAAGTAATCTCTTCTCTTTGTCCTTTGTCCTTTGTTTGTGTGGGGCATGACTCTAAGTTACAGGTAGTATCAACAACGGGGTGAAATGTAGCATTCCTAGAACATTTTAGTTGTGTGAGGTGTGCCTTGGGATCATTTCCAGTCATTTTGCACACCTGGCTTAAACCACAAACTGATCTGTTTCTAACACTGTTACATGCAACAGCTGAGCTTGGTGCTGCTGGTCAGTTTTCCCACTGGACACGAGCATCACTGCTCCAAGTCCTCCTGTGCCAGTCTTTTTCCAGCACTCAACAGCAAGGTGACTGAAGGACTATGCAATCTTGCTTGCTTTAGACCCTGCAGGAATGATTTCCCAAGTACTCCCAGTTTTCCATGCAGCTGCTTTAGCTGGCAGGCAGAGCAAAATGAGATGCAGCGTTCTATAGAGCCCTTCTCAGGTCACCAGTGCTGCAGGGGTAGCTTGGGTCCTCCTCCTCTCCCAGGTACTATGTGGTTGTGAATTGTGCTGCCCTCTGAGTAGGGAAACCTGAACGGTACAATCTGGGGTAAGGAATCTGATTAGGAGCAGTTGATCTGGAGGAGTGTTGAAGAGAAAATGTACTTCTGGCTGTCCCTTACAATAACATTCCCTGCTGCTCTGTGTGCTGGCACAAGGGAAATACTTGGTGGTGTAAAAACCAAGAAGTGACAGAGCTGTTGACAGTCTCTGAGTGTGACATGGATATGGAAGTGTGAACTGTAGCTGCGAATAATTTGGAAGAAACTAAGATAATTTCTCTCCTGGAATGAAAATACAGTTCAGAAAGTGGTCTCGGGTGGGCATTAGCACAGGTCAAGGGCTTGAAGTGCTCGGAAGCTTTCCCTAGAACAAGCTCAGTGGTCAACAACCCCTGTGAGCCCTAGAGCGCTCGAGTGGGAGGCAGGTGAGCAGTGCAGCAGTTTCTGTTTTCCATTCCCTCGCTCATGCCCTGTGTTGCCTTTAGCTGGGCAGTTGTCCACAGACGACCTGAACTCCCTGATCGCGCACGCCCACCGGCGCATTGACCAGCTGAACAGGGAGCTGGCGGAGCAGCGCGTCAGGGAGCAGCAGCACATCGAGTCCGCCCTGGAGAAGCAGAAACTTGAAGACAAAAAAGCATTTGAGGCAGCCGTGGCCAAAGCACTGGAGCGTCACAAAAGTGAGATTGAACTAGAACAGGATAAGAAGGTAAAGTGGCCTAAAGCACCTGGTTAAATCTTTGGTTCAAAAAGGAGGTAGAAGAGTTAATGGAAATGCCCAGAGGGACAACTGGGATGTTCTGAGTAGTGGGAGACTTCACGTGGGTGACCCCCAGGTTAAACATGAAAGTGAGATGTTGAGTAAGGAAACTCCTGCAAAGTTAGAATGGTAAAATTCATACAGGGAATGACTTTGTAAAGCTGCTTGTCTCCTGTTGGAGATAGGATTACTGTGTCAAAATAAATCCTAAATGATTTGGGTTGGAAGGGACCTTCAAGATCACCGTCTTCCAACCTCCTGCCATGGGCAGGGATACCTTCTACTACACCAGGTTGCTCATGCCCCATCCAGCATGATGTCGAGAAGGGACTGGAGCAGCCATAGCTTCTCTGGGCAGTCTGTGCCAGTGCCTCACCATCCTCACAGACAAGAATTTCGGTATTGGATCTGACCTTGTGTGGCCATTATAGGGCTATGTAGGGAGACGGTAAAGTCTCTTTGGTTTGGAAGCTGGTTTATAAACACCTGAGTTTGTGATTTGACGTGTTACTGTATTTTTTAGATACTGTTTTGATAGCTGCACTAAGTGCCTACTGAGTAACCAGCAGTTACTGACATGGTGGACCACAAATCTATTCCTTAACATCTTTAGGGAAAGGCTCAGCTATAAAGCTGGACCTCAGCAGGTCTTTAAGATGAAAGCCAGGCTCTGTCAGTGCCACTGCTCTAAGGTGTGCCCTCAGTAATCACTGATGTGATACTGTGACAGTGTGTGACAAGCAGCTGAGCAGCAGTGGTGCAGTAACCCCCCTCGTGTGTGTGCAGGTGGAAGAGGTGCGAGAGGTGATGGAGAATGAAATGCGCACCCAGCTCCGGCGCCAGGCTGCTGCCCACACCGACCACCTCAGAGACGTCCTGAAGATCCAGGAGCAGGATTTGAAGGTGGAATTTGAGCAGGTAAGGACGAAATGTCCCCAGGGGAATTAAAGGGATATTTAAGCCCTTGTAAAGCACATGTTTCATGCAACAAGTCTTGAACCATGTTCCAGGGGATTGAAATGGGGGCTGGGGAGGGAAGCAAGCTTACTTTGAGGTGATACAGAGTGCCTCAATGTGTAGGTTTTAGTCACACTGGTCTGAAAAGCTTTTGCTATAGGTGACAAATTTTTGACACAAGTGCAGTAACCGTTAAATTCACCCCAATAAGGTTTCTTACTGGTACATTGTATTTACGGTATGTATTGGCCCTAGCAAGGACAAGAGATTTATAGAAATGTATCTTAAAAATAAGGTAAATGTAATTAACCAGCTATTCCCGATCTGATAGACGCATTGCACTCTGTTCCAGAACCTATCAGAGAAGCTCAGTGAACAGGAGATGCAGTTCAGACGCCTTACTCAGGAACAGCTCGACAACTTCACCTTGGATATAAACACTGCCTACGCCAGGCTCAAGGGAATTGAGCAAGCAGTTGAGAGTGAGCACTGAATTCCTCTTTCGTTAAGGACTAAAATTGTGATCCCCAAAGGCCCTTTACCCAAACCTGGGTGTTTAAACCCAGGCTTAGGCACACTGCTCACAGGCCTGGGTTTGCCACACTGCTGAGCACCCAGCAACTCACAGACGAGTGAGTGCAAGGTGGTTCTTCCAGAAGTTGTCTTGTTCTTGCTCTGAATTGTGGGACAGACTTGCCTTAGAGCATGTGTTGAGCAGGCAGCTGCTTTGGAAAGCAGAGGGTGGAGAGGGATGGCTGTTGCTGCTTGTGCTCAAAGCCACGTGTGCCCCAACTGAGAGTCCCTTCTTGGCTTCCCTTGCAGGTCACGCAGTAGCAGAAGAGGAGGCCAGGAAGGCCCATCAGCTGTGGCTTTCTGTGGAAGCGCTCAAATACTGCATGAGATCAGGCACAGGGGACAGTCCCATGGAGCCCCTGGGGAGCGCGGTGAAGGCCATCAAAGCCAGCTGCTCCAACAACGCCTTCACGGAAGCCTTAACAGCAGCTCTCCCGCAGGAGTCCCTGACACGGGGCGTGTACAGCGAGGAGGCCCTCAGAGCTCGGTTCTACACAGTCCAAAAACTGGCTAAACGAGTGGCCATGATCGACGAGACGAGGAACAGCCTGTACCAATACTTCCTGTCCTACCTGCAGTCGCTGCTGCTGTTCCACCCTCAGCAGCTGAAGCCGCCGGCTGAGCTCAGCCCCGATGACCTCGACACGTTTAAGTTACTGTCTTACGCTTCCTACTGCATCGAACATGGAGATCTGGAGCTGGCAGCCAAGTTTGTCAACCAGTTACGAGGAGAGTCGAGGAGGGTGGCACACGACTGGCTCACGGAAGCACGGATGACCCTAGAAACCAAACAGATTGTGGATATCTTGACAGCGTACGCCAGTGCTGTGGGGTTGGGGACAACTCAAGTGCAGTGAGTTAGGATTGGAGCTTTGGAGGCAGTTCAGCTGTTCTGTGCCAGAGAGAAAGCCCATGATCTCCTGAGGGTTCAAACAGCTGTTGGCAGGGGCTGGAAGCGTTAAAGCACGGGTACCGTCTTGTTTCCTTGCACTGTATTTAATTTCACCACCTGTTGTATTTTTATTGGTTTTGAGTTGTCATGACAACCAACTTCAGGAAGCTTCCCTACAATTTGTGTAAAAATTAATGTTTCCCCCTCTTACCAAGTGGGCTTGTGATCCAACCAAAATAATGTTTGTAACCTGCCATTAATCATTTGCCACTTCGTCAGCTGAATAAAACAAGACTTCAACCACTTGCTCCTGCTGTTTAAGTGTCCTGTTTAAACATCAACTACAGCTTGGCAGTACAAGCTCAGTCTTTCTCCAGGACCTGAAGAGCTAAAACTCGGATTTACTTCTTTCAAGGAGCAAGAAAGCAAGAGTTCACTGATGTGATTCATTAATTTGTACAGCATTAAAAATACCAAACACATCTTTGAGTAACAGGATATATACACAAACTGGTGTCAGACCACATCCCATCATGATTTCTGCCCGGGTAGCTTTCTTGTCAGAGCTGCTCTGCTGGAGTTTTAGAACACCAGGTATTTCTACCAGAAAGGCACACTTTGGTTCAACCACAGTTTTTGCTCAATGATTACCAGAATACAGCCAGCTTTAATGTCAGCCATTTATTAGAGACAGTCTCCAGCTGTACAAAGTGTAATTTAACATCTACGCTCCAACACCCATCCCAAAGCACCAAAAGGATGAGGAATACCACCACAGGTGCTGAGTATTGAATTACTTCAGTGTTTATATACAGAGTAGACTCGGTATTTAAGTAGTTCAGCAAAGTCAGATGGAAAGGAATTACATCTGGTGCAGGGTCGAGTGACAGGAGGCCCACAAGAAGTGCTCAAGCTGTGGAAGTCTTGTGCCTGTCCAAGCAGCTTCCAGGGTGCACAGCACTCCTCTCTCTCCCTGTAGCCCTCCACTCCTCAGTGATGCTGTTTATCAGGAGCCAGCTCTTGCAGGGGTGCTGGGGAGGAGACCTGGGGTAGCCCACACTGTGTTCCACATTACCAAGATTTAACAGGACAGCTTCCAGCTGGCAAACAAGGACAGTGTCTTGCCAAACAGGTCCCGTATCAGAACACTCCACGCACTCGTCAGTGCTGCAGCACCTCCCAGAAGCCATTCCTTCTGTAACTCCACTCCTCCCAGAGCCTCCTGGCATCACAGCAACAGTTGCTCCAAGTTTTCCCAAGAGGAAGGCAAGAGGGACAGCTACTCATGGTCACTGTCACTACTGTCACTGTCACTATCGCTGCTGTCACCATCCCACTTGATACTCTGCAGTGCCTTCCTGCAATGTAAAACAGATCAGTTGTGTCACCTGTTGTGACTCTTGCTTGAAAAGAGAGATCCCAAAACACAAGGCAAACACAGAGAACTTTATGAGCTGTCTAATATGCCTAGTGTCCTCAAAGCTGAACCAGCTGTCAGGGGTGCTGGGCTTGTATTTACTCCTTTGGAGCAGATCTGGCTCCAAACTGTGGTCCCTCAAGGCTAAGCCCTGAGCACCATCTGAGGATCACCTGAGCTTGGCTGCAGCAGCTCAGCAGTGCAGTGTGAGGTGACCATGAGCCTCAGAACCTGGGAGCCACATGCAGGGCCATCCTGTACCACCCCCTGCTTTTACTGGGCTGCAGCAGTGTCTTCAGGCAGCCAGACCCAGCTAGGAAAAGATTCTGGGAAAGAAAGGTGATAGAGAGCAGGACTGAGGAGTGGGTAAGGCTAACCCCACCATGGAAAATTCCCTTCCCTCCTAGGTGAGATGGATACAGCATGGAATGAAATGCTGAGGGGCCACTTCAGTCCTGGAGTCAACACACCAGGACATCATTCTGAAGCCAGTTCTCTGCTCTCTTGTCAGAGAAGCCTTTCCAAAGGAGTTTGTCCATCCCAGACCCTGTCTACTGTACCCTTTCAGCATGAAGTAACATGAAATATTCCAACTTACTTCTGTGTTTCAGAGAGTTCAAATTCCTCCTCCATCCTGCTTTTCAGCCTTTGAGATGAAGGAAGCCCAAGGGATGCTGCCAGCTTTACCATCTTAATTGCCTCATCTGGGGAATTGGTCTGCTTAGCACAGTTCAAGAACTCGTCCATCACCTTGTCACTGCAAAGGCAAAGGCAAATGGTGACCATTCTCAGGGTCACAGGAGAGGTGCCCATTAATTTGCAGCCCGTGCTTTAGAGAGGGAGAGGAAGTGACATTTTCAGATCACTCAACCAGTCCATCTCTGCTCCTGCCAGGAATTTCACCTCTGGTACAGAGTGAAGGCTATATGGTAAGTTTGGGAATTCCTGTCCCAGCAGAAAAGGGCAGGCACAGAGTACCACTAGGTGTATGGGCCTTGGTACCACACACCCTCACGGTGTTCACTTGGGCAAGCTCCAACTTTATTTTAAAAAAACCCCACACCCAAACAAATCCATTACTATTCCTTACAAGTTGTGTTCTACTTCAAACAATTCCCTCTTCCAGAATCCTGAGACAAGCAGGCTGGTGTAGCCTAACAGGTACCACCTAAGATTTAGGATTTGACTTGATAAACTTGTCTTCAGAAATCCAGGCACCTCTAAGACACCTGTGCTTGGTTAAGAGCATACTGGCTTTTTTCTGAGCACATGGGAAACCAGATGTTCAGGAGTCCTGCTCAGACTGATTTGCACCACTGAGTTCCTCAGTGGCACTGCTCTCCATGACCCAGAGCTTCAGTGACCAACCACTTCACTCCCTCCCACTTTGCATTTTCAACACGTTTGGAGACAGAAAGCTCCTGGAATATATCCACGGGATAAACCAACAGCCATGCTCACAGGCAGAGACACACATTCATGTCTGGGAAGTAAATGGACCACTACTGTCAGTTGTAACTGGAGGCTGGACTAGCTGACCTTTGGAAGTCCGTTCTATCCCAAACTATTCCTTCATTCCATAACAGAAACTCAGGATCTCAGCCAAAGAGGAGACAGTAACTGAAGAACCTAAAAATACTTACGTG
This sequence comes from Corvus brachyrhynchos, assembly GCF_000691975.1. Lineage (NCBI taxonomy): Eukaryota > Metazoa > Chordata > Aves > Passeriformes > Corvidae > Corvus > Corvus brachyrhynchos. Next base: position 14,400,108 of record NW_008236769.1, on the reverse strand, counting down.
GGAATCCTATTGATTTGCTGGAAACGCTCCATCATGTTCCTACTCAAAAGGAACAAAATAATAATTAGAAAACTCCATGTAACAGGAACAGACAGATATTCAACCTCTTGGATGAACCTCCACTGACATAAGTAAGCTCAAATTCATGGAACAATCTTCCCCATGGATCTCATGCCTTGCAAATACAATCTGTACCAGCTAACTTCACTGATTAGTTTAACACAAAATACCTTAAACTGCAGAAAATGGAAAGTGTAGCTGGTGGGCAGTTTCCTTTAAAATACTACATATTTTTAGTATTTTAAAATACTGCAATACTCTTTTGTTGCTACTTCTTTGTTTCAAATCAATCAGTGCACAGGGAACATCTGTATTTAACAGAAAATAGCTCAGAATCTTAAACTGGAGGCTAGATATTTTAACCTGTATTTCAAGTTCAGAGCATGTAGGACAGTAAATTCTAGCTATTAGAGTTCTAAAAATAGTCTGTTTAAGAGTTTTAATTAGGGTTGATGCTAATTAAAAATTTAATTAAGCTAATTAATCTCTTTATAAGTTTGAATTCCAAAGAGTTCTAAAAATCAGAAAATGGGAAGTTCTGGGCAATCAGGGAAGTGATAACGAAACCCCACCTGGCCATAAGATGCTGTACGAAACTCTACACCAGACACGTTCCTTTCTAAACCATTTTGAAGACAGACAACTGTAACTTGGTGCCAAGAATGAACAGTAACAAAGCAAAAAACCCATCACACTCCCAGCAGGCTTTATCCCCTCCCTTTGTCTGCACTGGCATTCCAAGGCTTCTGTCATTAGCTTTTGCTTTTTGTGACTGAGCCTTGAGCTGCAGTGTCAGCAAGCGCAGAGAGCCCACACGTACCAGGCATCCTGGGTCCTCCCAGCCCTGGAGAACAGCACCACGACATGGCCCAGAGCACTCCCTGTCCACTCCAACGGGACCTGCCCCAGCCCAGCAGCCTCATGGACAGCTTTGATTTCTTCAGCACACTTGGCAAATGCCAGCTGAATCTGTGAAAACATTGTGCTATTAAGAAAAAAACCTCTGAAATTAAGAGAAGTTTTTCAGGGCAATTTCTCCTGCAGCTCCTACAGGTTTGCTCTGTATGTGATTTAAATTTGTGAATTAACAGTTGCTACCCCTAGGAGACAAATCTCTCACTTCTGTCAGGACAACTGTCCCCCCTAGGCAAGCTCCAAGGTAGCTCTGCAGGGACAGCTGTATCTGCCTTCAACACCGTTCAGCTTGAGAAGGCAGTTACTGCAATGGAATCCTTGGCAAAAATCCCTGGATTTTGCCATGTGCTTCCCCAGAGATGTGGCTGGCTGGGCTGCATTAGTTTTCTAAATCCTGGTAAGGCAGGATCCTGCTCTGTGTAAATTTGAGGTTTCTCTATAGAGAATCCAATCTAGGCCATTCCAAAGGGTTTAGCAGGCCTGGAAAAGCTCACATGGATCTAGAAATCTGCAGTGGCAGATGCAGTGGAACTGGATCTCTAGGACTGACCAGGGATACAGCATTTACCTACAGTCTAGGGAGACACCACTACTCTCTACTGAGCTTCTGTGCTGGGGTTGGCTGGGATGGAATTAACTTTCTTCAGAGTTTCGTCTTTCTTACTATGGGGCTGTGTTTTATATTTAAGATGGAAAGTGCATTGTAACACCAGGATATTTTTGTTATTTCTGGGCAGTGCTTAAAGAGCATCAAGGCTCCCCCACCAGTGGAATGGGCTAGGGGTGCACAAGGAGTGTGGTACAATAAGGAGTTGGGAGGGGACACCTCTGAGACAGCTGACCCTAAATGACCCAAAGGATATTTCAGACCACAGGATGTCATCATGCTCAGCAGATAAAGCTGGAGAAAGGAAGAAGGGGGGATACAATTGGAGTGATGGTGTTCAACTTCCCAAGTAACTGTTCCACAGGAGCTTTCCAGGAGCCTGGCTTTCCTAGGGATGGCTGAACACCTGCCTGTGATGGGAAATGGTGACTGAGCTTGAGTTTTTGCCCTTTTACTGTCCCAGTTCCCTCCACCATCCCACAGGGGAGGAGTGAGTAAGCGGCTGTGTGAGTGCTCAGCTGTTCACAGGGGTTATCAGCTTCCTTACCTCATTAGGGTGCTGGTCCCTGCTCATCAAAGACAAGAACTCTTCCAACAGGTCTTGTCTCCTGCTAAACCCCAGCTGTTTCACATCTGTTTAGAGAGAGGCAGTAGTTGGTAGGTGTGACCTGTATCCCTGTTCCCAACTCCTGCCAATATGGTCAGCACAATTTAACAAGGCAGAGCCATTCTCTGTGACTGAGCAGGTCACACTTAGCTCCCTTTCTTTCCCCACATTATCAGGTCCTGTGCACCAAATACATGAACCAATCTGATTTCTTCTTCCCTTCCCTGCTGGTCTCAAGATTTCTGGGTATCAGCCCAACTACTCCCCTTGGTAACGGCCTTCAAGGTCCCCAGCACTGACCAACCTGGTGGTGGTGATGACCCTGTCACAGAACAGGGAGGGAACACCACAGAGCACTGTCTGTAACAACAGTTACCAATCCTAAGGGGGAACATGGACCCAAACTGCTGCTGAACAGCGAGGCCCACAACCCCCTCTGGCCAGAGACCTCCACCACTGTCAGCTGAGGATGAAGGAGTGACTCGTATTCTTTCATATGTTTTTTGGGGCTAGATTAAATCTTAACCAAGGATCTGCAGAGGTTGCACGTGATCAGATACCACAGGCAAGCACTACACCTTATCATGGCTACTCTGAGCAATGGGAAGTTTCCAAACTAGCTCCAACTTTGCACTGCTCCTGGCATTTGCCACACAAACTGCCTATGAAGCCATGTGGCCACCACTGACCTTCCCAGACGGAAGGGATCACTTCCAACTGGTTGGCTGCATCCAATGCTTGAAGGAGACCCAGTATATTTTTAGGAGATGGATAGAAGAGCTGATGAAGGAAGAGAGTCATTTCAGTCACCTGTGACTGCTCCATTTCTCCATGCTAAAGCTCTGCAACTCTTACCCTGGTACACTTACCGAAAATGACATTTCTTTGTACCACTTCAACACCACCTCAATTTGTTCCATCATGCACAACAATGAAAAGAATTTTGACCTAGAGAGAAAAAAATGATCTAATCATCATTGAATTAGGACAACCAAACTATACAGAAGTACCAGCAAATGATGGTGTGCTGATCAGATTTGTGTTGCAGATCAAGGAAACTTCACTGATTGCAACACTCCATGCCATCAGAAAAGCAGCAGTGTTTCTTATGACAGCTTAATGCTGACACTAGATAACTGGCAGAAGTAATTAGAAGTTAGACCAATGTGTTTTAAAATACAAAAAACCCTGCAATCTTCTTGCCTGATGCCAGTTTTAAGTAGAGTATTTTTTACGTCTGAATCTGTCTCAAATGCAACCTTTAGATGTAAGAACTGAACTAAATTACCCTCGTTACTTGTGCAAGTTCACAAGTCAAGCCTGAGTCCTTGATCCAGTGCACTAAAGCATCCCTACACTAAGAAACTATGCTGTTTTGGTGTTACCTCCAAAACTGCCACCCTGGGTACACAGAACAGCAGAAACCACAACTGGCTGTTCTAGTTGTCGGATGGGTGTTGAGATGAACTGATGCTCCAAGACACTGGACTTCAGTTCAAAGTCCACAAACTGAAGATAAATCCTAAGCAACCACTGCTCTTAAGAAGGATCAAATTCCCAAACTGGACATACAGTAACCAGCTGGTGTTCAGTGTTTGAGTCCTAGTTTGTATTGAAGCTGACAATGACATGCAAGATGCTGAATATGATCTCCACTCACCAGTAGCCATTTAACCGATCCACATCCAAGAATTTCCAGTTGTCTCCCTGCTCCAGTGCCTTGTTTAACTGATAGGCAAGCTTGATATCCTTAAGATCACAGCACTGCAATAAACCACTCAGATCTGAATGCTAGCAAATGTAACAGCATCTCTCAAGACTCACTTTCACAAAGGTACATGCACATGTCACAGACATGCAAATTACCAGTTACGGAGAAGTCAAGCAAAGGACTGCAGAATTATGGCAGAAAGTTACAGGAGGTGATGAGCACAGATGAAAATGGGAGATATGGAAAGCTAAACCTTGTATGACAGGATGTAAACTCACAGGCAATTCTCCAACAGCTGGAGAGGCTCAAAGGAATTCTGATGGCAGGGAAGAGGCACTTACCACTTGCATGGCGGTGGGAAAAAAGCTGGCTGAAAGGGAGCAAACAAGAGTCTGTTAACTTCAAGCTTCCAAGGAGACATAAACCAGCTCATTAACCCACCCTCCTAGAGGACACATAAGGCATATTCAATTAGAGACTCAATCTGTAACTCAGTTTGACAATATAGCAGCGTCCTTCACTTTCTTGGTAGAGTCTTTGGTGTGGCAGAGGTGGGTGAGTTTTTTTATACACTTCTGGCAGCAACTTGGACCACAGAAAAAAACAGTTTCCCACACTTAGCTGGACAGAAGCAAAGGAAGGAGGTGTACAACATTCTGACTCTTTCCAGGAATCCTTCCAAAGGCAAAAAAGAAAGCTGACAGAGTGGCTTCCAACACTTTGTTGACACCACATTGTCTACAGACCTTTCTTTGCCAAACCCATTTTCAGATGGAAGCTGCATCTGCTTCCAAACGTACAGAACGGCTTATGAACTTCCCAGGGCAAAGCTGTGCACATACAGATGGCAGGAAGAGCCAGTAATACATGGGATGTTCAGAATATACCCCTCCTACAGACCCACACTCCAGTTTTCCATGAAGTTTTATTTCATAAAATTTTCTGAACAGGATTAGGAAGAGCTAAAATAGGAAAACTCACACACCACACTACAACAAAAACCTGCCATTCACCTGATGTGTATCATTTGATGAAGTTGTTGTCAAATGTTCCTCCTTAAACTGATCTTGTAAATAGCCTTGGGGTACTAATTACATGGACTTAAAACACTCATTCACACAAGCTACACACCTACTTCCACACAAAAGCCAGTGCACCAATGCACAGCACAATTCCCAGTACTGGAATTTGCCCTTCTTTGTCTCCAGAAGTACCAGAAGGGACTGAGAGAAGCAAACTGCATGCATTTATCCTAGCTGAGTAAAACTACCTGAAATTCACAGGTATGTTTTTACCCAAGCTTGAAGTCCTTACCATCATCAGGGTCCTGGGCAGTGAAACTCCTCTTTTCAACCTCATTTAACACCTCAGAGATGATGTCTGATGACTGAACATCAACTGTGGGACAAAGAGACAAACAACATCACATCTCAGTTGCACCAAGCACTTCCTTAGTGAAGAACATCAGCCTGCAAAAACAATTTGAAATTGGGAACAAGCAACATAATTTTAAACAAATGTAATTTCTGTGGTGCTCCACACCAGCTGCAATTTAATTTCCTGTAAAATTTGCCCAGCTATTGCCAGATTTCCACAGCACAGCAGGGCATAACCAGAAAGATATAAGTGCTTTCTAGCAAGGAATCAAACAGGCCTGGAGGTTTGTCTGTTAGAAGGCTGCACTGAAAAAAGCAAAGTATTTCATAACCAAACAAACAAAAATTTAAAAGGGGAAAAAACAAAACACCAAAAAAAACCCCTAGAACCAAATACAGACTCCAGAGCAATTTCCTCACATTTCTTAAAACACAGGGACTGCAGTTAGGACTACTCTGCCTATTTTCTTCCTATAGTCAAAAGTCTGTGTGCATGGGATCTCAAACAGTTGGGTTTCTGCCTTCTAACACAGCTATTTTTCATGACAGCTCTAACGCACAGAACTGTTGCAGGAAAACAAAATCCCTGTGCAGTTTCACCCCTGTAAGTGGCACAGTCTATGAAATCACACCCACTGTGGTCAGATCCAGCCTCCACAGCGACTGAGTAGCGTTTACTCCCGGGATGAGGTTATTGCTCTTTTTTTTTTCACCCAAGCAGAATCAGGCAGCACACTAAGATCACACCCATAAAAGGCTGACTTTTAATCCATAAGTGAACTGCCTTCACCCATCCCATCAAAGCAGCTGCTACACAAGGCACATTCATGGCCAAGCTGACAGCACACGTACCGCCTTTGTAGTACACGGAGAGGAGATGATCATAGGATGCCAGGCTGGGCTCTGGAAAGCAAACACATTCCAGTTACTTCAACATTCCTGGCTGAGCTTTGTGCCACAGCTCTAATTCACAGTCTGCTCCTCCAGTCAGGCAGCATGCACAAATTTAATATCTCTCCCTGCCCACCCTAATGCTGGACCAGACCTCACATACAGACACCTGGGAGAGGTGATATCCAACACTGGACCACCAGCTGAAGCACCCTATTTCTGTGGGGGGAGCAGCCAAACCTCCCTGTTCTAAATTAAAATCAAAACCACTTCATAGCTAGTTCCCCTTCTCCTCACGAATGGAATGTTTAGCCTACCAACAAGCATGCTGCTGGGGCAAAGCACACCCCACAGGACATCAAATCAATTCTGCAGATATTGTCTGTTTCTGCAATATTTATTTGAAAGAAAAATTATCATCTAGATCAAAAGCTTTTTTCTGTAGAGATGTAGATATATATACCTGAACTGGCTTGGATGGCTTGTGAAGTACATCTTCCCTGGAATCAGGGAATCACCATGTTGTGTGGTGCAGAACTCCTGAGTTAACTGTTCTGCTCTGGAGGTGGCACTGGAATATCATAATCACTGCATATAATAAATACTCTGGTTCTCTTACCTATATCAAGTGCTTCCATTTCCTTTAATACTGATAAAGACATACTTCTGCCCACACCACCACATCTTCTCAGAGTCTTCAGTACAGAATTGAAAGTTAGCAGAGTTGGTTGCACTTTCTGTTGAGCCATGTGAGTCAGGAAGTCCTTAAAACAAAATCCCCAAATTCTTAGTGCTTCACATTGTGGATCACAGTTCAGCTTTCAGGTGGGTTATACCTACATTTCCTCGACTAATCCTTCTCACCCCCTTCAAGTGAACAACTCTGTTCTAACTCATCATTTATTAAGGGAGTACTGTCTAATTATTAATGACCAAAACCCAAGGCTACATTACATCAGAATACATCTTGAAGATTTGCCTGTAGAAATAATGGAAATTTTTATAGTTACATAATATCCTTCCTTAGTGATGTGTCAATAAAACTCAAAATTCCATTTCTGTCACAACACCATGAATTAACATACAAATTCAAAAGAGTTTTTATCTAAAATTGTGCATTTATTTTATTTCCCAGCAGTAATTTCCCCAATTACTTTCTGTCCAACCAGTTCCTGGATCAAGTACGTTCTCACAAGGCAAACCACTCTGCAAAGGCAAGGTTGGATTTTTCACATTTGCCACTCCTCCACAGTTAGCTTTTCTGTTTAAACTACTGTACTTCCTTTACAGCAGATTAGTATTTGGGGACAAAGTTCTTGATTTCAGTCTTCCAACAACTACAAAATTTTACTAATAAAGCAGGCCCAGAACCCACACTCCTACCCCTTCCCCACCTCTTTTGCTCTGCCCTCCTTACCTTGGCTAATTCCCATCTTTCTATGAACTTCTCCTTTAGATACGGGACTGCTCTGATCAGTGCATTGAAGGTGTGCACATCAGCTGGAAAATGTAAGAGAATCCATTTTAAATGACAGTTTATAGTCTAAAGGAAACAGTTTGCTCTAGCATGGCTCAGTTTTTGGCAAAGTCTCATGCAAACCTGTTTCCAGTGAGCCAGCCACACGCCAACTGCACTGGAATTAGCAGTTTGCATTCAGCTCCCATGATCCAGCTGAGGTCCGTACCCCTGCGCCAATCATCACTGCCATGAACAAACACTCCTGTGCCCAACACGGGGTTTCTGTACTCAGGAGACCACAAAGCACAACCAAGAGACACTCACCCTTGTGCCTTTCATTCAGCAAGTCTATGTACATGTCATATGCTTTAGAATAAGCCCCATGCTGCAAAAACAAAAATAAACAATCTCTGACTGTGTGAGATTTCACAAGCTGAAAAAAAATTCCCCAGCACTGAAAAATAACTTTACCTTCACCATCCCACGGATCATCGTGCAATAGGAGTGTGCATTCCTCTCTGGCATTATCTTAAATATCCTTTCAGCATGGTTGTTCTCCCTAGAACCAATGAACAAGATAGATGTTAAAGAACCAAATAAAAGATACCTTTAGGAAAAGGATTCAACACGTGGAACAAAGAAATGGGCTGTACCCCAAAAGACTGACATTCACATATCACACTCATGGTACTTGGAGCTACTCTACAATCACCTACCAGATTTCCATGAACACTTTAAAAGGTCAGCAAACACAGGTTTATTTAATAAGTAACATTTGTGAGTATGGGCTGCTAAAAGACTTAGGTCTGTTCTATAACAATACAAGTGCACAACCCACAGAATATGGGAATACAGGCAACATTTTCTGTACCTCCATCTGGGGCCAGATGACTGCGAACCTCTTTGGAGCTGTCTCTTTGGAGCTTTCTGTTCTGAAGCATTCTCCTGGAGAGATTTTTGCAAAATTAAGTTTCTGAAGTTGAAAATTATGATTTAACATCAAATGACATTATTTGCTAACAACACTGAAGTTCAGCAACATGGACCAAAGATGGTTTTTAATGGGTTGTATTAGAATAATTTCTATCATAACATTCAGGAAGCAATAACTGGATCAAGAATAACATTTCTGTTACCAAACATATTTACACAAACTACTGTTGCTACTAGGTCACTCTTGGGACTTTTATAACAGATTTATCTCCTGGGAATGTTGACTGCATCTGATCCAGCTCACGGCATCTCTCATGCAGACAGTTACAGTACAAAAATTTTGACATCACCTTGATATACTCCCACTATGTATTAAATAAATAAACAGAGATCATCAAGTTTTCCATACCCCTGGTTCTTCCAAACTGTCTTTTTCTTCTTCCTCTTTTTCAGGAGTAGGTTTAACATCTCCATAAAAGCACAACAAATCTAAAAGGCTGTTTGTGGTCTCCAGAGATACAGGGGTACCTTTACAAAACGAGAATTTACGACAGTCAGAGAAAGTGAAGAGCTCACAGCTCTGTAGCCATATCAGAAATCCTTTGAACACCACTTTGCTCTCTTTCAACACAAAGACATTCTCTAGCAAGTCCCTAATCCTGGGTGTGACACCAGTACTACCACAAACCCACTCATTACAGGAGACAATTTTAACACTGAACTAGAGTATGTTTTTCTACTGAAGCCACTGAAAGGGTAAAGTTTTCCTGATAAAATAGGAGAGGGAAGTGACAGCTGGCAGCCAGAACTGTGAAGCAGCACAAGCCAAATACAGCACCTGAAATTTCTAGAGCTTTTCATAACTCTTCCTAGGATACACCCTGCTGTGAAGAACACTGTGTGTTCCACTTCCTTTGAAAGAGATTTAAAACCAACAAAAGGTTTTAATCTGCTTCCTGTTCAAGCAATCATTTGTTGTCCTTATCACCGAAGTGACGTGTCAGACAAGCAGTAGCTAAAATTCTCCAATAATTCTAAAGAACCACCTAACTGGACCAGAGTCAGTTGTGAAAGGAGCAACAGGGTCACAAAATTGTCTCCAGAGCCTGTGCCAGCTACTAAAATAGTTTTGGCACAATTTAAGAAGAGCTCCACCACAGAACTTGGCCTGTGACCACATACCTGCCTGTAGAAGTTGATCAAAAATGTCCACCGACTCTTTCACCATTCTGAGGTGGATGCGCTCCCTTAGAGCTTCCTCGCTCACTCCTTCAGTCTGAGGTGTGAGACTCTCCGGCATCAGGTACTAAAAGCAAAGAGTGGAAGTCAGTCATAAGCTCAAACCTTCTCTAAATAGCCTCACTGTTCACCCAATACACTGCTTGCAGCCCAACAACAGCAGTCCTTTTGGTGATGAAGGACCGCACACATCTTCATCCCTCACTTTTGTGCTAGGAAGCAACATCTAAACAACACTGCTTTTCTTACTTTTAGCTCAAGAACCTGATGTGATACTGAACTCCCAAGGGAAGATAGTCACTACAAAAATACAATGTTGTTTTCATACTGTCTGAGAAACAGTTACAAAATTATCTTATCTTAGTTTTGGACCAGTCTGACATCTGATTTCATTGACAAAACACAAATACAACGAAAACAAAAAGCTTACTGGTATGTTGGGCTCTGCAAAAGTCTTGTCAAAGTACTGAGGAAAGTTCTTTATAATGTATTTTGCAGCATTTCTCCCAGACTCCTTTGACAATGAATACAGACGCTGCATAGAAATGAGAGACAACAAGACGAAGAAATACACGAATTACAAGGCTGAAAGTGAGGAGAAACATTTTCTTTAACAATGAACATTCTGATGGGATCAAATTAAACTCATGCTTCATTTTCAACTTAGTAGAATCACAGGGACAATGTTCCAGATAAACATTCTGGTATCTGTGCCAGTATAAGAATGTCTATTCTTTAAATGCCATTGTATTCTACTTCCTTGTTACTTAGTCAAGGGACACAGTTCAGATGTCTAAAAAGCTCAAAAACATGTCATTTTAGAGAGAGGAGAAAATTCAGAAAATAATCTGCTACTTCATTTTCTTTTGTAATCAAAACCAGGCTTCAATCAGATAAGAGCATTCACAGCCCAGGAGGGAAGCTATCAAGGAGCTGAGAGGAAATACCTACAGAATTAGCTGCGTTTCTTGGCATAAGGAAGGGGTCATCCTGGAACATGTAATGAGCAGCTGTAGGATCCTGTAGGAAGAAGAGCCCAGGATTGAAAGGTTTATAGCTATGTGCACAAGCATAACACACTGCCTCATGGAGTTTAAGGCACAATGAATTCTTCCATGCATGCTTTACACAAATTCCTCGTGTTCAAAAAGGTGTAGCCTGTTTGGAAATAGTTTTAAAAATATTTCCATCTTACACACACACTTGCAGGCTAACATGGTGACAAAAAAGGGTCCTTATTATAACACGGCAAGCATTAAGTGTCCTGCAAATCAAGCAGGACCCCAAGTGTAACAGTCTTGGGAAGCTGATGGGACTTGCAGGTTTTGATTCAATTTCCAGAATTCAAGATAGACAGGATTAAAGAACAGCATGACAGCATTTCCAGGTTTTGCCCAGCAAGAGCAGACATTCATTGCACTTTGTAATGCTTTTCTGGACTGAGATTGGGAAAGACATCCTGGATTGGGAAGCTGAACTGGTGAAGGAACTTGCTCCCTATGTGAGTGAAAGCCTTACCAAAGTACTGCAGCTTTCACTAGTAACTGCAGATCTCTCTTAGCACAAGAATGAGGCTTTAAGGACACCCCAAAACACCCTGAGACAAAGGGAAAACCCTGATATGTAAGTTGCATCTTTCATTTATGGCCAAAGTAGAAATTAAAGGCCTCCTGAGCACAAGGCTATTGCACAAAATGGACAACCTGACCCATTTCCACAATCCCCAGAACCACTCACCCTGTTCACAGTAGAAGCCAAGGTCTGGAGCACCGCAAGCTTATCCCTGAACACAAGGAGTTTGATTAATACTCAGCTGCAGACTTTGAATGCTGTGCATTACATTGTTTGGAGAACAAGCACAGGATTAGCCTGACCCATAAGGATGTTCAGTTCTAGGAAAAAATGGTTTTGCTGCACTTAGAAAATAACACTTTTCACAAAGGAAGGGAAAACGCAAAAATGGTCTCAGCTGTTGAACAACTGCAGGAAAAAAAGATTTTGAGGAAAACCAGAAGACCATCTGTGTTTCCTGCTATTACTCCTACCCTTATAATAGATTATCAAAGAAAGATCATAGGGAAGAGACACAAAAATAATTCCTTGGAATGCTGCTCCTAGAGCATCTCTGAGGGACAAATACATCAGGTCCCTCTCCAACACACGTTTTCGCGAGAAAAAATAAACCAAACCAAAACCAGTTATCTCAGGACTCCTGTGCCTGTGGATCCTTAAGACTTTGGTTGTTTCCAGCAAACAAGGAAAGGCCAGTGGAAGTGTTTAGGTGAAGGTGGCCTTACTTTAGGTTTACATGCAGACACCATTTGACCATAAACTTAATTTTTGCTGTACAGACATGCAATTCCATCTTAAGTGCTCCCAACAAAATAGCTCTTGTTCAGTTTTGTGATTTTTAAGCAGGATTTATTCAGCCAGCTATCAATGATCAAGTTTTATTTTGCTGGAAGAAACATTCACGTGCAAACAGCCAGGTGAACTTGATTTTACACGTCTTTAGCAAATGTGATCTTTTACAAAGAAACGGAACTATCCTTAAAAATGCACTTGTAGCTATTTGCAAAAGAAATGTCAGGAATGCAGTGTACATAGTCTGCACGAGGGGAAGAGTCAACCATATTCAACGAGC